>NC_084833.1:74892054-75195084 GCF_033115175.1 Lepus europaeus
TGGGAGGCCCTGATCAGTGAAAAGGCAGTAATTCAGAATTCATCCATGCCTTGCACATTTCCTAAATCAAAAGATGAATGGAATACTCCACAGATGGTCCTGGAGAAGCTAGGGTGGAACAAGCTGAGTGTGGCAATCAGAGAATCTTTGCTCACCTACCTCTTTCCTCCTGATTATACTGCACTGGTGGTCACTGGACCACCAGGCCCTGCTGCCAGGACACCCATGCCCAAAGCTGCTATTGTCTTCCTAGGCTGCTCTGCTTCTCAGGCTCACTTTGCACTGTGGTTTCTCGTGCTCCTAAGTTTCATGCACTGACTGTATTTTGCCCCCACTCTATCAATATCTCCCTTTCATATAATAACATCAAAGGAAAACAAATTTCATGCTTTCTGTGACTCCTCTGCGCTGAGAGGAAGATAAACCTGTACCTTCCCTCAACTATCCCTCACATGATGTTTTCTAAGCCTGTCATGATCTTGATCATTTTTCTCTGGGTTGAAAAATGAGCAGATAATGCTAAGTGCTTTATATATACATATGATCTCAGTTAATCATCCTGACCACACAAGAAGGTGGGCACTCTCCATGTCATACAGATGAGAACACTGGGGCTGAGGAATTAAGTGACCTGCCTAAGGTGCCTCAACCAGAATGTGATTTAAGATTCTTCAGTGGGGCCAGTGCTGTGGTGCAGTGGGTAAAGCCACTGCCTGCAGTACTGGCATCCCATCTGGGTGCCCATTTGAATCCCAGCTGCTCCACTTCTGATCCAGCTCTCTGCTATGGCCTGGGAAAGCAAGAAAGGCCAAGTCCTTGGGCCCCTGCACCTGTGTGGGAGACCCAGAGGAAGCTCCTGGCTTTGGATTGGCCCAGCTCTGGCGGTTGCAGCCATCTAAAGAGTGAACCAGCAAATGGAAGACCTCTCTCTGTCCATGCCTCTCTCTAACTTTGCCTTTCAAATAAATAAATAAATCTTTTAAAAAATTTCTAAGGCTTTTTTTTTTTTTTTTTTTTTTGGACAGGCAGAGTGGATAGTGAGAGAGAGAGACAGAGAGAAAGGTCTTCCTTTTTGCCGTTGGTTCACCCTCCAATGGCCGCAGCGCATCTCGCTGATCCAAAGCCAGGAGCCAGGTGCTTCTCCTGGTCTCCCATGTGGGTGCAGGGCCCAAGGACTTGGGCCATCCTCCACTGCCTTCCCGGGCCATAGCAGAGAGCTGGCCTGGAAGAGGGGCAACCGGGATAGAATCCAGTGCCCCGGCCGGGACTAGAACCCGGTGTGCCGGCGCCGCAAGGTGGAGGATTAGCCTGTTAAGCCACGGCGCCGGCCTTCTAAGGCTATTATTCTAAGTGTTTGACTACATCACTCTCCTTTTTCCTCAGAGAACACACAGTCAGGGCAAAGATGAGACTAGAACACAGGTTCCCACTTTCAGCCCAGTTCTCTTTATCCTGCTCTTCCCTCCCTCTGTATAGTCTACTTTCTTCTTTGTCACTTCCCGTGGGCAATATGAGTTGGTTCTCAAAGTGTGGCACGCTCTTCTGTGCACAACTTATTAGGAATAGAAAAGTGACAGGACCCCTTGGGTGTCTTTTATGGCTAGACATGGAAAAAAGAACAAGCATGGGATAAAGAAGGCAAAAAGGCACCTGTGTCAACATAGCTTCGTTGAATGGTATAGACCCCTGGGACCAGAAATTATTACTCAGAGAACCACTTTATATGTTTAAACCCAATCAGGATGATTTGGTAAGTTCTTACACAGAGATGTGTTTACATGAAAAGCAAACTTTGCCCATTCACTGTGGGAAAACAATGTGCCATGAATATATTCTTATTTTTTCAGTCAGGGCTTCCAGCACTCTGTTTAAAAATATGTAAAAACAGTTTGGCACATGCTCAATTGGACTTGGCCCTAACGGTAGAGTTAGAAACGTGCCAGGGGATTCCAATTCAACCCCATCGAGGTGCCATGTACCAATGCCATCTCACTAGTCCAAGTGATCAGTTTCAGTTCATAATTGATCATAATGATAGGACTAAGAGTCAAAGGGATCACACAAACAAGACTAGTGTCTGCTAATACTAACTGATAGAATTAAAAAGGAGAGAATGATCCAACATGGGAAGCGGGATACACAGCAGACTCATAGAATGGCAGATGTCCTAAATAGCACTCTGGCCTCAGAATCAGCCCTTAAGGCATTCAGATCCAGCTGAAAAGCCCATGAGAGGATTTCAGGCATGGAAAGCCAAGACACTCTGGCAAAAAAAAAATGACCTAAATGAAAGATCTCTGTGAGATCCCAGTGGAAAAAACGGGCCATCAAAGAAGGAGGTACCTTTCTCTGAAGGGAGGAGAGAACTTCCACTTTGACTATGGCCTTGTCTAAATAAGATCGGAGTTGGCGAACTGAAGAGGCTTCCATAGCCTTGGCAACTCATGATAAGAGCCTACGGTGATTACTGACGCCATAAACAAGAGTGTCAATTTGTTAAGTCAACAACAGGAGTCACTGTGCACTTACTCCCCATGTAGGATCTCTGTCCTTAATGTGTTGTACTATGTGAATTAATGGTATAACTAGTACTCAAACAATACTTTATACTTTGTATTTCTGTGCAGGTGAAAACTGTTGAAATCTTTACTTAGTATATACTAAACTGATCTTCTGTATATAAAGATAATTGAAAATGAATCTTGATGTGAATGGGATGGGAGAGGGAGTGGGAGATGGGATGGTTGTGGGTGGGAGGGAGGTTATGTGGGGAAAAAGCTGCTATAATCCAAAAGTTGTAGTTTGGAAATTTATATTTATTAAATAAAAGTTAATAAAATATGTAAAAACATTTGAACTAGTGTGTGTCCTAAATTGGACTTTTTGACAATAAAAATTTTCTTGTGACAAGTTCAATATAGCCTCTCCAAAAATATTAGCTAAGGCGCAGACGTTTGGTGCAGTAATTAAGGTGCTGCATGGGACATCCATATCCCATGTCAGAGTGCCAGGATTTGAGTCCCAGTTCTACTTTTAATCTAGCTTCCTGCTAATGAGCACCCTGGGAGGCAGCAAATGATGCCTCAAGTACTTGAATCCCTGACATCTATGTGGGAGAACCAGATGAAGTTACAGGTTTCTGGTTTGGGTATGGCTGTAGAGGGCATTTGAGAATGAATCAGTAGCTCACTCACTCGCTCTGTCTCTCTCTGTCACTCTGCCTTTCAAATAAAATTTATTAAAAATTTTAACTAAGGGGCAGCAGGTTTTACCTCCATTTGCAATGCTGGCCTTTTATATCTCAGTGCTGGTTTGAGACACAGCTGCTCTTCTTCCAATCCAGCTCCTTGCTAAAGTGCCTAGGAAAGCCATAGATGATGGTCCAAGTACTTGAGCCCCTGCTACCCACTTGGGAGACCCAGATGGAATTCCAGGTTCCTGACTTCAGGCTCCTTAGCCATGGCTGTTGTGGCCATTTGGGGAGTAAACCATTAGATGAAAGATATCTCTCTCTCTCTCCATCCCTCCCTCTCCCTTTCCCTTTCAAATAACAAATAAATTTTTTTCTAATTTAGCTTAATAACAAATAAGCAAATGAAATGAACTTATGAAGAAGTGAACAAAAGCTATAGAGAGAATAAAAAGAGAATAGTTTGCTACTCAACAATATGTTTTAGTTTCTATAGAGGAACAAAGGAAAATTCAAAAGTGGCAGTCATTTTCAAGATAAGAAATCTTCATTTTTGCAAAGATTCTTCTAAAAATGAAAGTCATTTTTATGTTTTGTTCATTTCCTCCAGCTCCAGGCCAATGTAATCAGAAGTGAACATCTTTTTGAAACTGGCTTGGTGACCTCCAACTAAGAATGAAGGAGGGGAAGAAAGACCATTTGTACAAATATGCAACAGTTACCTCTATTCCCTAATCTCATATTCAAATTTAAGGATAATATCCTTGGATTTCTGAAAAGTTTATCTCTGCTATTCCTTGGCCTCAAGTTTAAATTTACAGTCCCTTTAGGAATCAAATATTTCAACCAAGCTTCAACCAAGAGCAACTAACTCTCATAGAAGCACTATATTAAATACTAACAAAGGAAGTGTAAAACAAGTGTTAGGAGAGTCACAAGGATTTGAGAGGAAGACAAAATCAGATGTACCTTGAAGGCTAAACTGGAAAATGGAATGGGCATTTTGCGCAAGAGCCCTGGGTCATAGAACCGCAGAAGGTGTTCAAAAAGAAGGCTAGGCACTAGAGGGTAGGGTATAAACAGGGGAATGGTGATGAGGGTCAGATCCTGAGGGGCTTGAAATGTCAACAGAGAATTTGAACCTGAATTTTTCACACCTTTCAGGCTTGATAAATATGCTACTACCATTCTTTTTTTAAAAAAAATTTATTTATTTACGTGAGAGGCAGAGTTATAGACAGAGAGGGAGAGAAAGGTCTTCCATTCACTGGTTCACTACCCAAATGTCTTCAGTGGCTGGAGATGCGTCCATCTGAAGTCTGAAGCCAGAAGCCTGGAGCCTCCAGTCTCCCACATGGGCGCAGGGGCCCAAGCACCAGGGCCATCCTATACCATCCCAGGCCATCAGCAAGGAGCTATATCGGAAAAGGAGCAGCCAGGACTCATGCTGGCACCCATATGGGATGCCAGCACTGCAGGCAGATGTTTTAACCTACTGTGCCACAGGCCCCTAAAATTTGTTTTAAAGATTTATTTACATATTTGAAAGTCAGAGTTACAGAGAGAGAAGTAGGGGGAGGAGAGGGAGGTACAGAGAGACATCTTCCATCTGTTGGTTTACTCCCCAGATGGCCACAATGGCCAGGGATGGGCCAGGCTGAAGCTAGGAGGTAGGAGCATCTTCTGGGTCTCCTATATGAGTAGCAGGGGCCCAAGAACTTGAGTGATCTGCAGCTGCTTTTCTCAGGCCTGGACTTGAAGTGGAGCAGCCAGGACACAAACCAGCACCCATATGGGATGCTGGCATCATAGGTGGTGGCTTTACTTATTATGCCACAGCGCCAGTCCCTACAATCATTCTTTTAATCTATATTTACTTGGTATATTAAGATTCCAAGTGATAAAACAGTGAAGAAAGAAAGGAGTTAGGGAAACGGGTAGCTGGAAGTTCATTTTAAACCACACCCTAATCCCCTACTCCCACACATAGGCTAAAATTTCAAATCAAGTCTAGAAAAAGCGGGGCTGGCACTGTGATGCAGCAGGTTAAAGCCCCAGCCTGCGGCACTGGCATCCCATATAAGTGCCGGTTCGAATCCTGGCTGCTCCACTTCCGATCCATCTCTCTGCTATGGCCTGGGAGCAGTAGAAGATGGCCCAAATCCTTGGGCCCCTGCACTGATATGGGTGACCCAGAGGAAGCTCCTGGCTCCTGGTTTCAGATCAGCTCAGATCTGCCCACTGTGGTTATCTGGGGGGTGAGCCAGCAGATGGAAGACCTTTCTCTCTCTAGCTCTACTCTCTGTAACTCTTTCAAATAAATAAAATGAATCTTTAAAAAAAAAAAGTCTAGAAAAGGGATGACTTTCCTTTGACAACCAATAAGGAATTGTATTTTAAAGGTTCAACTGACATTGCACGGAGCTGCTATGAAAGCCCACACATTCATGGGTAGTTTTTTAAAAAAGCCATATTTATTCATTCATTCATTTGAAAGAAAGAGAGAGAGAGAATAGATCTTTGATATCCTGGTTAACTCCCCAAATGCCCACATCAAAAAGGGCAAGGCCAAGCCAGAGCCAGAAGCCAGGAGCCAGGAGCCAGGAACTTCATCTGGGTCTCCCATGTGGTTGGCAGGGACCCAAGTACTTGGGCCATCATCCACTGCTCTCCCAGACACATTAGCAAGGAGCTGGATTGGAAGAGTAACGTAGCCAGGACTGGAACCAGGAATTTCAATATGGGATTGGGTTTCCCAAGTAACAGTTTAACCCACTATACCACAACACCCACCAGAGACTGCTATCACTTTAATTATACTTATAATTGTTCCAATGAAACAGTGGTATTTGCTGATCAGCAGCAAATTCCCAGACATTGCTCAAGACCTACTGGAAAATCTTCAGGGTTGATGTTTAGGAATCTCTGATTTCTAAAACGTTCCCCCCATGTTGTGGATGTTTGGCCAGGTCTGGGAATCTGCAATTATAAAAGATTCCCAATAGGTCAGAAATGGCTGATGACTGGCTAAAGAGCACAGCAAGTAGTCGAAGTTAAACATGTTCATTTATATATAAATTGCTTTCCAGCTGCGACAAGAACAAACACAAAAAGTGAACAGCTGAATCAGAGTCATAACTAGTTCTTTTGTGCAGATAAGGAAACAGACCATAAAGGGCTAGACCAATTGCTTAAGGGTCACACAGCTGACTAATGTTAGAGCAAGGATACCCAGAGAAGACCTCTTTTATCTCCCAGAACATATACAATTTCAAGGTCAATAAGGATTTACAAATGGGCTAATTAATGGATTGGAGTGCATTTCACAGCATTCCTAAAGCCAGCAGGCTAACAGAAGGAATTATACATGAATTCTAGATTTAATTATTTTCTAGGTTTGAAATTCAGAGAAAAGGAGTGGAGGAGCCAGCTGATTTATTAACTAGGCTGCAATTAAACCCAGGATCATAAAGTTAACTGAACTGTAACCATCACCAGCTCAGACTTTACAAAGACTCCAGAAAGCTGTGCTCCTTTTTGGTACAATTGTATATTCCTACCCCATCTGGGAATAAGGGGCTCTCTCCAAATGTACTAACTCGGGGGTTTCAAAAAACATTAGCACCACCTGAAAAACTGTTCTAAAAAAGCCAATGCCCAGGCTCCACCCTTTACTTTCCCCCAGTGATCTTCATTTAACTGGTTTGGGGTGAGATCTCCCCTTTTCCCTACAACTAGGATAGCTTTCAAAGGTACCCCAGTGATTGTAATGTGTAGCCAGAATTGAGACCACTGAACCAACTTGTCCTCTCCCCCTACAGACCCATAATCAAGTCCAGGACCTGGGATGAAGTAAGTCAAGTACGCATGGCAAAAAGAATGAGGAGGCAAGTCACTGAGCTCAGTGTCCCACACCGGCAGCAGCCTAAGAATGAATACTTCCTTCATAGTAGAGGCACAAATTTAAGTAGCAATGCACTAGCCAGGTGCTGCAAGTGCAGCATCAGCACTGGTATGACCTTGTCTCCAAAGACTTTGTGCCACAGGCACCTTATTTGCTTTTCCTTATTCCTGTACCTCCTCAGATACATCTAGTCAGGCCATTAATTATCCCATCAAAGATACATCAAGTTCTTGCTATATGTCCAAGGTCTTCTTTTGATCTCCATCCTCTAAAACAGGGGTGGGGAACATCTAGCACGTGGGCCACATAAGTCCTGCAAGATCATTTGGTCTGGCCCTGCCAAGGCAACTGCAGGTGGGACTTGAAATTCAATACATCTATAGCAGGCTAATTTATAAGTTGATTTTGTATGGGCTATGAATGATACTATAAATATCCAAATGGCCCTTGGCAGAAAAAAGGCTCCCCACCCT
This sequence comes from Lepus europaeus, assembly GCF_033115175.1. Taxonomy (NCBI): domain Eukaryota; kingdom Metazoa; phylum Chordata; class Mammalia; order Lagomorpha; family Leporidae; genus Lepus; species Lepus europaeus. The sequence goes on from NC_084833.1 coordinate 74,899,622, forward strand.
CCGTGAGAGACTTATTTGAAAGTAGCACAGGTGAATAATGCTAAACACATCCATTTCCTACAACCCTGACATAAGAGGCTGATGTGACATGGAATGCATTGGTTTTGGAGTCAAAAGATAACTGGAAGGGGATGGACCATTTATTAATTCTTTGGCAGTTCCCTTAAGGACTCTGGGTTTATTTCTTGGTCTATACCAAGAAGCAGCAAAACCAACCTCTCAGGGTGACTGTGAGGATGACATGAGGCTATAAGAAAATCAATGACCTGGGACACAGTGAGTGTTTCATGCATCAGCCCAACCACCTTTCCAGACCACCCTGGGGAGGGAATATTATTGCTGCTGCCTTCCCTATTTACCCCTGGATTATCTCCCATTCAATAACTACAACCCCATTTTATGAGTGAGTCCAAATCTTGGTTTCTGCAAGCAATCTCTTGTCCCACCATACCAAAGGGGTCTTTGAGTAGATTAAAAAAAAAAAAAACAACTAAATTTGGAATAGGTATCAGTAGTAGAGAGGTTGTGTGGGGAGGATGCCATTCTTAAATTATCAAAAATTCTTCTAAACCCTCTTATCTTTGACCTTGACCTCAGCTTTAAAAAACCAAGAGTTTGACATCTCGCTTTCTGGTTCTGCACTAACAGCCCTGCTCTAATTTGGCTTCCACAAGCAATGGGGTAAGAGGTGTTTGTATAATGTGTCACCAAAACCTAACATGGTACTTGACATACCACGTGCCTCATTTATTGGAAAAATAAAGGGGAGGGAGGGAAGAAGGGAGGGAAAGAGAGAGAGAGAGAATAAGAATAGGGATCAGAGGGGAAAAGCAAGATAATTCAACAGGTAAAGCCAAAAATGGTTTCAAGGGTGGTATAAAAAAAGTTTGACAAGGCATATTCCATAAATGTATTTTTTAATCTCTCCTCCAAAGATGTCCACACTCTGTCTCTGGAACCTGTGATGATGTCACCTTACACAATAAAGGGAGCTCTGAGGATATATTAGGGATCTTGACATGAAAAGATTTCCTCAGACTATCTACAGAAGGCCGGTGTGATCACAAGGCTCCTAAGAAGGAAGCAGCACAGTCAGAGAGGGCAGCTACGAGGATGAAAACGGGTGAGGATCTGTTTTGAATACGGAGAAAGGGGACATGAGCCAAGGCTTTCCCCCTAGGGCCTCCAGAAGCAACTCAGCCCTGCTGACCTTTTGGTTTGACTTTAGCCTGAAAGGCCCACTCAGACCTCTGACTTCTAAAACTGTAAGATAATAGATTCATGTTTAGAACTAGAATTGTAAGCATAGTAATGGGAAAATACGGTGCAGTGCTGTGGCGTTGAAAGTGAAGCCTCTGCCTGCAATGACAGCATCCCATATGGGCATCAGTTCAACTCCTAGCTGCTCCACTTCTCATCCAGCTCCCTGATGATGTGCCTGGGAAAGCAGCAGAGGATGGCCCAAGCACTTGGGTCCCTGCAACCTCTTGGGAGACCTCGAAGAAGCTCCTGGCTTCAGCCAGGCCTAGCCTCTGCCATTGCGGCCATTTGGGGAGTGAACCACCGGATGGAAGATGTTTGTCTCTCTCTAACTCTGCCTTTGAAATGAATAAATAAATCTTTTTAAAAAGAGTAATAGGAAAATAATACATTGCCTAAGGACAGACAGTGCTTCATATTCATCCTTTAATCCACAACTTGCTGCCTGGAGCCCTGTTAACAAAGTACATTCTCATAAATTACTGAGGTACCACCCAGGACACTTTTCTCCTTGTCCTGTAGCCAGTCACTGCTAAGATTGCTCGATTCAACCACTGCAATCCCCTCCAGTTTCACCCTTTCCTTCCCTTTTCTACCACTCATGTAGAAGGCTGTGATCATCTCTGAAAATGTCTGGTTCTCCCTCACTTCTACCATACACAGTTCAGCTAGATTCATATCTCAAAGCACCACTTTGATCACATCATACCTCAAACTTCAAAACCTTTCCTTGGGCCAGCGCCGCAGCTCAATAGGCTAATCCTCCGCCTGCGGCACCGGCACACCAGGTTCTAGTCCCAGTCGGGGCACTGGATTCTGTCCCGGTCGCTCCTCTTCCAGTCCAGCTCTCTGCTATGGCCCGGGAGTGCAGTGGAGGATGGCCCAAGTCCTTGGGCCCTACACCCACATGGGAGACCAGGAGAAGCTCCTGGCTCCTGGCTTCGGATCAGCGTGGTGTGCTGGCCGCAGCACACTGGCCGCAGCGGCCATTGGGGAGTGAACCAACAGAAAAGGAAGACCTTTCTCTCTGTCTCTCTCTCACTGTCCACTCTGCCTGTCAATAAATAAATAAATAAACCTTCCCTTGGGGGCGGCATTGTGGCGCAGCAGGTGAAGCCACTGCTTGCAAGCCAGCACTCCATATCAGAATGTCATTTCAATTCCCACCTGCTCAGCTTACAATACAGCTCCCTGTTATTGTGCCTGGGAAAGTAGCAGAAGATTGCCTGGGCTCTTGCCACCCAGATGGAGTACCTGGCTCTTGACTTCAGTTTGGCCCAGCCCTCACTATTGCGGTAATTTGGGGAATTAACCAGCAGATGGAAGGTCTTTCTTTCTCTTTCCTTGTCCTTCTTGTTCTGTCTTTCAAATAAATAAATCTTTAAAAAAGAAAAAAAACCCTTCCTGAGCTCTCTCTTGATGGCAAAGGAAGTCCAAATTTCTTACCCTAGTATTGACATCCTTCTCATTCCAAACTTCCTATCCAACCTTCTTGCCCATGGATCTCTTCCTAGTCCTTGAACTCCAGCCAAACTAGTCTTCATATATTCAGTCTAAACCATCACATGAGACCTTTGTTCATGCTGTTCTCTCCTTCTACATCTGCACACCCCCAAACCTTAGCCATCACTCAGATCCCGGCTTAAATGACAGCTCCTCCATGAATCGACTCTTATAGTCCATTTCCCCTCCTGTTACCCCTACCACAAGCCGGCAATATTACCTCATTCACTGAGCCTTCATCACACTTACCTACACGTCTGTTATCTGAAGTAGGAAAGAGCCCAGGCTTCAGAGTCAAATAGATTCAGATACAATATGACCCTCTTGTACTAGTTACTTAACTTTCTCTGAGCCTTGGCCTCCTCATCCACAAAATGGGCATCATACCTGTCTTACTAGGTTTCTGAGAAGAAACATATAGGTGTCTAATATAGCAATTATTCAACAGTCAGTGCAGCAACATTATCCTAACTTAAATACACATTATTATAACTTAAGTACCTATCAAATTCCACTAAAGGCTTAAGGGACAGATTTATGTCCATTTCATTTTTAGCCACATACTACCTCTCACAGAGTAGCAAAAAAGCCTAAAATCTGAGAAGTTACTGAAGTGTTGAGAGTCTCTCTCCAAAATTCTTGCCCTGTGTCAACTAAGAATGACCTCATCTCTAGACATTTCAGAGAGCAGAAAGGAAGCACACTGATCTCTTTCTGACGGTGTTAGAATTTTTAAACTGGAAACTTTGCAAGATGCACTCATTGGCTACTGCCTCTAAACTTTTACCCCCAACCAACAGTAATAAGTGAGCATAGCTTTCATTAGCATAAGTTATGAATTATTATTTTAACATCACTGAGCTCTAGCTCAGACAACTGTGGTTCCAGAACTGGTGGGACAAAGTTTGCTTTTACTCCATCATGTTTAGAAATCTCATGCTGTGGATCCTCCTTCATTCCTCAGTTGACTAGGCAACAGAATTACTTTCCTTTAAAGGCATTCCTTGGGGGTGACAGTTGTGGCACAGTGGGCACAGTGCCCATATGCCATACAGAACTGCTGGTCTGAGTCCTGGCTATTCTGCTTCCAGTCCAGCTCCCTGCTAATATACCTGGAAAGCAGTGAGTCATAGCTCAAGTACTTGAATCCCTGCCACCGAAACGGGAGACCCAGATGAAGTTCCTGACTCTTGGTTTTGGTCTGGCCCACCTGGCTGTGCAACCCTTTAAGGAATGAAGTAGTGGATGGAAGACCCTCCCTCCCTCCCTCCCTCCCCCTCTCCCCCTCCCCCCTTCCCCTACATGCAACCACCATGTAATTAGTCAGTACCACCTCTGCCCAAGCATCATTCTAGGACCTTCACATACATGATGTCCTCCTTTAAGGTAGCTGTCCTGTTCCATAAGGACCTTCACTATTTGTGAGAAGGTGGGAGAAACGACCAACCATCTCTGAAACTGGACTTAACATTAAGTATCAAAATGAGCAGCCCCCAGTTTAGTTTTTCCAAACTCTATTCCCCTTATTACTTATTTCTCAGACCAGACTGACTGAGATTCATTACAATGCCTTAAAGAAAGATAAAAGCCCTAATGAACAAAACTCATGAAATATTCTGCTGGTCTTCTGGAGAAAAACAGCCAGAGCTGACCTTAAGAATTCCACTAATTCCCCCTACCACAAGACTAAAAATAGCTAAAGAGCATTTCTAGTTAGTGATGGCCTTTCCTTTAAAGGAAATGATATGCAAAAAGGCATGCTGGGGTCATTAGCCCAAACCATGCAGTCCCATGATAAATCCTTGGCCAAATGTTCCTATGAGAATCTGCCTTCACATGGTCAACTCTAAGGTTTCACTGTGATAGCACCCTGCCTCCCACTTTCCTCCCCACTGTTTAAAGACATACATTAGCAGTCACTCATTACCTGCAGGGCCACCAGAAACTCATTTCCCCTTTCTTGGCCTCAGATTCCACATCTTGACCTCTAAGAGCTTCTCTCCCTGTAAGACTCCCTGAGAGGTACATACAATGGCTCTCTACAGCCTTTAAGGTACAGTTCAACCCCCTCAGTGTTACACTGGCCCATCCAGATCTGGCCCCTGCCTTCCTCTCCATGTCTCTTATTGTAGGAGCCATAGCTTGATGTTCGTTATGACCACTCAGAACTATGTGCCTTTGGAACATGTAGCTTCCTCTGACTTCAAAGACCTTCTCCAGTTTCTTAAACTCCTAGTCATCTTTCAAGAAATAATCCAGGGACTGGTACTGTGGCACAGTGAGATAAGCTGCTGCCTGCTAGCATACCATATTAGAGTACCGTTTTGAGTCCTGGCTACTCTGTTTCCAATCCAGCTCTCTGCTAACATGCCTGGGAAAGCAGTAAAAGATGGTCCAAGTGCCTGGGCCCCTGCCACCCACATGGGAGACCCAGATGGCTCCCGGCTTTGTTCTGACCCTGCCCAGGCCATTGCAGCCATTTGGGGTGTGAATCAGCAGACAGAAAACTGATCTTTCTCCCCCCCCCCCCCCCCCGCCACCAACACTCTTTATCTTTCTGTTACTCTTTCAAATAAATCTCTTTAAAAGACATAATCCAAGTCTCATCTAGCTCCTGGTAAGTTGGGTTAGTCTCCTCCTCTGTGATCTCACAGGACTCTTCATTTTATAGCATCTATCTTCCTGTCTCCCTTACAAGTCTGAGCTTTCCTTGGAGGTAGAGACACCAGCTCCCTCTATCTCCTCTATATTCCCAGCACCAGACCTGTCTCTGTCATTCAATATTGGATAATATTGTATCAAATTCCACCAAAGATCCAAATTCATTTTGTAGCGTTATTCCAAAAGACCAGATATTTATTTATTTTCAAGAAATGTTTTCTCTGTTCAAAAAGTAAGAAAGCAAACTATCTTCAGGCCTTTCCCTTATTAGGAAAAAATATATATATAGCTGTTCAGAATTGTGACATCATCTTTATAGAGTTGAAAAATATATATTACATTGGTCCCAGAGAAACCTCTCTTTAAACCAACTGAACCACAGTTCTTAAAAAGAAGATTCAAAGTTATAAATGATGTCCAATTTGGTGGGTTTCTTTCCTTTACCAAGAGGAAAGAAAACCTCCAAAAGGGATAAATTATATACTCAATTTTCAGAAAATGTTCAACCAAGCCCTGGAAGACCAGATGAAAAGCAGCAATAAAAAAAGAATATAATCTTGTATTGAAAATCAAAATACTTCTTGAACTATTAATAACATTAAAAGGCATGTGCATGTATCATAGAAGATAAAAAGTGAATTGGTGTAATTAATTGGTAGGACTTGAACTTGATGAGGAGTTAGAAAAGAAACAGGCATTCTGCCTTCCTGTATTACCTTTTTCCATTGTTATATAGTTATCTCCATAGCACATGACAAACTATCCACATTTTACAGGTGAAGAAACTGAAGTTCTCAGAGGTTAAGGGACATACCTAAACTCATGCTTCTTCCATGAAACAAAGCCTGGATTTGAGCCCAGGTCTTAGAGGTTAAGGGACATACCTAAACTCACGCTTCTTCCATGAAACAAAGTCTGGATTGGAGCCCAGGTCTACGTTACCCCCAAAGTTATGTCCAACAACCGGGAAGAACAGTGGTAAAGGCAGAAGAAAGGGCCAGGCACATTGAGCCCTACAACAGAAACCAAAAATGTAAAGAGGAGCTGGGTAGTTCCTCAAACCTCTGCACACCCAAGACACTGAGCTTTGAAGTACAAAACATTGTTAAAATTGCACAATGCAACTAGTTTTCCAAGGGATTTTCATTGTGTGACCCCAGTTTAGAAGCACATAAAAATAAATCTAAAGTGTGAAGAGTAGGCAGGAAGTATGATATTACAGCAGCAAAGCTATTTTTCCACAAACACCTTGAACTGATCTGGAAAAGAGCTTGTTATATTTGCCAAAGCTTTAAAACACCTCCAAAGGCAGGCACAAATGATCACTGACACACCTATCAGAGCCAACCTCTGCCCTGCCTAGGGGCACACTTGGAGAATTGGGTTCCTGTCCTTCCTCCATCACTAATGACTGAAACCCTTGGCTTCCCTTACCTCTCTGGTGACCATGCCTATACAATGAGATGTTTGGACTTAATCTCTCAGGTACCTTCCAACTGTTTCTTTTTCCCCTCATGGGCATTAAACCAACTAACAAATGAATATCAAGACCACCGCCAACCTAGCTAAAGGAGAAAGAGATATAGAGGCACACTACTGGAGATCCACAAAGTATCTTGCTGCCTGGTACAAAATGCCTTTTTAGAAACTAAATGTTTTTTTCCTAAGATGCAGTCATAGTAGAGAAGAGAAAGTCAATAAGGATCATAGGGTACAAAAACTAGACAGTCTTCTTCTCTTTCTTTCTGCCTTCCTAATCCTAACGAAGAGTGTCCTGTTTGGGACTAGCCTAGGCACAACAGACACAACTATTACATAGTAAGACCTGGCTCCTATTGTAAGATTTTAGCTCAAGCAATAAGAGTTGCGGGTTTACATTGTCCTGTAATACACACACACACACCCCTCCAAACCACCTCAGGAGAAAGGAGCAACAGGTAGGAATGAGTATCATCACAAGCCTGTCCTTTAAAGATATGAAAATTAAGGCTCAGCAACGTTGTACGGCTTATCCAAGGTCACACAAGTGTCAGATGACAGAGCTGGGAAACAAACACATTTACAAAGGAGAAAGAGAACTAGACAACAGGGTATAATTCAGTGTCAGTTGTGTGATTTTAGGGGAAATAGATCAGGGCAGGGTTGTCACTGTGGTATACTGGGCTAAGAATTCACCTGCGACACTGGCATCCCATATGAGCATTGATTCAGGTCCCAGCTTCTCCACTTGTGTTCCAGCTCGCTGCTATGGCCTGGGAAAGCAGTAGAAGATGGCCCAACTGTTAGGGCTCCTGTGCCCACGTGGGAGACCCAGAAGGAGCTCCTGGCTCCTCACTTCAGATAGGCTCAGCTCCAGCCATTGCAGCCATTTGGGGAGTGAACCAATGGATGGAAGGCATTTCTGTCTCTCCCTCTCTTTGTCTTATAACTCTACCTCTCTAATAAATAAAGACAAAACCTTTAATAAAAAAAAAAAAACAGAGATCAGGGCAAGAATCAGGAAGAGTCAAGACTTGAGTTGAGCTTTGGACAGGGAGCAAACTTCAGACAAATCACATGCAAATTCACTATATTCAATGCATAAGATAGCATAAACACTATTTTGGAAACGGTAGAGTACAAAAAAATAAAAGGATGCCTAGACTTATTTACATAGAAAAGAACACTGTCTTTCATTTAAAAAGTAGGTATTCATAAGCCACCATTAGTAACCAGCAAGTATATGCTTGCAGTCTTTTTCCCAGGAGCAGAAATGGGTGGCCCTGAACCTTACCTGCCCCCTGGCTTTCACAGTGGCATTAGGAAGAGGGTTCACATGGGGTTAGGGATATGGGATCTGTACCACTGAGCTGAAGTGAAATCCTTTGACCTTGGCACTCTTGACCATTACTGCAACTCTCTAAGCTAACTGCCCTTCTCAGTCAAGGTGTTCCCCCGTGTAGCTGTCATTAATCACATGCTTGTGTAGCAAGCCTGCCTTCCCAGGCTGCATTCATTGCTGCTGTGGCTCAAGAATGTAATTAATGAGCAACTTGGACCCACTCTTGAAGTAGGAAGGGAATGGCTGGGAGACATTTTGAGGTGATGAGAGAGACTCAAATTTATAGAAGAGCTTAATAAAACAGGCTCAGGCTCTGAATACTACACAGAATGGTATTTAAGTCAAACTAACAAACAAAAAACAGAGAATTGAGAGACTGCACAATCATGTGGAGGTCCTCAAGAGGGGGTATCTCAGACACAAAGAGTGAAATCTAAGTTAAACCTTAAGCCTGTATCTAGTAGGGAACCTAAGTGATAGGAACTCTTTGCAGAATTACAGGTTTTACTTCTTACCAGTGACACTTTGGTCAACCCTCCAGAATTCTAATTCCAATTTTATTTCATGAGGGAACCCTTCCAATAATACCTATTTCAGCAAGAGTTCTGAGATGAAATCCACCCAATACAGAATGGAATAAGATTCAACCATCCTGCCTTCCCAAACCCACCCCCACCAAAAGCAGCTGGTAAACACAGGGATGGGTGGAGGCGGGACTAATGATGGTGTTTCTCAGGAAGTGGTTTTGGAGTTTGGACTTGAAGCTGAAAGTGACTCTTTCTACCAAAGGGCATTCAACCCTTCTCTTCCTTCACATCAGCTCACAGTTCTAATTGCGGGGCAAACACAATCCCTAGGGGAACAGTTCCCAAGTTATAGAGCAGAACCAGTTCCAGCCTCTTCTCAGCCTTTCCAGTATCTTGAAGGGGCTCATTAGAAGATGGCAAGGTCTTCTGTAGACACACACCAATGGGGACTTGAAGATTTGAGTGACTGCTTAGTAATGTCTAAGATTAGTGGGGAGGAACAGGATACATATTTGTGTGTGCATGAACACACAATCTATCTGAAACATAGGATACATACATTCTAAATACACTATGTATACTATCTATGAATGTATCTATACAAGTAAATTCTCTGCAATTTAGTTCTTAATCATTTGCAAGAGATTTAAAAATCCTGAGAATTCCTCACTCTATTAGTATTCAAAGAAAGGCTAGGTGATTGTTAAGCAATTGAACAAAAGATGCTCAAAAAGTTCACAAAAAATGCAAATTCTGAAAAAATAATGCATGGATTTCAAAAGTTCCTTGCACCAACACAAGCTTATCTTTTAATTCCATTTTTTTTTCTTTCTTTCTTTTTTTTTTTTTTTTTTTTTGACAGGCAGAGTGGATAGTGAGAGAGAGCGAGACAGAGAGAAAGGTCTTCCTTTTTGCCATTGGTTCACCCTCCAGTGGCCGCTGTGGCCAGTGCACTGCGCTGATCCAAAGCCAGGAGCCAGGTGCTTCTCCTGGTCTCCCATGCGGGTGCAGGGCCCAAGCACTTGGGCCATCCTCCACTGCCTTCCCAGGCCATAGCAGAGAGCTGGCCTGGAAGAGGGGCAACTGGGATAGAATCCAGCGCCCCAACCGGGACTAGAACCCGGTGTGCTGGCGCTGCAAGGCGGAGGATTAGCCTGTTAAGCCACAGCGCCGGCTGTTAATTCCATTTTTCTACAAACTTTTTGAAGTACTCTTATAAAACCAAGATTCTGATTCCCAGGTAGTTAGTAAAATAAGCCTTCTTTTCCCTATAGAAGAATGTCCTAATATGGCTTATTTTGACTCAGATGTAATTACTTCTTAGGAGGGGTAAAAGGATTATATGTAATAGAATAGTAATAATAATAACAATGACTATTAATATTGTTTCCATAAAGATCCCCCATGCTGAAATGTTTATTCAAGCCACCTCACTGAATCCTCAGTCCAACTCTGTAAGGAAATTTCCATGATCACTCCAATTTTACAAAAGAATTGAAATCAAAGAAGTACAATAACTTCACCTCTATATATCCTCTTAAATATTATGTTACATACAGACATGCGTATATATTACAGATACAAGCTATTGCCTATAAAGTGACATAATGGTGCGCTGGCATTGTGGTACACCAGGTTAAGCCACCTCCTGTAACATCAGCATTCCATATGAGCTCTGGTTCAAATCCCAGCTGCTCCAGTTCCAATCCGGCTCCCTGCTGCTGCACCTGTGAAAGCAGTGAAAGATGGCACAAGTGCTTGGGCCCCAGTATCCACCTGGGAGAACTTTATGGAGTTCCTGTCTCCGGTCCAGCCCTGGCCATTGTGGCCATTTGGGGAGTGAATCAACAAATGGAAGATCTCTCTTCTCTGTCCTTCCCCCTCTCTATCACTCTGCCTTTCAAACAAACAAATGAATTTTTTTTTAAAAAGTGAAATAATGAAATTCCAAGTTTTCATTTTAAAAACTATAAACATACGAGTCAGGTAGCACTCACAAAATCTCCTTTTTTCCCTATTGATGTATACCTTAAATAAAAGGTCAGGCTATAATGGAAAACTGAAAAGATTTAGGTAAAACAATTTTATCCATAATTTTGATTTCAGGGGAAGGAATAAAACACTCATTTTATAAATTCTTAACTAGCAAAGGTCAATCAATAAATGGCTCCTATGGGCATGCTGTGTATGACTCATTAGATACATCTCAGAGCACAAACGGGCCATGATTGCAGACCAATGTGTGTTAGAGAATACTGTCCGGATATTAAGCAAGGTTGGTTTTACTCCCAGCTCAGCTGTTCCTTTTCTATTACTGGGAAAGTCACTTTCACTGTGTGAAATTCTATCTCCTCGTTTGCAAAGTTAGGGAACCGAAAAAGATGTTCTCTTTCATAGATGCCTTCCAACAATAAAACACTGTCACTCAGGTGGATGAAACAGCACCATTCAGGCCACAGCAAATTTTGCTACAATGAAAATGGCCCAGTAGCTTATTAGTAAACCTCCCATCTCACTCCAAAGCCCAGAGTTGCACCATCCCAAAGGTCGCAGAAGCAGGTTAAAATAGTCTTTCGGCTATTGTTAGCCTCCTCTAAAGAGTGGGATAATTTTCAACCACATTAAAAATCCCTTTATAATACTGTGAAATATGTATATTTGATCTTTGTCCCCATTTCCTGACACACAGTTCCTAAAACCCTTGGTATCTTGGAGGGAAAAGGGTGCCTTGTGTAAGCTGATGAGATGATTGATTGGTGGCTGGAAGCCCTGAGGTAGCTTCTGAATGGGAGCTGGTTCCAGGGAAAACTAAGGTGTGATTAGAGAGAGGCAATTTTCAGTCCCACCCACCACCCTCTGGAGAAGTAGGAAGAGCTGAAAGTTAAGTTCATCATCAATCGCCAATGAATTAATCAATCATGACTATGTAACAACACCTCCAAAGAACTGGGTTTAGAAAGCTTCCAGATAGCTGAGCAGAGTGCATGGAAAGTCTTGAAGCAGCCTGGTGTGGAGGTCAGGAGTGTGTATGCTGTAGCTGCACTTACTGGCTTATGAGTTTCTTAGCCTGTGTAGGTCTCTTTCCTTACCTCGTCATGTTGTGAGAAATTCATGAGTTGATATATATAATGTGCTTATAACAGTGCCTGGCATATATAGTAAGTGCTATGTAAACCTTTGAACCGCACAGAGTAATTCTCTAGATGGTCTGCATTTTATTTCTATGTCTCTCGCTTCTCTTGCCCCTTCCTCTGACCCCTGTGGACTCTCTAGCCTGGTTCATTTTCTGACTCAGATTCTACCCACAGATTTCCTCAGAATTGACCTCCTGTTAGCATGCCTTAGAGGAGAGGCCCCAGGAAAACGCCAGCTGCCTGCTGGGCCCTATCCAGCCACAACAGCAATGTGCCACGTGTCCCATGGCAGACTTCTTAGCATGATCCAAGAGAGTACACTAAAATCAACCTCCATAAGGTATTTAGAAGTTCATCTTTAACCCCAAGGAGAACGCTCACCTTTGCCAAGGGGAAAACATACATTTCCCCAGAAAAGGCATTGGTGAATTCAGATAAATTAAGACTATGCTTAGCCAAAGTTTAATGATGGAGATGGTGCAATGCAAGGGTCTGAAAATAGAGCTTGAGTTTTCATTGTTGCTGAACCACTAAATTCAGTGTTGCTGAACCTCAAATTCCTTCTGCCTCATTCTACCATAAGAAACCAAAGCCACCAAGAGAAAAAGAAAATGTGGTGAACCTCATGAATGTCTCACAAAAATAAATAAGTAAATTAACAGATGAAGGAAAAAAACTCCTATCTAAAGATTTGATATCTTCTGCCTCACTAATTTTTTTTCCACCTTAGTTGAGTGAAAAGTGGAAGTGCTCGCTTCGGCAGCACATATACTAAAATTGGAACGATACAGAGAAGATTAGCATGGCCCCTGCGCAAGGATGACACGCAAATTCGTGAAGCGTTCCATATTAAAAAAAAAAAAAAAAAAAAAAGAAAAGAAAAAAAGAAAACACCAAAGGGGATGCAGGAGAACTAGGCAGGCCATAGTGCTTTTTCACTTCAAATTCAGAGTCCATAATTATATCATTCCCTAAAATAATGGCTATCAGATGCCACTACTACTTACACTGAGACACAAAGGGAACAAATGTTATCATGGACTCAACTTTATTACAAACTAATTTTATTAAACTTGTGCACATTAGAAGCATAGAAAATTGCCAATCTCTATGTTCACACACACACACACACAAATACAAAAAACACATCATTTTGAATCTTAGTTTTTAATTTCTTTCCCCAATTCCACAGAGTTGTAACGAAAATGTGTTCTTATCATCTAGCTTATAAACTAGTTTCTATCAGTCCTGAGAATCACTACTTGCACCACCGTCTGTGATTGCCTAAGGAGACCCAGAAGCGTTTGCACATATTTAATGCAGTATCTTTTTACTTGGGCATTCTTCTCATTTGAACCAATCAGAAGAGATTTCAAGATAGAAAGGGAAGAAGTGAGAGATGAGAAAAGGGCATTTTAAGTCATAGAAAGCCCACACCTTCCCACATGGAAGTCACAGCTATGTTTGGTCACTATAGTGAAAAAGACTTGAGTGTCCCACTAAAGGCTGGGGGCAAAATACCAATGAGGTCTACTGGAATCCAGTCTCACCTGAGCAGAGAGGTTCTTGTGATTCTAAACAAAATAAAAATGAAAAGACATTCATTAACTACTAGAGGGAATAGGACAGAGCTTCAGGATAGGCTCAAACATACAAAATAGCTTGCTCAAGGGCAGCTGAAAATGAACTCCCCTGAGGGATAGAAAACAAAAGGAAAAGTAGGAATTCACCTTCCCCCATAACGATTATTTGGAAAAATGCTTAATATTTTCTGAGGTAAAAATCCTTGTCTAATACTTTTATAAAAAGAAAAGCAGATCTTTAAGCAATTTCAGCATAAACTTCTTCCATTTCTGTTTCTGAAACTATTCAAAAGACTAATTTCTAAAGATTCTTTTTAAAAAGATTTACTTGAAAGTCAGGATTACTAATAGAGGGGGAAAGACGGAGAGACAGAAATCTTCCATCCTCTGGTTCACTCCCCAGATGGTCACAACTCCAGGGGCCAGGTCAGGCCGAAGTCAGGAATCAGGAGCTTCATCTGGGTCTCCCACATGGGTGGCAGGGGCCCAGACAATTGGGCCATCTTCCACTGCTTTTCCCAGGCCATTAGCAGGGAGCTGGATCAGAAGTGGAGCAGCCAGGATGGCATCACAGGCTGCAGCACAATGCTGGCCTCAAATTTCTAAAGATTTTTTTTATATAATCATTTTAATCATTGAAAAAACTTACAGGTCCTTTGAATTTGTGCAGAAGAATAGAAGGTAAAATCATCAATTTTTAATTATTGAAGTCAATTAGAGTCCAAAAGAATTTACATGAGGTCTACAGCCTGAACTTGTAGTTTACTTTTCTCCAAAGAAGCTATATATGGAGAGCTGCAGGCCACTGATATCCAGGAATCAACAAAAGTAAATTCTATTCACTTGCTTTTTAGTAGAATGTAAGTGGCACAATATCTCACTCAAAAAATACTTGTTGAAAGAGTTCAAATGAAAGAATGAATGAAATATCCCCAAGGAAAAAGTGACATTGGTTCTGACTTCATACTCTGCCTAAGATTATAGTCAACTATATGCTAAATAAGTACTATTTTCAAAAATCCTGTTCAAACCAGCTTTATTTATAATAATTAAAATTTACAAATAACCCTAATGCTATTCAACAGGTGAATGGTTAAACAATCTCTGGCACATCTATACTGTGGGATTCTAGTAAGCTATAAAATGAATAAATTATTGAAACACACAACTTGGATGAATCCCACGGGAATTATGCTGAATGTAAAAAGCTAATTCCAAAAGATTACATATTGTATAATTCCATGTATATGATATTCATTAAAGGGCAAAATTATAGAAATGGAGAACAGATTAATGGTTACACTTTGGGGAAATAGGGAGGTGGGTGTGGCTATAAAATAACAAGAAGGAATATTGGGAGATGGAGTTAGTAACTTATCCATGATTGCAGCTACAAATGATAAAATTGTATACAACTTCACACACACAGGTGCATGCGCACACACACAAGTACATGTAAAACTGGACAAATCTACATTGTATCCATGTCAATTTCCTGATTATGAGTTATAAGTTGGGCAAGATAAGGGAACCATGACTCTGTGTCATTTCTTATAACCTCATATGAACCTACAAGTATCTCAAAATAATTTTCTTTAATCCAGAAGCAAACTCTCCTCTGCCACCCTCAGCACCACCAACCTGAAAGCACGTGTGCTATGCATGTATCACATGGTAGGGAGTGTTAACACAGAAAGCTTTCCTAATCACCTCCAAAGGTCTCTCCCACATCTCAACTCTCAATGTATCAATTGTTTTTTAGCCCACAATCTAACTCTTGCTCTTACATTAAGAACAAATATCTCGGGATTTTTATCTCTTAACCTAGGATAAAATCTAAAATTTGGCCCATGCCTTATATTTGTTCGATACTCTCTCAGTGCCTAGCACAATGGTGAACCTACAGAATGAATGAGATTGCTTTTAACAAATGAATAAGTCAACAAATGAATTTCCTATTCATAGACTGGAAATTTACAATGCTGTTGCTCTAGTTTTGTCAACTTCAAAGGTCAATAATATTAATGTCCATTTGCCTTACAGACATTAAAGACCATCTCCCCCTGAACCAAGCACACACAGACAGCTTTAGTCAGAGAGCTACACTAATCACTTTGTTAAATTTTCTGAACGTCAGATTTCTGGTTGAGGAACTAGGGAATGATACTTTTTTTTGCAGGTTGCTATGTGAAGAAGACATAGTTCATAAAATGTCAAGCTCATTAAATGCTTAATGCTAGCCTCACTAGATAACTCAAAAAAAATTTTTTTAGCCTTCCATAGGTACTTCCAAGAACTAATACTCATTTCATAATTCTATATGATGACCAGTTTTGTCATAATTGGCATTATTAGTTCCCTAAGCTTTTTTAAAAGAATTATTTTAATTGTACATACTTAGGGAGTACATTGTGATAATTCAACACATATATTCAGTGGATAATGTTCAAATCAGGTTTGGTAACATTTCTTTTCATATATTTTTTAAGATTTTTGATTGACATTCAACAATTGCACATGTATGTGGGGTAGAGTGTGACAGTTCAACAAATATACACAATGTGTACCAATCAAATCAAGAAATTAGTGCTCCCCCATCCGTATCATCAGTCTATGCTTGGAGCCTTTAAGCTTCTCTCCTCTACCCATTCATAAAATACATGATAGGTTATTGTGAATTCCACTGTGCTATAGAACACCAGAACTTCTAACCATGTCCTTGTACCCATTATCCAAATTTCATCTATTCCCACACAAACCTTTCCCAGTCTCTGATAATTACTACTCTACATTCTCATTGGCTTTTTTTTTTTTTACGCTTCCACATATGAGAAAAAATGTGATATTTATCTTTCTGAATCTGACTTGTTTTACTTAACATGATGACTTCTAGTTTCATCCTTTTTATGGCAAATGATATATCATTCTTTTTATGGCTGAAAAATACTCCATTGTGTATATATACAGCCACATTTTCTTTGTCCACTCATCTATATAGGGACTCTTAGCTTGGTTCCATATCTTAGCTTTTATGAATGATCCTGCAGTAAACATGGGAGTACAAGTATCTCTTTCATATGCTGACTTCAGGTCCTTTGGACATATACCCACAAGTGAAACAGATCTGTTTTTAGTTTTCTGAGGAACTTCCATGCTGTATTCCATATGGCTGTACCAATTAACATTCCCACCAATCATGCATTAGGTTTCATTTTTTTCTACATCCTTGTCAGCATTTGTCTTTTTAATAGTAGCCACTCTAACTGGAATGAGACAATTTATTGTGATTTTGACATGTATTTCCCTGATGAGTAATCATGTTGATACTATTTTCATAAATCTATGGGTTATTTGGATTTACTCTTTTGAACAGAGTTAATGTCATTTGCCAATTTTTAAGTTGGCTTTTTTTATTATTGAGTATTTTGTGTTCCTTATGTATTCTGGATATTAATCCTGGATATTAGTCAAATGACTAGTTTGCAAAAATTCTCTCCCATTCTGCAGGTTGTCTCTTCACTCTATTCATCATTTCCTTTGCTTCTTAGTTTGATGCAATCCTATTTGTCTAATTCTGGTTTTGCTGCCTATGCTTTTGGGGTCTTATTGTTGCATATACCAATGTCTTGAAGCATTTCCCCCACACTTTCTTTTAATAGTTTTATCACTTAAGGTTTTACGTTTGGGTCTTTGATCCATTTTGAGTAAATTTTTGTCTGAGGGGGTTGTATTTCAGCCTTCTGCATATGTTTATCCAGTTTTCCCAGCAAAATCACGGTCAATTATTATTAAGGTTATGTCTTTTCAACAAACGACCAGGGTTTTATTCACATAGTACCCTCCTCTAAAGATAAAATTTTGCTTACATTTACAGTGGTAAACGTAACATGGACAAAGTCAATGTAAACAAGGGATGCAGTAAAAAGAGGCAAGTTCAAGTATAAGGAAATAAGGCAATTTATGGGTAGTTATTAGGACAGTGTGCTACAAGTCTTTCCCCCAAATCACAATGGAAGACAGCTTATCTTGTGCTTTCTCTCCTTTCCCATGGTTTTATCCATAGACAGCACAGACATCTGAAAAGCCTCCTGCCCATTACATTAAGAATTGTGGGCTGGGCCGGCGCCGTGGCTTAACAGGCTAATCCTCCACCTTGCGGCACCGGCACACCAGGTTCTAGTCCCGGTTGGGGCGCCAGATTCTATCCCGGTTGCCCCTCTTCCAGGCCAGCTCTCTGCTATGGCCCGGGAAGGCAGTGGAGGATGGCCCAAGTCCTTGGGCCCTGCACCCCATGGGAGACCAGGAGAAGCACCTGGCTCCTGGCTTCGGATCAGCGAGATGTGCCGGCCGCAGCGGCCATTGGAGGGTGAACCAATGGCAAAAAGGAAGACCTTTCTCTCTGTCTCTCTCTCACTGTCCACTCTGCCTGTCAAAAAAAAAAAAAAAAAAAAAAAAAGAAAAGAAAAAGAATTGTGGGCTGGAGGTGCTGGAGGGAGGGCCTCTGTTTATTTTCCCTGCTTAGGGAAGATATTTGTTTTCAAGATAAGCTGACAGCTTCTTCACAGGACTGGGAGTGTCTTAATCTACTCTTACCTGAGGGTGGTAACTTTTCCCCCAAGTGTGCAGCTGTCTGAAAATATATTTGCTCTTGATGTGTCACTGGGTCATGAGGAGTTCTCTGAGAAATACTTTACACATGGGTGTCTCCAAACCCAGGCAGTGAATATATTTGCTGACCCATGAAGCAGGGTTAGACAAACACTGAATATGTTTTAAGGTTCCAGGTGTTTTTTTAAAGATTAATTTATTTTATTTGAAATGCAGAATTACAAAGAAAGGGAATAGGAGAAGAAGAAGAAGAAGAAGAGGGATCTTCCATCTGCTGGGACAGGCCAAAGCCAGGAGTTTCATCCAGGTGTCCCACGTAGATGGAAGGGCCCACGCACTTGGGCCATACTCTGCCACTTTATCAGGTGCATTGGCAGGGAGCTGGATCTGAAGTAGGACATGAACCAGAACCCATATGGATGGCACCAGAGGTGGCAGCTTAACCCACTGCACCACAGCACACCCAGGTTTCAGTTTTTAAAAAATAATCTAACTCATTTGGTTGGTCAGTCAACAGCATTTTGAGGCCTTCCTATATTCCTGATCTCTGCTTGAAACTGAGAAGGAATCATTCATGACTGTGATACAGAAAGTCTCCTTTTCACCACTGTGGTCCAATTCTGCCCACTCACATTTCTTTGCTTTACTTCTGGCACAATGATCTTGCAAGACACACAACACATATGTCAAAGCAAAGGTCTTAAGACCAGATTATCATTACAAGAACAGTCTATGTAACTAGAAGAAGCATATAAGACAGAGAGAATTTGAAGATCTGCCCATATCATACAATGAAGGTACAGGTATCTGCAAATCCCAGAAAAGATGAATATGTTTTCCAGAATTACAAATTTTTAAAGCCATATTCTCTTTCTTATTAAAACAATTAACAATAGCACCCTTACTAAGTATTTCCTATGTGCCAGGCACTATATTAAGCACTTAAAAGAATCATCTCATTTAATCTTTAAAATGAGAAAAATATATATAATATTATTCTACTTTAAAGATGAGAAAACTTCAGCTTACAAAGACCAAGGAAATAAACCCAGAATCCACTCACTCATAGCTGGTGTTCTTGATCCATACACTAACTTACACTACTACGTGCTTTCTTGGTTTAGAGAGAAAGCCAAAGTTATTAATTATTGCTGTTACTGAAATAATAGTGCATATAACACAGATTCTTCACAACATACTAGGTTAAATCATTATAAAACTTATTCAACTTTGACCTACAGAAAAGGCAATTTCACTTAGATCTAATAGAATATATCAAGAGACAGAAGAAGACTTGAACTTAGCCCTAGCAAAGCTCCTGACTAGCTGTGTGACTATAAGGTGAAGAGGAAGAACTGATTTTGTAATTAGGCTCTCTTCCGTGTGCATAATTATAACAGAAGAAGAGGGAGCAGAACCATAATTCATTAAACAATTCTTTATTAAGTATCTACTACATGCTAAATGCTGTGCTTTCTCCTTCATTATAAATTCATTTGTATTTCACAAACAGCCTCCCAGCAGCTTGCTGTGATTCCTGGTTCCTAAATACCTGAGGATTCTTGCATGTCTATTCCGGAAACTGAGATGTGCCTTATGGTGCTGGTAGTTCCTTCCAGAGACCAGTTCCAAAGAAGAGAACCAAGGACCCCAGAAACCACTTTAATGTGAAGGGATAAATGAAGTATGGCAGAAGAAATATTCATGTGAACAAATGTGTGTACCTTGTGATTAATAACCAGAATCTACAAAGAGATCAAGAAACTCCACAACAAAACAAACAACCCACTTAAGAGATGGGCCAAGGACCTCAATAGACATTTTTCAAAAGAGGAAATCCAAATGGCCAACAGGCACATGAAAAAATGTTCAGGATCACTAGCAACGAGGGAAATGCAAATCAAAACCACAATGAGGTTCCACCTCACCCCAGTGAGAATGGCTTACATTCAGAAATCTACCAACAACAGATGCTGGCAAGGATGTGGGGAAAAAGGGACACTAACCCACTGTTGGTGGGAATGCAAACTGGTTAAGCCACTATTGAAGTCAGTTTGGAGATTTCTCAGAAACCTGAATATAACCCTACCATACAACCCAGCCATACCACTCCTTGGAATTTACCCAAAGGAAATTAAATTGTCAAACAAAAAAGCTGTCTGCACCTTAATGTTTATTGCAGCTCAATTCACAATAGCTAAGACCTGGAATCAACCCAAATACCCATCAACAGTAGACTGGATAAAGAAATTATGGGATAGGTACTCTATAGAATATTATACAGCAATCAAAAACAATGAAATCTGATCATTTGCAACAAAATGGAGGAATCTGGAAAACATTATGCTGAGTGAAATAAGCCAGTCCCAAAGGGACAAATATCATATGTTCTCCCTGATCAGTGACAACTAACCGAGCACCAAAAAGGAAACCTGTTGAAGTGAAATGGACACTATGAGAAATAGTGACTTGATCAGCCCTTGCCCTGACTGTTGATGAACAACTTAATATGTTATCCCTCTTAGTATTTTTTTGTTTGTTCTACTTAATACTATTGGTTGAATTCTGTAATTAATACACAGTTATTCTTAAGTGTTGAAACTTAACTGAAAAGTGATCCCTGTTAAATATAAGAATGGGAATAAAAGAGGAAAGAGATGTACAATTTGGGACATGCTCAAGCTGACTTGCCCCAAATGGTAGAGTAAGAAACATACCAGGGGATTCCAATTCAATCCCATCAAGGTGGCATGTACCAATGCCATCTCACTAGTCCAAGTGATCAACTTCTGTTCACAATTGATCATAATGATAGGACTAAGAGTCAAAGGGATCACATAAACAAGACTAGTGTCTGCAAATATTAACTGATAGAATAAAAAAGGGAGAGAACGATCCAACATGGGAAGCGAGATACACAGCAGACTCATAGAATGGCGGATGTCCTAAATAGCACTCTGGCCTCAGAATCAGCCCTTAAGGCATTCAGATCTGGCTGAAAAGCCCATGAGAGGATTTCAGGCATGGAAAGCCAAGACACTCTGGCAAAAAAAAAAAAAATTAAATGAAAGATCTCTGCAAGTGAGATCCCAGTGGAAAGAACAGGTCATCAAAGAAGGAGGTACCTTTCTCTGAAGGGAGGAGAGAACTTTCACTTTGACTATGACCTTGTCTAAATATGATCAGAGTTGGTGAACTCAAAAGGCTTCCATAGCCTTGGCAATTCATGACAAGATCCTAGGGTGATTACTGAGGCCATAAACAAGAGTGTCAATTTGTTAAGTCAACAACAGGAGTCACTGTGCACTTACTCCTCATGTAGGATCTCTGTCCTTAATGTGCTGTACATTGTGATTTAATGCTATAGCTAGTACTCAAACAGTATTTTTCACTTTGTGTTTCTATGTGGGTGCAAACTGTTGAAATCTTTACTTAATATATACTAAACTGATCTTCTGTATATAAAGACAATTGAAAATGAATCTTGATGTGAATGGAAGGGGAGAGGGAGTGGGAAAGGGGAGGGTTGCGGGTGGGAGGGAAGTTACGGGGGGGAAGACATTATAATCCATAAGCTGTACTTTGGAAATTTATATTCATTAAATAGAAGTTTAAAAAAAAAGAAGACTGACAAAAGATTAAAAAAAAAAAAGTGTGTACCTTGTAAGAAAAATAAACCTACCTCTAAGTATATAGTACTCTAGCTCAGAGTCCAAAAAAAAATTTCTCTTTACTTGCACCTCACTAGGAAGACAATTATCTAGATTTTTAATTTATAAAAATTCAAGGGCACATGCATTTAATCTACTGGTTAAGACCCACATCCCACATTAGTTGTCCCTGGGTTTGAGTCCCAACCCACTCCTAAATCCAACTTCCTACTAATGCATCTCCTAGGAGGCAACAGGTGATGGTCCAAGTGGTTGGATCACTGCCACCCATGTTGGAGATCCGGACTGAATTCCTAGATCTGATTTCAGCCTGGCCCAGCCCCAGCTGTTACCAGCATTTGGAGAGTGAACCTTCAAATGGAGGAGCTCACTCGCTCTGCCTCCCTCTTTCTCTCTCCTCTCAAATAAATAAGCTACATAATTTTTTTTCATTCCAGAATGGAAGAGCCTTCAGCTTTGTAGGTATAATACTTGAGCATCTCATCACAATGTTTGCAATGATTAAGGGCTGGGAGTAGAGGATTATGGGAAAACATCAAACTGCAAGCCTGAAGATACTGATTCAAACTGGCTGTGCTACCTCCTGGCTTTGTGAGTCCTGGAGTGAGGAATGGGATAGGTTTCCTCTAAGTACTTTTCCAACTCTAAAGGTTGACCATTCCCTTATAAAATAAAGTCTTTACCAACTAATCTGCATCTGTCCCTTTTGTACTGAGGATCCAGCTGTTTTCCAACATACCTGCAATAGCTCTTCAAATACATACTTGAGGACTCTCACAAGTGCCCATTACACTCCCTCTCCTCCACCTTAAGTCAAAAATTCCAGAGAAAGTCAGGTGGTTGCCACTTCACTTTCTCACCTCTTTCCTAAGTCAAAATAACACATGAGTCTGGTGGTTAGCAGGATGTTGACAGTAACTCATATGGGTCATACGTCTTAACTTTGAACTCCTAAGAAAAGGAATACATGCTGTGAGTAAATGTTTGCTTTCTGAACTTCTTCTAACCACAAAAGACCCAAAACTCTTGACCCCTTTCTCTGAGAAATCTACTAGCTGCAGTGGGAATACAAATGCTTAAAGAGAAGGAAATTAATAAACTTGATGTACATAAAATCTAGTTGAGAAGATCAAATCTACACATAATACCTAACTGGTGAATTCCACAGGACAGGTGATTATTATGTGCTACATTTGGTAACATACTCAACAACAATCACAAGAAGTCAGGTAAAAAAGGGTGAGATGAAGGGTAGCAACAGATCCAGAGAAAGATTGGCTTTATAGGGGGTTAGGCTCTTAATTGTTGAATATGACTTAACTCCTAGAGAAACAATAACACCAACCTAACCTCCAGTGAGGGGTGATTTTCAAGTTGGATATGGTCCTGGGCTCTACCAATAGAGTGCCTTCAAGCTCACCTGGATTTCTAGGGTAGTTCAGAATAGATTGTTAGGGTAGTGGAGTCAGTTAGGGTAGTGGAGGCCAAATGTTATTTTGCCTGTCAAGGCAAAACTTTTCCCAAGTCAAGGCTGCTTACTTCTCACTGCATAACACATAGCTTAGGTGTCTAGTCCTTTTAATGTGAATTATCTTTGTATGGGGCCCCTATGAAATGTGTCATTGTAAGCAACTTGGAGTCTCCAGAAAGATATTTTTTTGCTTTTCCTATAAGAATTCCTTGGACACCAATAAACCAAAGAGAAAAGACAATTTCACAAAAGGAATTATAGAAGAAATTGTTTGTTAATAAACACACACTCCCACCAACATTCTTTGATTCAGAGCTTTTGTTATCTCTCCTTCACTGCAAAATACAGATATCCAGAAGGAAGGAAAGAATTCAAAATTTTTGATTATTAAATTCCATGTTTTAAAGATGAGAGTTTTCTTTTTTCTCTTTAAAGACTCCAAATTACAAAGTTTATCAGAGATAGACATAGAGAAAGATTTCATGTACTTTCAGCTTTTACAACATCCATGAAATTTAAGCTGATATATCTCATGACCAGTGTTTTATAAACCTACGCCTGGAAATCAAGAGTATGCCCTCAACATTTCCTGTCATGGAAATTGTTCCAACAGACAAACAAATAGGCATTTCATGGCTTTGGTCTCACAGCTGTCACATTATTTAGTTACGCACAAATAAAAAATCCTATTACCAAAAAAAGATTGGAGAATCAGGCTGGAATTTGGCACACAAGCTTGTTCACATTGTTTTACTCAGTACCCTCCTTCAATGCAAATATGGAACTTCAAAATATTTAATTAAAAATAACTATGTGGTCTAAACAGTAAGTCCAATGTAACTGTAAAATGTCAAAATAAGAATTTTTACTAATGCTTCTCCACCATTAATTAATGACATTTTGTAACTCACTGGAGTACAGAACTCATAGTTCCTCAATTCTCATCTCCCAAAGGCTCTAAAGAGCAGATCTGAATTCTAATGGACAACAGAACATGCAATAAAACCTCCTGTCTTTAAAGTCATATAATAAATTTTTACATTACAAAACTCAAGAGTACCTAAATCCCAACTAAGCAAGATATTGGTCCATAAACTGGTCCCCCTTTTAGGGAAACTGCACTGACAAAGTCTTTTCTCCTTTTTTGGGCTTGATTTCTACTAATTACTTGATATTTGAAAAGAGGGAAAAAATCATTATATTGGAAAGAAAAGTGCAAGAAATAAGACTTAAACATGAAATACCATTTCTTTCTGAAAAAGATTTTAAATAATTATTTGAAGTTTACATAGAATTAAAAGAAAAGTATGTAAGGCAAGTGTTATGTAGCACCAGATTAAGCTGCCACTTGGAATGACCACATTACATTATCAGAGTGCCTGATTCAAGTTCTGGCTACTCCATGCCTGATCCAGCTTCCTTCTAATGCATCTGGGGAGGCAATGGATGATGGCCTGAGTATTTGGGCCTTTGCCACTCATATGGGAGATCCTGATGTTGCTCAACACTGGCTCTTATGACCATTTGTGGAGTGAACTAGTAGAAGAAAGATCTGACTCTCTCTCGAGTTCTGCCTTTCAAATAAATTAATCTTAAAAAAAAAAAAAAAAAAGGAAGGGACAGTTCTGTGGCACAGTGTTAAGGCACACTTAAATAGTGCCACCCCATATGAATGCTGGTTTGAGTATCACCTGCTCTTCTTCCCATCCAGCTCCCTGCTAATGGTTCTGAGAAAGCAGTGAAAGATGGTCCAGGTACTTTAGTTACTGCCACCCACACGAGAGACCCAGTTCCTGGCTACTGGTTTCAGTCTAGCCTCACCTGGGGAAGTTGTTACCATTTGGGAGGTGAATTAAGGGATGGAAGAACTTTATCTGTCACTCCCTCCCTATCATTCTGCCTTTCAAATAAATAAATAAGTCTTTTAAAAAAAAAGAAAAAGCAGAATTTATAGGAATTCCTCCAGGAATTAATGGCAAATAGAGTCTTTTATCTGTACTTTTCTTACAATAAATAAACCAAGAAAACCCAAGAAATACATGGTCTTTAAAATGCCCAGGTCCCCATTTCCTTATATTATCAGTAAAAAGCAGTTAAGTGTCTGCACTTTGGTTTCCACATTTACGTCTCAGAATTAGCTCTTACCATGTGACGTTGGGCAAGTTACTTAGTTTCCTCGCTGGTATAACACTTAAAATTGACATGTGAGGATTAAATGAGTTTGGATGTTAAAGGACCTAATGCAGTATAGAGTCCATAGTGAACACTATGCAAATATCAACTGTTATTATTACTAACATCTCCAATAAATCTATTCTCAACATACCAAATAAAATCACAATTCGCCAAGAAAAAAATGTTTCCTTTGCATTTTTTGAAATAATGATGGCCTAGCCCAAGGTTCATCAGTTGATTTTAAAAAATTGAACAATCTCATCCTCAGTCAGAGAATACTAACAGGAGCTGGGGGCTGGACTGCTGTGTGCTTTGGACAGCAGAAGCCAGATACTTGGGCCCAGCAGTCTCAATTGCATTCATTTAACAAATGTCAATTGTGTCCCTAGTCTGTGCTGGGCACTGTACCAGGTGTTGAATTTATTTGCTCAAGGTCAACACTCTCCACTGCACCCTTTAGCACCCAAGGCCTTGTTTCTTACTGCAATGTGATTATCTAAAATAAATGTTATATTAAAAACATGCCTCAAGATGAAACTATAAGAATAGTCGAGCCCGGTGCCGAGGCTTAACAGGCTAATCCTCCACCTTGCGGCACCGGCACACCAGGTTCTAGTCCCGGTTGGGGCGCCAGATTCTATCCCGGTTGCCCCTCTTCCAGGCCAGCTCTCTGCTATGGCCCGGGAAGGCAGTGGAGGATGGCCCAAGTGCTTGGGCCCTGCACCCATATGGGAGACCAGGAGAAGTACCTGGCTCCTAGCTTCGGATCAGTATGCTGCACCGGCCGCAGCGGCCATTGGTGGGTGAACCAACGGCAAAAAGGAAGACCTTTCTCTCTGTCTCTCTCCCTCTCACTATCCACTCTGCCTGTCCAAAAAAAAAAAAGAATAGTCGAGCAAATGCTAAACCGTCCATTTCTATTTTCTTCCTTATAGTTCTGGAGCATAAAAATCCTCACCTACCAATTATAATTGCTAAGATAGATTATTCCCAGATGAAGATGAGCCAAATACTACAGAAAGAATGACCTCAGCCAAGCTGTCTCTGAAACAACAAACTAACAGAGCATTTGGTTAGGAGACCTATTGGAACATCCATATCCCACACTGGTGAGCCTAGTTCAAGTCCCAGCTCTGCTTTCAGTTCCAGTTCCTACTAATGTGCACCCAGGGAAGCAGCAGATGATGGTACAAGTATTTGGGTCTCTGCCAGCCATATGAGAGACACAGACTGAGTTCTGGGTTCCCAGCTTCAGCCTTGCCTAACCCTGGCTGTTGCAGGCATTTAGATAGTAAACCAAACAATGGACGATCTCTCTGGTTTTGTATGTCTGTGTCTCTTTCTGCCTTTCAAATAAAATTAAATTTAAACATTTTTTGAAGTTCATGGAAAATAGATATTATGAAAAAAATAGTCACAGATTTCAAAAATTTTTCAAAAAACAGAGCAGACCACCAGTGCCCCTCCCTTATTATCATTTTGTGAAGAGCTAGGAAGGTTGCCACCCTGAGACTCCCAAAGGATGCAGGAAAGGTGACAAGCATAGAGCTGGTACATAAGCTGTCACTGCCAAAGAAATTCCCTTCTTTAAAACTTCCAGTGAGGCACGGGAAGCTTAAACTTCCCAAGAGAAGAGCTTTAACATTTGCTGACACCCACACAAGTGCTGACAATTGTCAAAAAGCTCATATAATGACCCAATATTATTGTATGAGGTCACACTAGTGTGTTCAGGCAGCACAGTGGAGAAAAAGCACTTATTTGGGATTCAGATATGAGCTTAATAGTTATATGACCCTGGGCCAATATTTAACATATCTACAGCTCATTTTCCTTATCTATACTAAAAGAGTAAATTTCCTACCTTTGAGGATCTTTCTGATGATTAAAGAAACATTTTATGCTAAAATTCTAGCTGATGTCTGATACACAGTAGAATTCCAGCATTACAGATGCCCTAAACACCTCTTAATTCCAGGCAGGAAAAAAATATCTAAGGGATCTCATCCCCTGAGTTAGAGGAATAATGACAGGGAATCTTAGGCAAATCTTGCCCCTAACTTTTCTAACAGCCTAGTTATGATAATTGACATTTTTAGGACTCTGAGAGTACCTGAAATGCTAGAAAAACGCAACCAACCCTTCTCCGGTAGCTTTTTCACCCAAATTTTCCCATAAGCAACTAAGAAGGTGTCAACTTTATCCTACAGAGTACCATGTGCTCTGGAACAGGAGCCCACATCCTCCTAGCTGTTCTACCCCTTCTCCTTCTAACCAAATCCCAAATGCAGCCACTAAAAAAAAAAAAAGGGGGGGGGGGGGGCTGGCGCTGTGGCGCAGTGGGTTAAAGCCCTGGCCTGAGGCGCTGGCATCCCATATGGGCACCGGTTCTAGTCGGCTGCTCCTCTTCCAATCCAGCTTTCTGCTATAACCTGGGAAAGCAGAAGATGGTCCAAGTTCTTGGACCCCTGCACCCAAGTGGGAAACCCAGAAGAAGCTCCTGGCTCCTGCCTTCGGATCAGTGCAGCTCCCGCTGTTGCGGCCATCTGGGGAGTGAACCAGTGGATGGAAGACCTATCTCTCTGTTTCTCTCTCTCTGTAACTCTTTCAAATAAATAAAATAAATCTTAAAAAAAAAAAAAAAAGAAGAAAGAAAAGAAAACAAAGAACACACAGTTGATTATTTGTCTCCCCATCAGTTATCTACAAACAGGATAACTCAGAGTGCAGGTAGGCAATTTGCCTTAACTTATTTTCATTCACTCAATAATGTCTTTCTTGTCTGAAGTTTGACTAATAACATACACTTTACACTAAACGCAAAACCTAAACATATCAGGAGTCTGGGAGACTACATCTCTTAAGTGTTACTGGATCTAGTTTTAAAGTCAGAAAGGTGAAGCTCTGGTTATATCTCAAACTGACCATCCAGGGGTCTTCAAAATATTCATGGAACAATTATGTGTGGACTTCATATTTTTTGCATCAAAATAAACGTATCCTTTAATTCCATTTCCACATGAATTTTTTGAAGTACCCTTATATTACTCTAGGAAAGCTATTTAATTTTTCTGAATCAGTTTCTTCATATGTTAATTGATATTAGCATTTATATAATAGAGTTATTTTATCATATGTGAAAAGCATTCCAAAAACTGTAAAGCTCTATAGAAATATTATGTTAGAAAGTTTTGGGTTTTTTATTGTCATTCCTTTTGTCAGCTACAGCCTATGTGCTCCAACAAAACCTTAAAAAGTCTACATAGCTCTCCCAACCTGGCCATCCCCTTTTTGTCCACTCATCTATCTCATACCACATTTAATCCACATTTATCTTAAATTGGTTTTTTTATGAGCCTTCCTATTCCCAGGTTACTTTCAAACAAAGGTATCATCATAGCTTCTGACACACTCAAAATTTGGCATTTTAAAGCCTGACCTTTATTTTCAAGATAAAATCTTCTGAGTCACAGAAGAACAAAAAACCATGAAACTTGGGAGAATTTCAACTCCTTCTTATGCCCATAGACATACAATCTTAAGGCATGGGTTCCTGTCATGTAAGGACCAACAACTTCTCAGCCTTTCACATTTCCAAAGTCTTAGCTTCAAAAAAGAGATTGGCTCTATATTTGTGACATTATATGGTGTGTTGAAGGGATCTCCAAGCCCAGCCCAGCCCAGGTTTAATGATTCACTAAGAGGACTCACAGGAGAAAACACAGTCATACTCACAACTATGATTTATTACAGTGAAACAATACAAAGCAAAATCAGCAAAGGGAGAAGACACAGAAGGTTAAGTTTGGTGAAAACCAGGTATGAGCTTCCAAGGATGTAGATCACATAGGACAAGCTATGACAACGTGCATGAAATGTCACCAACCAAGGAATTCATCAGAGATTCAATGCCCAGGGTTTTTATTGCGTGCTAGTCACATAAACACCCACTGCCTGGTAAGTCCCCAAATTCCAGACTCCCTCCCCTCCAAAGAAAAGCAAATACTCAGCATAAATCATATCATTTGCATAATTTAGGTACAGTGAGCAACTCTTACTGTTGAGACAGGTGGGAACCCTCTTGAAATCCAAGTTCCCAGATGCCAACCAAGGGCTAGCTTACAAGCCAACCTTTATTATGATAATCAGTTACAGGAGTGCTATGTTCATTCTTAGCCACACACATGGGAACAAAACCCTAAATATCTAATTAATAACTTCCCATTGACCACAAAATTCTTATAGCCAATCAATGTATTAAAATACTTAGAAAGATAGTGAACTAACTCACTGCTTCAAAATATATTCATTCAACACACTTGCACTGTGTCCACTAATGGGCTCTGGGCTCAGGATAAGTCCCTTCCCTCCAAGAACTTTGGGACCATGAGTACATAAAAAATGGTAACACACAGTGGTGTGTGATGACAGCCATAAATATGTACAAGCCAAACTCTAAGCCAGTTAGAGAAAGGAAAGAAAACTTGCTCTACGATAAACCAGGAAGACTTTGGAAAGAATTACCACAGAGCTGCAGTTTTAAGGACATGATCAGTCACCTGCCTCTCTGGCCTCAGCTCCTGTCAGCTTAGCCTTAAACATCAAACTGTGCCCATCACACTATTTCCCACCCTTATTGTTTCTCTGATTCCCATTCATCCAAGTTTCCTCACAAGTATCACCTCTTCCAGGAGGTCCTACCTTGGCGCTATGATCTCCCTTCCCTCTGACCACCCTACCTCCCTCCTCTGCATTCACATGTGACTATTAACATGATACTGTGTGGTAATTATCCACAATCTGTCTTTCCCACAGGACTTTAAGCCTAAAACAAGTTCTGGCACACAATGAAAATAGTAAACACTCAGAGAGTGTTTGTTGAATGAAATAACTTGTCTCCAAGGCTGACATTCATCCTACAAGAGTATGTTCCTCTTTTATCAACAAATTTTCACTATTTAATAGTTTTGAAATAACAACATGTAATTTTTAGTAAAGACAAACTAATCATACCATACTTAAATATTAAACTAAACTTAAACACAGTCCTTACACCCATAGGTGACAAAGCACGCAGACACACCTCAGAACAGACCACTTCATCAGATGGTTTGGTCTCGAAGCAAAGAGACTGAACTGAAAGCTATCAAAGGACTAATCTAAGGCCTGATAAACACAGTGAGGTGAGCATAGGACTTTGCACACAAAAGGAAAAAACTTCAAAGGTCTAGTATGTAAGATGTAGCATGTAAGATGTAACATCTAGCATGTAAGATGCTTTCAGGGATGCATGTTCCCATGTGTGTCCCAGTGTGCTGAATATCAGCCCAAGACTTGCTGCTAAGAGGATAATTTTGGAGGAAGTCTTCCAGAGAAGGGAAAAGACAAACATATCTGCTTCTCACTTCCTCACACACCAGGCAAACACCTGTGCTCAGTTCCATGCAAGGTACACATCTGTTCCCAGCAGAATTTGACAGGTGGAGTCACATCTCCATACCCTTGGCTCCCAGCCATCCATGAGTTCATGTGGGGAAACAAGTGCTTATCTTTCTATTTAGGCAACTCTAGTAACCAAGGCTAATCTCCAACATGGCTCTCCCCAAGGAACTAACTCACTAACTCACTCACTCTCTCTGTGTCTCTGCCTCTGTATATATATATTTATTATTTATTATTTATTTATTTATTCATTTATGCATGCATGCCAGATTTTCCCTCTGGTCTCAATAAATCAGACAACACTTTGGGGAAACAAAAACATAGGCCTATAAACATACACACACACACTTATGCGTACTTATGTCTGAACCTGAACGCTTAAGGAAAAGGGCTACTCAGCTTCTCACAATTTCCCATAGATAATACTTGTACAATCTGAGCCTCCCTGCTCCTGCTGCCAATAAACTCAAACTGCTAACCACAGTAGTACATAACTGAGCACAAGAAATTCTGCAAAGCACTAGAGAAATTCAGCATGCATTGGGTGCCAACTATTGCTAGAATCTTAAACTCAATTCTTGAAATACAAAAAAGGAGGCTTAAACATTCTTTCTGGGTTCAAGCTTCAATTATTTTGCCAAAAGCACACCTTGGTCCTTTATTTTTTTAAATACTTGTGATTTCTTTGAAAGTCAGAGTTACAGAGAAGGAGGGAGACACAGAGAAAGATCTTCCATCCACTGAAGACAACAAAGACCGTGGTTGGGTCAGGCCAAAGCCAGAAGCTAGGAACTTCTTCTGGGTCTACCATGTGGATAACAGAGGCCTCAGTTCTCTGCTATGACTTGGGAAAGCTGAAGAAGATGGCCCAAGTTCTTGGGCCCCTGCACCCACATGGGAGACCCTGAGGAAGCTCCTAGATCCTGCTTCAGATCAGCCCAGTTCTGGCCACTGCAGCCATTTGGGGAGTGAACCAGCAGGTGGAAGACTTTCTCTCTCTCTCTCTCTCTCTCTGCCTCTGCCTCTGCTTCTCTGTGGCTCTTTCAAATACATACATAAATAAATCTTTAAAAAATAGTATAATCTCTTACAAGATCCATGCCAAGCAATATATCTTAACACAAATTCAATAAGCATGAACATAACATCACTGCTCTAAAGAACCTACACTTCATTAACATAGAACTGGGTAGTGGAAAGAGCCCAGGCTTTTTAGAGTCAAGGTCAGTCATTTGAGGTCAAATGTTGTCTTGCCGTTTATTTCGTGACCTTGAAAGGCACTTAGCTCCCCTATATCTTACTTCCTGATCAGCAAAATGGATAATTATCATCTCATTCAGAGAGCTGCCCTACCAATTAGATGAGCAAAGGACTGACACATAATATATACTCAATATTTCACATTCTGTGTATTATCATGTTCTTGTTATTGTTTGTAAAGGAAAAAAAATTAGACCAGTTTTGCTCTTCCAAGTAAAGGACCATAGATGATGTGATCTACCTAATATAAATAGAACCAGTATTCAGCTTCTTAAGCACAACACTTCAGTTACTGTATTGTAGTGAAGATCTGATTCTTTAAAAAGGCCACTAAATTGATGACTCATCAATTTGTAGTCTAGTGTCATCTCGCCACCCCAAAAATATTTCCTGAAATATTCAAAAATATTCAAGCTTAATTCATTACTACTATCTCTGTATAACAAAACTTCCTAAATTTTTGCAACAAACCCATTTTCAAGTACTATCATGTGTGGTCAAAACACTGACCAAGAGGCATGTATTGTGGAGCACCAGGTTAAGCTTCCACTTGGAATGCCTGCATCCTATATCAGAGTGACAGTTTGAGTCCCAGCTACTCCAATTCCAATCCTGCTCTCTGCTACTGCTCCTGAAAAGCAGATGATGACCCCAGTGCTGAGTCCCTGGCACCCACATGGGAGACCAGAATGGAGTTCCTGGTTCCTGGCTTCAGCCTGGCCCAGCCCTGGCTTTTGTAAGCATAAGGGAAGGGAATCAGTTTGCTTCCTGATAACGTGAGCAATGGAGCAGAACGTAACTAGGGTACATTGGATTATCATTTGATGACCCAGAACATGAGCTGTGGAATCAGACTGCTTGAGTTCAAATCTCTGCAGCTCTTATTAGCTGTGTAACTTATCTGTGCCTCAATTTCTTCACAACAAGATAGCTACAATAATAGTACCAAAGAGACAGGCATTTGTTGCAGCAGTTAAATTGCCACTTGGGATGCCCAAATCTCATATCAAGTCCCAGCTCCTCCACTCCTGATCTACTTTCCTGCTAATGTGCACTCTAGGAGGCAGCAGATGATGCCTCAAGTACTTGAGTCCCTTCTACCCACATGGGAGATTCAGAATGAGTTCTGGGCCCCTCCTGGTTTCAGCTTTGTTCAGTGTGACTATTGCAGACATTTAGAGGGTGAACCAGTAGGCAGGAAGATCTCTTTTTCTGTATCTCTCTCTCTCTCTCTCTCTCTCTCTCTGCCTTTCAAATTAAGAGAAAAGTGAAAAGTACTAAAAATAGTATTAATAGATTATTGTAAGGGACAAATAAATTGATATAGGTAGTATTTGAAATAGTGTCTGGTATATAATATGCACTCTATATATGTCAGATGCCATTATTTCTTTGCCTGATAGGGTTGAAAAAAGCAGTCTGAGGCAATCATATCTGACACATGCAATATGTTACATTAGCACCAAAGACATACCAGATTAGGCAAGATACTTTTAAAACAACTGAGAAAGATGAGCCCCACATAGCCAATTATTATCCTAGGTGCCATGACTGCAGTACACCTATAACATTTTCAGGTTGAATGCCTGTGGTTTCAACCATTCATAAGTTACCTTGAAAATATGTCACCTAGAAACTAGTTGAATTAGAAATGGCACTAGATAGAAGGTGGTGAGTGCTTGGCTGTTGACTCTTTGGTCAAGCACCCCACAACAGCATCTCAAGTTTTTGCTCATTCTCATTAAATATATAGCCTCATTCAAGACTCTGAACATCCTTGTGAGGCAGACATGATCATCCCCAATTTTTAAAAACAGAGAGATGATTACAGGGTATGATAATAGTCACAGACTTGGGGCTAGCAATGGTCTAAGGATGCATCCCTGAATATCTCCCAAGATGGTAGAACTCAAACAATATGCATTCTAAAAAGAATCAAATTGAAAACCCAGGCCCTTTATGTCAAAAACTCAAATTTCTAGTCTAAAACCAACAGTGATGAAGAA
Source organism: Lepus europaeus (assembly GCF_033115175.1). Taxonomy (NCBI): domain Eukaryota; kingdom Metazoa; phylum Chordata; class Mammalia; order Lagomorpha; family Leporidae; genus Lepus; species Lepus europaeus. The sequence continues at coordinate 74,933,744 of NC_084833.1, forward strand.
CCTTTCCCCCAAAGAATCTAACATGCCACAGTGCAGTCTTATTCCACTAACAGAGGAGGCAGGAATGGTCAGGGCACAGCTCTGACTCAGCAATTCAGTTTGGCCTGGGATCCAGCTCCTGCTCTAAGCCTCACAGCCCTATGTTTTAGTCAAGTGACTCAACCAGTGGCAGAAGAGCCAGGCGCCTGTGGCCATGAGTAATGGTAGCACAAAACACATCTGTCTGATCAGAAACTGATGGCGTCAGTTCTGTCAAGACTTACAGTAAAACAATGCTTCTGCGAGGGGAAACAAACATCTATTCACCCAGAAGTCAAGTGATGCCTTTCTTCTTCCCTCTAAACCAGAATGCAAATTTGTGGAATTGTTTGCTAGGTCTTATATATCCCTTCCCCAAAGGTTTCTTGATAAATTTATAAAGATGACTTATTAAGGAATAAACCAAATATATTTATACCTGTAGCTACAAAGTCTAGAAAGTATGAAATTACAAAATGTTTTTATCTTGGCCTTCTTTTATCTCAATCATCAAAGTGATAGGGATGTGTTTTTGTAGGTATGTAAAGAAGTCACCAGAACCAGCACAGAAACACTGTATCACACTTTAGCCAAGACCTCTTTCCAGAAGAGTGATTTTTTCATTTTATTATTTAACATACTTTACTAAGCTATCATTGAGTGCCAAGAACTGTGCCAGGCTATATGCACACAGAATTGAACACACAGTATAAGACCCCAGGGGCTCAGTCTTTTCATCTCCTTTCTATTCCAACCACAGCTGCCTTCCTTCTCTCCTCCCTTGTTTCCTTCAATTATTCCCTCCAGCTCTGCGCCACTTAAGAGTAAGGTCAGATGCTTCTGCCACATTCTGAAAAACCTTAGCACAGGACCCAATAGACACTAATGAAAATTACTATAGTTAGTGACTTAAGAATTGATTATTTGGGGGGCTGGTATTGTGGTGCAGTGGGTTAAGCCACCACCTTTGATGGCAACATCCCATATGGGCACAGGTTCAAATCTCAGCTGCTCCACTTCTGATCCAGTTGCCTGCTATTGTGCCTTGGAAAGCAGTGGAAGATGGCCCAAGTACTTGGGTCCAAGGCCACCCACATGGGAGACCCAGAAGAAGCTCACAGCTCCTGCCTTTAGCCTGGGCCAGTCTCAGCCATTGTGGTCATGTGGGGAGGGAACCAGTGGATGGAAGATTTCTCTCTCTCTTCCCCCTCAAACGTAAATAAATCTTTATAAAAATGAGAATCAAGTATTTAATGAGACAAATAGGCCTTATTATCATAAAAATCACACTTTTATTTTTGCCAACCTACTTTCTCCAAAATAGCTTCAAAGCAGTTCTCTCATCCTGACAATCTCTGGAGATTTTAGCTCAATAAATAAATGAATAAAAACAACTCTCATCTCAATGATCTAGGGCATCACACGTTCCACACAATGGTAGTCAGAGAGATCCTCAAAAAATCATGAGGGGCCACCAGTAAGCTCAAAGCAACAGAAGTAGGAACACGTTCTGACACCTGAGTATCTGCAGGCTTCTATTTGAGCAGACATTAATGGAAAATAACCCAGAATCAGCTTTTTAAGACTGGAAAGAACCTTATCTGATCCAGCTCCCTAACTTTAAAGATAAAAGAAACCAAAGCTCAGGGAGAGGGTGTAACTAAATCCAGATTGCTCAGCTTGTCTTTGACAGATGCAAGGGAAGTCAAGCCACCTGCCTCCCATTGCAGCGCCCATTTGTCTCCCCAGAGCTGCCAAGGGCAGGGTAAATGCCTGCATGCAGCCCTTGAGGCAATGACTACAGGCACTCCCAAGCACTCCACCCCACCACAGGCAGACTTCCTTACCAGTTGCTATTATGGCTTCCTCTTCGCTTGCCTCTGCCTTAAGACAATTTAAGACAGCTCCAGGAACTCTGGAATTCCCTGTGCAAATGAATAGCCCCTGAAAGGCATGCTTGCCTTTCTTCTGTAAAATGGGACTATCTTCAATCCTTTTCATTTTCAATCCTTTTCGTGTGTTTAGAATTCTGAAGAAGGTATTAGCCACCAAGGAATCCCACATTCTTTGATGAAAACTAGAGAAAGATTACAATCGAATATTTACAGAATAACTAAGTGCTAATGTTAAGCCAGGTGTTAGATTTCAGCATTTTATAAAGAATGAATATGATTTTGATCTTTCTGTAACTTTTTTTAATAGAACACTCCTAAGAGCAATAGAGGTAACAAACAATAACAACTGACACTTGATCCTCTTAGTGACTCTGTCAGGGGAAGGAAAAGGAGTCACCTGTCTTGTTCAAGGTCATAGAGTTAATAAAACACACGCTGGAGCAATGACCGTATAGAAGGCCTTCTCCACTTCATGGTGTAAATTAGCTTTCAAATTTTCTGCTCAAACTGTGCACAAGGGGCTGGGATTGTGGTGTAAGGGGCTAAGCAACTGCCTGAAATTCTGGCATCCCATTTGGGTGCTGGTTTGAGTCTGGGTTGCTCCACTTCAAATCCAGCTCCCTGCTAATGTGCCCAGAGAAAGCAGAGGAAGAGGTCCAAGTTTGTGGGCCCCTGCACTCACAAGGGAAATCCCGATAAAGCTCTTAGCTCCCAGCTTTGGCCTGGCCCAGCGCTGGCTATTGCAGCCATTTGGAGAGTGAACCAGAGGTTGGAAGTTCTATCTCTTCCTCTCTGTAACACTTCCTTTCAAATAAACTAAATTGTGCATAACAATACTGAAGATCTACCTTTCTGCTACATTTGAGATATTGAGCTAAGAGTGCAGTTTGACCCTGTAAACTCTGCAGCAGCCCCCACAGCCCTGTTTCTCTCTGCTGGAAACTAAGTGACACAGGGGAATAACAGAGGGTAAACTGGGGTTCACAAGCAACTTATTTTCTACATCAGTTCAAAAACAATCTGAAATGGCTTTTAGCTTGGAAAATTCCTTCAAAACTAAGGCTTGCATTCATCTTTCCTTTTATTGTGATTATTAACTCACATGGATGCAGAGAAAATATTTGGAAGGCTATATCCCAAGTTTGCATTACCTTTGTCTGCTATAGCTGCCTCTATTTTACTTATTATCAATCTGTATTTTTAGGTGTAATGAATATGTAGAGTTCTGATAATAAGAAAACAAAGTGTATTTTTATTTTTAAAATATATTCTTCATTCTGAACAATGGAAAAATTGATTGTTCCCCCCAAGGAGTTTAGAAACTACTTCTGTGAATCAAAAAAATGCAGAGTACTCCCAGCCACAGACCAGAATCTCTGCCCTGCTTCCTCATCTGGGTACTCCCTGCCCCCAAGAAGATAAAACAATTTGTCAGGACACCAGTTTTACTGAAGTATTTTGGGGAAAAACATTTCATATTTAAATCGAATCCATGTATCATGAAATTAAATGAAAAAACATTGTGCAAGTTCTTAAAATATTTTTCAAGTCTGCTGAAGCCAACCTGAACGCCTACTCCCAAGAGCACTTATTCATCTTCTTTCTCATCAGAGGCCTTTCTATGGAGAAATCTAGGAAGCCCTAAAGGAAACAGTACCATCTTATCTTTCTCCTATTCGGAGAAAGCAACAACTTCATGAAAACCAAGTCACTTTTCCTGCTGGTTGAAAAAAGCCAAATTTGTCTTAATCTACTATATCTTTAAAAATTCTTTGTAGAACAGGTGGCAGCAAATGAATCACCAGGGAACTCTGGAAGGCTGCACAGGCACAGCTTACTCTACCTCCCTGACCCTAGGCAGGTAACTGCCCAGCCTGCTGTCCTAAGTTTTGGGGATGGTAGGGCCTGGGCTGCCTCACATTTCTACTGGGTAGCAGACTACTCTGCACAAGGTGTGAATTCATTCATTCCACAAATGTTTATTGAGCCAAGCCTGCAAAAGGCCTCTTAGGGGACAGTGGGACCATTCACAAGCCAACGGTAAGGTCTAACGGATCAGATGCAGACAATCAATCTTTCATTTAGACCCTAAACCACTTCTAGGATAAAGCAAACAGTACCCCCTGCCTCGCCCACGCACTAGAAGCTGGGCGGGATCAGGCAAGTCTTCTGGAATAGCACTGCTACTGAGAGGGGCTAAAGCAGCCACTGACTCCCTGTGGAGTAACTGAAACTCCTGCATCATAAATGACATACACTTCTAAGATGCTTTAACAGTGCTCGAGACCCATGACAGCTCAATAATACTAGTCATGCTTTGCTGTTTTATTCCAGCTCACCCTCACTGGGTGAGCACAAAGAAAGTGGAAAGAACATAATTTTAGAATTGGAAAGCCTGGATTTGAAACCCAGCTATGCATCTTCCTAGCTATGTGCTAAAAGTGATCCTCCCAAGTCTCAGCTTCTCGTTTGTAAAACGCGATGCAGTACATCTCCCTCAGGTGGCTTTGTGAGAACAGAGAACAGTACCTGGCCCCTAGGAAGCTCCCAGTAAGAGTCAACCTTGCCCTGCCCTCTTGCCTGCACCTTCTCATCTCCTTCCTGGTTTCTCTTGATGATTTCACCTGGAACCACACTAAGGGTGAGGAGGGGCAGAAGAATCACAGAGGTGAGGGAAGGGGGAGGGAGGAGGAGGGGAAGAGAAGGAAAAGGAACTTCCGAGGTGCTCCCCAGGAGAAACTCCTCAAAGTCCACAGCTCCATGTGGCCACTCTCCTGCTTCCCGGCTACAGGGGCCACCATCATAGCTGGGATGGCTGCCAAGAAGGGGACAGGAAGCTGGACAGCCGTTTTGAATCCATTCCACCTTCCAGAGTTTGTCCATAGCCTCACGGGACTTCCTCTGCACACCCTGCCAGGCTGTATGGGTCAGCAGTTGACAGGCAATTCAGGCTGTGTTCTACCACGACTTTCACTCCAACCCCGAGCCCAAAGCCCAGGAGGCGGCTGGTCCCAAAGCAGCGCTAAACGCAGATAGGGACTTTTCATGAAGGCAGGAAGAGGAGCCCCTCAGAGTCAATGGGGAGGAGAAAGGGACCGGCTTTAGAGTCCCTGAGTCAGTTGGTTTTCCACTCTGAAAGGCGCCCAGCTCGCAGCCGGACGAGGTCTCGGTAGAGGAAGGGGATTCCAGGACAGATCTGCTTGTTTTCAAAGGAGACGTCTTCAGCACCTTACCCGTCCTTCCCAACACCCCACCTGGAAATTGGTACTGATGCCCTACCGTTCTTCACCTGAGCAATCTGGGGGCGGTAACTCCGCAGCCAGGTCGTGCCCCAAGCCAGCCCCAAGCCTAGGGTCAGTCTTGGAAAGCCCCCAGAAAACGCCACAGCCCAGAAAAACTTACCTAACCTCGCCTCCCAGGACACCCAAGCTGCCCGAGACTCTTGAACAGGTGGGAAACTGAGGAAAGGCGCATGTCGGTTGTCAAAACTCAGTTGACATTTTAGAATTCAGACGACTAAAGGACCTCATCCTACTTCGACCCGTGCATGTAACTGAAGAGGAAAGACAGACCAGAGAAGGAAATAAAGTTGCCCGAGGTAGCACAGCAAATGGGCAGAGAAGGCGAGACTAAGACCCAGGTGCGCTCCTTTGAACGCCGGCCTCGCGGAGTGCCTCGTCTCCTCACCGCCAGCCCCCAGTCCAAACCCGACAGCCCAGGAGCGACGCCTTACCTTCCTCCGGGCTGGCACTGCGAGCCTCCTCTCTGGCGGCGGGACGCTGGCGGCTCGGCCCCGCGGGCTGACTGGCTCGCTCGCTCGCTGCAGACCCAGGGGCCGCCCAGCAGCTGTCAGCGCGGCGCGGCGGGTGCAGGCTCCCCCGGCTGGCCGCAGGCTGCGGGCGGCGGGCGGCGGGCGGTGGGCGGGGCCGTGCCCACCGCGCCGGCCAATAGCGCCGCGCCCCGCCGCGCTGCGCCCCGCCCCTCCTGCCCCGCCCCGCCCCAGCGCCCTGCTCCCTGTGTCACTTCTTTCGCTCTCACAAGGCTTCTTTCTCGAGTGTACCTTGCCCCCGAAACAACCTGTTTGCTGCTCGAAGAAAGAAAGCGACAGCGTTGAGGGGCAGTTGCTTGAACCATCGGGATGTCGACTTCCTCACGTGTAAGATACAAATGTCTCACAGGTGTTGAGAGGATTAAATGAAGTATGCATCGACGGCCCCAGTGCAGTCGTTTCTGGATAAATGGTTAGCGCTGTGCGTGCTGCCGCAGCCTCCCGATGTGTGCGCCCAGACCGTGGGCACGCTCCCGGAAGGCGTTGGTCGCTGGGGAGGCAGGCACCCCCACTAACACAATATTGGACCTCGGCCAATGTGACCAAGTAAACAAAGATGTGGCTAGTCCCCCACACTTCTAAACCTTACGGCCTTCTCCTTTCTCGTCCACTCCTGGACTAGCGTTGTGTATCCAACTAGAGTGGCCCCGGGGCTGTCGTTGGTTCTTCCAAAAGTACAAACTTACAATGCTGACCTCCTCCCCACCAAGAGCCTCAAGCAGGGCTGCTGGCCTGGCTTGCAGGTCCTCCTGGCACCATATGAAGGTGTGCGTTCTGGCTTTCCCCCAGCCTCTGAGAATCTGGCAAGCCTCTTTCCTGGGAAAGCATTTGGTAGGCAAGAGAGGAAGAAGCCACTCGCCTCATCTTTGAAGAGACAACGAAATATTGTGGACAGATACACACACACACACACAGATACACACGGGGGAGGACAATTATGAACGTGATGCCTGTATAGGTCATGGCCGTTGCACCAAGTGTGTGACAGTGAGGCAGAGTTGAAGCTCAGGAGGCAGTAGACAAAAAGGTTAGAGGAATAGATGTACCTGTGTGGCAGAAGGAGGTGGGCTGCTGGTAAATGATTTTTGAGGCGTGCATGACCTCAGGTGCTTTTGAAACCTCACTTTCAATTGTTGGTTGCACCTGCTGTGGTTAGCGTCTTCTTGCCCTCTCTAGCCCTGGAGGGCAGACTCTGGGTCTTGCTCACCTGTGAATGCCTTGCATCACCTGGCATAGAGCTCCAAAGGAACTCAATGCTTTCTACTCCCAGGTTGTTCCTCCTGTGGGAACAAACAGCAATATACCTAAATACTAGGGAAGTCTCAGAATCCTCCCTTCAGGCTCTGGGGCAGGCGGGTAGTGGGGATATTTTGAGGCAGGGTCTTATGGGAGCCTTGACCTCATTCAAAATCTTCTGTCACTCAGAGATCAAAAGCTAGAGTTCTGCTATCAAATGGCCAAGGTCCAAACACTGGCCCAACATTGACCTAAGGTTTTAATAGGACCTTAAGCCAATTACTCAACCTCTCTGCCTCTGTCTACTCATTTGTTAAAGAGACAATAGCTATGCTACTCTCCCAGGCCTACTGTGAAGGCTGAAATGAGAAAATACACACGTCTAGCTCCACAGCTTCACATAGCGAATGCTGAATAAGCCTTGGTTAACATGACAATAGCAGTGGCATGTTCGACTTAATCTTTCAGACACTGCAACACTTCAAAATGCTTTACATATAAGTGACACTTCACAGAATTCTATGCTAATAATGAAGAGAAAGGCAAGACATTAGGGCTAGTGCAGTGCAAGGTTGAACATCCAAACTTTGGTGCATGTCCAGCCTCCACCATTGGACAAGCTGGGTGACTTTAGATAATCATCTAACCTCTGTTAGGGACTGATCTGTAAAATAGTAGTAGTACTAGTACCTGTCCCAAGCAAAGGATATTAGGCTGCAACACACTGGTCCAAGGTAACATCTAAATTAATGTTGTCTAATAGTGTGACAATGCTTGAAAGAGAGTTCTTACAGTTTGGGGAAAGGGACAAGTATCCAAACAGTAATGGATTGGAAAGAGGAAGTATAATACTGGGGTAGGAGGGGGGGAAGCTAAATCTAAATGTACTAGGTTGGGACTGGTTGGTATGGATTGGTGAAAAACGCCTGGGATAGGAGAAGGGAGCTTAGAAATCTGCAGGGAGAGCACAAACCTGAAGGCGTTTTCTAGTTGAGTGTGAGTTACTTAACTATGGATGCCCTGTCTTATTTCCTTTTTTTTTTTTTTTTTTTTTTTTTTGGACAGGCAGAGTGGACAGTGAGAGAGACAGAGAGAAAGGTCTTCCTTTTGCCGTTGGTTCACCCTCTAATGGCCGCCGCGGTAGCGCGCTGCGGCCGGCGCACCGCGCTGTTCCGATGGCAGGAGCCAGGTGCTTATCCTGGTCTCCCATGGGGTGCAGAGCCCAAACACTTGGGCCATCCTCCACTGCACTCCCTGGCCACAGCAGAGAGCTGGCCTGGAAGAGGGGCAACCGGGACAGGATCGGTGCCCCGACCGGGACTAGAACCCGGTGTGCCGGCGCCGCAAGGCGGAGGATTAGCCTGTTGAGCCACGGCGCCGGCAGGATGCCCTGTCTTAACAAAGATAAAATTCTTGCAGCACTACAGAGCAGAAATAAAACAGAGTATTGTTTGCAGAATTGTCTTTGACCACTTTCTGAGGTGCCTTACTGGAATGGTAGAATGCGATAGGCAGTGGCTTCCAAGTATCTGGGATTTAATCCCCTAATACATGCAGTTGTGACTTTGTGGAGTCCCAGCACATTGTTACATTGCTTAGTTTTATCAACTAGTTAGTAGGTCAATATTTATTGGTAGAATAGACTAGATGTGGTTTCTTCAGGCTTAAAATATCCTCTCTTTTATTTCTGATCCAAAGAATCCTCATTCATTAAGGCCTGGGACAAATGTCACAGATTCTGCCCTCCTAGATTGAATAAATTAATCCTTGTAACATTTCCAGTTCCCATGGGCTATCCCTCAAGCATTTTCTTAGCACTAATTTTCATTAGGTCTTCAAGTTGTCACAGGGTCTGCCACTCCCTGCTAGTTTTATTTATTTTTTTTTTTTAAGATTTATTTTATTTATCTGAAAGAGTTACAGAGAGAGGTAGAAACAGAGAGAGAGGTCTTCCATCCTCTGGTTCACTCCCCAGATGGCCACAACGGCCGGAGCTGCGCCGATCCCAGGCCAAGAGCCAGGAGCTTCCTCTGGGTCTCCCATGTGGGTGCAGGGGCCCAAAGACTTGGGTCATCTTCCACTGCTTTCCCAGCCCATAGCAGCGAGTTGGATCAAAGAAGAGCAGCCAGGACTAGAACCGGCACCCATATGGGATGCCAGCACTTCAGGCCAGGGCTTTAACCTGCTGTGCCACAGCGCTGGCCCCAACTCCCTGGTAGTTTTAAAGCTCATCCACTTCAGGACCTTTGCTTTCTCTTGTATTTTTCCTCACCATATCCATTCTTTCTCCCACCTCATCTTTACTCCAAAGACTTGTTCAGCTTGGGCACTCAGCAAATGCATGTTAAACAGCATTCATAAGCAGGTCTCTCACAGTAGATGTTGTACAAGGAGAAGCACTTTTGCCACCGCAGAAAAGTAAGAGAAGTTTCCTTTTAAAGACATGACTTTGTCTTTATGCTATGTGCATTTATAACTTCTTAGCCACCAAAAATTGTAGATATTGCTGAAATGTTATATAATTACATCTGGTGTGGTAATGTGGTTTGGATGACTTATAGCAGTAGGTATCAAATGCACAGCATTTAGAATACAATTTTGTTGTGGTACTGGATCACCAAAGTAAGAATCTGGTGTTCTAAATAATTTGTAAATATGGAATATCTTTTTAACTTTTGGAGGTACAAAACCTTGGCCTTATATCAAATTGTGCTAGCCATCTCTCCACAGTCTTTAATAATGACTTTCATTTCTACAGGGTTTTGTATTTTTCAAAGAGCTTTCTCTTTGATTATCTTGTTTGATCTTCACATCAACCCTATGATGTGGAAAGGGCCGCTATGAGTATCTGCATTTTACAGATAAAGATAGGAGGGAATTCAGAGGCTAGGGCCCTAAAATTCAGGTCAAATGGCAAACTAGCAACCAAGTTAGACTTGGAACCCAAGAATCTAGCATACCAGAGAGTTTTCTGATATTCGTGAACATTGTGGTGTTATTATTTATAATCTTTATATGCCAAGATCTTCTACAGGCATGAATCTTATGTTCAAGTGCCTAAATTGCCCATAGAGTTCCTTTAAAAAGTAGAGAAAAACCTCTGCAGTGATCCCCTCTCTCAGATAGGTGTGGATCTGTATAATAATCATTATTTACTATTTCAGTGCTTTTCATCTGGCATGTCAATGTGCATTCCAACAGTAATTATACTTAAAAAAAAAAACTTGAAGTTTACTCCATCAGTGTTTTGAACTTTTCTTGTTATAATGTTTAAAGGAAAAAATAAATGTTACTTCAAAACAATAAAAGATCTTCACATATATGAGGTAACTACAATAGTCAAATACAAGGAGGAAACAGAACAGTGGCCGCCAGAGGCTAGGGAGAGTGGGTACTGGGGAATTGTTTAGTGAGTACAGTGTCAATGTGGAACCATGAAAAAGTTCTGGAGATGGATTCTGGTGATGGTTACGTAACAATGTGAATATATTTAATGCCACACAACTGTACATTAAAAACTGCTTAGGGGGCCAGCACTATGGTGCAGCAGGTTAAAGTCCTGGCCTGAAGCACCGGCATCCCATATGGGCGCCGGTTCTAGTCCCGGCTGCTCCTCTTCCAATCCAGCTCTCTGCTATAGCCTGGGAAAGCAGTAGAAGATGGCCCAAGTCTTTGGGCCCCTGCACCCACATGGGAGACCCAGAGGAAGCTCCTGGCTACTGGCTTTGGATCGGCGCAGCTCCGGCCGTTGTGGCCATCTGGGGAGTGAACCAGAGGATGGAAGACCTCTCCCTCTGTCTCTACCTCTCTCTGTAACTCTGTCTTTCAGATAAATAAAATAAAATCTTTAAAAAAAAAAAAAAAAAACCTGCTTAGAACAGGGGTGGGCATTTGGCTTAGTGGTTAAGATGTGAGTTAATATGCCAAAATCCCATATCAGAGAACCTGGATTCACTGCCCAGCCCCTGCTTTCTGCTGATGAAGACCCTGGGAGGCAGCAGTGATGGTTTAAGTGTTTGGGTTCCTGACAACTACATGGTAGTTCTGGATTGAGTGCCTGCTCAGCCATTGTGAGCATTTGGGGAATAAACAAGGAGGGAGCTGTCACTCTCCACCTCCAAGTAAATAACTAAATAATATCATTAGAATGATATTTTGTTATGAATATTTTGTCACAACAAAAAACAGAAGACCATTTTGTTTTATTAACATGAGTCTCTCTGGCAGAAGTCTAGTTATAATGTCATGGCATGCCTTTTTTTGGTTTACTTATATATTTACTTTTTTCTTACCTAATAACTCTTCTAGAGTTCCTGTGAAAGCTATGTGGAGAACCCTACTCACCTATTTTAAAAATAGGGCTGAGGCTTGTATGATTAAAATAAGATCTTTGCAGATTATTATTATTTTTTTTTTTTTTGACAGGCAGAGTGGACAGTGAGAGAGAGAGAGAGAGAAAGGTCTTCCTTTTTGCCGTTGGTTCACCCTCCAATGGCCGCCGCAGCTGGCGCACCGCACTGATCCGATGGCAGGAGCCAGGTGCTTCTCCTGGTCTCCCATGGGGTGCAGGGCCCAAGCACTTGGGCCATCCTCCACTGCACTCCCTGGCCACAGCAGAGAGCTGGCCTGGAAGAGGGGCAACCGGGACAGGATCGGTGCCCCGACCGGGACTAGAACCCGGTGTGCCGGTGCCGCAAGGCGGAGGATTAGCCTAGTGAGCCACGGCGCCAGCCTGCAGATTATGATAGTTGTTATTAACTGAGTGCTTCCTGACTCATAGGCACTTGATTAAATGCTTTTAGGCTACCATTTCATGTAATCATCCAAGCAGCTCAAAGTGGTTACAGATGAGAAACAGGTTAGGTTACTTGTCCAAGGCTACACAGCCTGTGCTGTCCTGAATGGTAGCCACTAGGCACCATATGACTACTGAGCACTACAAAAGTGTCTAGTCGGGGGTGGATGTTTGGCACAGCAGTTAAGTTGCTGCTTGGAAGGTCCACATCTCATATTGGAGTGCCTGGTTCTAGTCCCAGCTCTACTTTTGATCCAACTTCCTGCTAATTCACATCTAGGAGGTAGCAGGTCATTACCTGCTCAAGTGCTTGGTCCCTGTCACCCATGCGGGAAGCCCAAATAGAGTTCCAGACTTCTGCCTTTGGCCTGGCCCAGCACTAGCTCTTGTAGGCATCTGAAGAGTGAACCAATGAATGGAAGATCTCTTTCCATCTGTGTGTCTCTCTTTCAAATAAAAATGAAAATAAACAAAAACTAAAAAAAGAAATAGGACTAGTCTGGATTGAAACATAATATAAGGTGAAACAAATACACAATATCTCATTAATGATTTATGTATTGATTACATGTTGAATTGACAATATTTTGAATATATTGTGTTAAATAAAACATATTACAAAAAAATCAATTTAATAGTTTTTAAAAATTCTTTTTCATGTGGCTTCCAAAACATTCTTTTTTTTTTTTTTTTTTTGTGACAGTCAGAGTGAATAGTGAGAGAGAGAGAGAGACAAAGAGAAAGGTCTTCCTTTTTGCCACTGGTTCACCCTCCAATGGCCGCCGCGGCCGGCGCGCTGCAGCCAGTGCAGCGCGCTGATCCGAAGGCAGGAGCCAGGTGTTTCTCCTGGTCTCCCATGCGGGTGCAGGGCCCAAGCACTTAGGCCATCCTCCTCTGCACTCCTGGGCCATAGCAGAGAGCTGGCCTAGAAGAGGGGCAACCGGGATAGAATCCGGCACCCCGACCAGAACTAGAACCCGGTGTGCCGGCGCTGCAAGGCAGAGGATTAGCCTATTGAGCCGCGGCGCCGGCCTCCAAAACATTCTAAATTAAATATTTGGGGAGAGGCATTTGGCATAGCAGTTAAGAAGCTATTTAAGATGTCTTTGTTGGGGGCCGGCGCTGTGGCATAGCAGATAAAGCCACCACTTGCAGTGCAGGCATCCCATATAGGCACTCTGGTTCAAGTCCCAGATGCTCCACTTCCAATCCAGCTCTCTGCTATGGTCTGGGAAAGCAGTAGAAGATGGCCTAAGTCCTTGGGCCTCTCCACCTGTGTGGGAGACCCAGAGGATGCTCCTGGCTCCTGGCTTCGGTGGGAGATGTGGGTGTGGTTCCCTGCCCCTAGCTCTGTTCCCAGCCCATTCCTAGCTCTGGCAGCCATTTGCAGAGTGAAGGAGCAGATGAGACCATTCTCTCTCTCTCTCTCTCTCTCTCTCTCTCTCTCTCTCTCTCTCTTGCTGTCTTCCTCTCTTTCTCTGATTCTAAACTAAACTAAATAAATAAATAAATAAATAAATTTAAATTATGTCCTTGGTTCACATGATTGAACAAGGTTGCTTGATTAGGTCACTTTCTCTACCTCAGCTTTCCCACTTGACAGAAGGAGCAATAGCCTCCATTTCCTGGTGTCCCAGTGGAAAGTGCCTTCTTTACCACCTTCCCACAACTATGCCATATCCAGGGAGGGCCTTTTGAGCTATTATGTATAGGACAGGTAGGACAAATTGAAAGAGCTAAGCTCTGTGAGTTATTCTGTTTTATAATTCAAAAGCACAATTATTACAAAATATTTTCATTGTAACCAACTGGGGTTTTTATTCCATTTCTTTTCAAGTACAGAGGAAATCATGATTAACTACACACTTTTAGAAGGAGTAAGTGGTACAGATGAAATGTAATTTTGTTCCATCCATTGTTTGTTTTGTTACTCATTCATATATTCATTTCATTTTATAAATATTTACTGAATGACTATTATGTATATAGCATATCACTATGAATAATTCAAAGATGAACCAGATTAGTGTCTGCTGTTGATTCTTTCAGAAATATGTTTATTTCCTTGATTTTCATACTAAATATCCCAGGGAATATAATATAATAAAAAAAAAAAAACCTGGACCAAGGTCATGAGGCCAAATATTTGGTCCTAGTTTTATGTGGAATCAACAGGTCTCATCTCCAAATTTCAGATTTTTCATATACAAAAATGGAAAGGGTAAATATTTCCACTCTGCCTATTGTGAAAATAAGATATGATAATGGAAATGGTAATTTAAAGTTAGCCTTTCTTATTTATGCACTGAATTACAAGTCAGGAGATTTGGCTTCTCTCTGGACTCTGCTAAGAACACTTACATTGTGTGACCTTGGGAAAGTCACTTAACCTCTCAGGCCTCAGTGTCCTTATCTCTAAAGTGAGAGGTTTGGTTTCACAGACCCTGAGATCCTTTTCAACTCAAAATCTCTAGTTTTAAGGGTTTATGAGTTTTATGATCATTGTTCTCTGAAGATCAGAATTTAAATTTGCCAGTCATAAATACCATATCAGTTCTCTAGTCAGAAATCTTACAAAATTTAATGAATGAAACACTTGAAGTGCCCCTAAATATTATAATTGTTTACAGAAAAATCTCAGTGTCAGATTACCTTAGGCTTTTACCTTCTGAACCTTTAAACACCAAATGAAAGAGGTGAAATGCTAAATTAAAAATAGCTGTTTTGATTATCTAATGGTGTATAGCAAGCCACTCCAAAATAAAATGATTAAAACAATAATTTATTATTTCTCACAATTCTGTGGGTCAGGTGGTTCTGCTGCTGCTCTCATTACGGGGGTTTATCATGGGCTGGATACAGCTGAGAGCTTAGCTGAGGCTGGAATACCCACCCCCACCCCCGCCGCCCATAACCTCTCATCCTCCATACCTCTCGCCAAGCAGCCTCTCCTTACTAGTAATCTAGCCAAAGTTTCTCACATGGTGTCTGAATCCTAAGCATTATTGAATTAAGCTTCAGTGTGCAAGTATATGACATGCTTGCTAATGTTCACTCATCCAAAACAAGTTTTGAGGTCAAGTTTTCAGGATCACTGTGGGAAGGCCTGACTATCTGGAAGCATGTTTCATTGGTGGCCACCAGTATGATAGCCCACCACCACGTTGCTCCTATTCTATCTTACCCCATCTCTCATGCTCCCACATAATTCACTCACTCTCTAATTCTGTGTTTTCTGCATATTTCTATTTCTGCATATGTCTCACTGTGGCACAGTGGGTTAACACCCTGGCCTGAAGCGCCAGCCAGCATCACATATGGATGTGGGTTCGAGACAGGTTGCTCCACTTCCCATCCAGCTCTCTGCTATGGCCTGGGAAAGCTGTAGAAGATGGCCCAAGTCCTTGGGCCCCTGCACCCACGTGGGAAACCCGGAAGAAGCTCCTGGCTCCTGGTTTCAGAACGGTGCAGCTCTGGCCGTTGCGGCCAACTGGGGAGTGAACCATCGGATGGAAGACCTCTCTCTCTCTCTCTCTCTCTCTCTCTCTCTGCTTCTCCTCTCTCTGTGTAACTCTGATTTTTAAGTAAATAAATAAATATTTTAAAAAGGGGGGGTTCTAATGGCACATAAAACAATGGGGCGGTCTTTATATGGAAGTGTCTTATAAATTCTAAACAGGAATTTAGAAAGAAGCAGATCAATAAGGACTCCAGGAGGAAAAAAATAAAAGTACTTCCAGGGAAGGGTGAGGCTTTAACAGTTTTTAAAAGAGGAAGAACAACAATGATAACTATATGGTGGACAAGAGCAAGCTGTGGTTGAGAGAACCAGGTTTGAGTAAGACAGAGAAAGGGCATGTTAGGAAGCAAAGGGAGGTTCTAAAAGTCCTAGAAAATATAGCAATGGTGTAGTTAAAAATCAGGAGCAACCAAAGATTTCTGATTAGAAGATTGGAAGATTAAGTCCAACTTTGATGTGTGGAATGAACTAAAGAACTCATGTCTATTTTCAACATTTTGTCAACATTTTAATTTTGTTCTCTATTCATTCGAAAGCCAAAGAGAGACAGAAATGTCTCATCCACAGGTTCGTCCCTCAAATGCCTTCAATGGTTTGTGCTGGGCCCAAGAGCCTGAAGCTGAGATCAAAATCCAGGTCTCCTATATGGGTGGCAGTCACTTTAGTTATCTCCTGCTGCCTTTCAGAGTCTGCATTTGCTGGGAGCTGGAATAAAGAGATGGTGCCAGGAACCAAACCCAGGTACTCTGATATGGGACACAGGTGTCCTTACTGGAATCTCACTGTTAGCCCAAACACCCGCCCCTGGTCAATATTTTTTGAGATTAAAGGAAGTAGACTCCGGATTCAGTACTCACAGCAGAACCACAGCAAACACAAGAAGACTGTGTGCCCATAAACATATGGCAGAAAGGAATGTACCAACACCCAATCACTCTACAGGAGAGTAATAAGTTGCTGATATTCACCAAGAATAAAATGAGAAATCTGAACAGGCTAGTGGCTGTCAGATACTTCCTACATTTAAATTTTTCTAAGACAAGAAATGTGGACATTTTAATTCGTTTTTTAGAATATCTAAAATGCACTAATTTATTTTTTTCCTTTACCAATTTTTTTTTTTAGTTTTCCCCTTTTAAAATTTATAGTTAATACTACTAAGCATTTGCCACTTGGTTTAAAAGAATTTGCCACCAAAAATATCCAGAAATCACCAAACTTGTACAATCTTGTAAGTAAAAAATAATATAGTTCAACCACAAAATATTTTAGTCTTGAGTATTGTCCTATCCTTCCCACCTGCAAAAAAAGGAAAATATTGATGCAATGCTTTGGGATTTTACTCTGAGTTACTTTTTAGGGTGCTAGTTCAAATAATACTCAGAAGTTTTTGAGATGCATGCAAACTCTACCTAAGCCCCAAATCACCAAGGCACTGACTACAGGATGCTGTGGTTAGTTGGTCAGGTCGAAGCCCTATCAGCTACCTTCATGCTCAGTGTGAACAAATAACAATTCTGGGACTTTCAAAGAAACCATGAGAAACCCTGAGAGAGACTTGAACTGTAAAATAAAGGAAACCACATGCTACCACACAGCTAACCATGAACATGTTTATAGGTTTCCTGAGTAAGGGTGAGTGCAAAAGGAGTCTCAGTGACTTAGAGAGCTGCTGCTCCTGACATGGTTAAAACAGCCTCGTGCTGTCATTCCTTCAGTGTGCTGCTGAGCAGGACAGGTGGAACCTCAGCAATGCAGACGGAGGTAAGGAAGAGGACTGAAGAGAATGGGATTGGAGTATCTGGCTGACACTAAGTTAGGTCTGAAGGGCCATGGCAAACTTGGGCTTGGGTTGGGCAAGTCTTACTGTCAGAGGTGTGAGAGAAAGGAAAAGACATTTGTACAAGTAACAGGTGTCATTTATTTTTTTTTTTACTTTATTTTATTTTTTTGACAGGCAGAGTGGACAGTGAGAGAGAGACAGAGAGAAAGGTCTTCCTTTTCCATTGGTTCACCCTCCAATGGCCGCACCGCGTTGATCCGAAGGCAGGAGCCAGGTGCTTCTCCTGGTCTCCCATGCGGGTGCAGGGCCCAAGCACTTGGGCCATCCTCCACTGCACTCCTGGGCCACAGCAGAGAGCTGGCCTGGAAGAGGGACAACCGGGACAGAATCCGGCACCCCGACCGGGACTAGAACCCGGTGTGCCAGCACCGCAAGGCGGAGGATTAGCCTAGTGAGCCGCGGTGCCGGCCTAACAGTGTCATTTAAAGTGACACAAGGTCTATAGAAGTTTTTGCAAAGCCTAGTTTATCGTCATCTTCCTTGAGAGATCGGAATGTGAAAGAAATTTTCGTCCTTAGGCCGGTGCCTAGGCTCACTTGGTTAATCCTCCGCCTGTGGTGCCAGCATCCCATATGGGCGCCGGGTTCTAGTCCCAGCTGTTCCTCTTCCAGTCTAGCTCTCTGCTGTGGCCTGGGAGGGCAGTGGAGGATGGCCCAAATGCTTGGGCCCCTGACCCACATGGGAGACCAGTAAGGAGCACCTGGCTCCTGGCTTCAGATCAGCACAGCTCCAGCCGTAGTGGCCATTTTGGGGGTGAACCAATGGAAGGAAGACCTTTCTGTCTCTCTCTCTCTCTCACTGTCTATAACTCTACCTGTCAAATAAAAAAAAAGAAATTTGCATCCTGAGTATGGGAAATAGTTTGCAGAATTTAACTGAAGGTTTCCCAGTAAAAGTCATGGTTTGCATTGAGTATAATAGCATTGAGTATAATAGAGAAAATGTTTCAATGGTCAGTGAAAACTGCCAATGACACATTTCAATCCCTATTTCTAAATTCTTGTAAAATAAAGATATGGAGGCAATCACAAGTAATTAAATGGGAGTAAATGGGCCAAAAGGAGGTAAGTTCCTTGCTTACTTGAGAAACAGGCCTTGCTTAGAGGGACAGCGGAGAGGGAGTGGGGATCACCAGAAGTCAAAGCCACGACCACACAGCAGAACTGCTGTGGCCTATATAGCATTCATCCTGTGTAGATGACTCTACCAGACTCTATCCCATGCTTTCTGATCTCCCCAGAGCCTTAGCAGAGACTGGCACAGCTGACAAAGATCTCTGCTAATTGTCCTATCCATCCCTAGCAAATGAATGCCTCAACCATGAGTCTATCGACTTGAGTTAAGAGGCTGGAGAAAAAGAGGTTGGAGAATGAATGGCACACAAACTAGGACTGCTTTCTCCTTTGTTTACTGTGTATAATACATAGCTTGTTTACTTTTTATTTTACTTTTTATTTATTTGAAAGAGAGAGAGAGAGATCTTCCATCTGCTGGTTCACTTTCCAAATGGCTACAATGGCCAGGGCTGGGCCAAGCCAAAGCCAGGAGCCAGGAGCTTCAATGGAGTCTTCCATGTGTGTTCCATTTTCTGCTGCTTTTCCAAGCACATTAGCAGGGAGTGGATCAGAAGGGGAGCAGCTGGGACTCAAACTGGCACCCATATGGGATGCCAGCATTGCAGGCAGTGGCTTAACCCATTATGTCACAATGCCAGCCCCACCTAATTACTTTTTTTTTTTTTTTGACAGGCAGAGTGGACAATGAGAGAGAGAGACAGAAAGAAAGGTCTTCCTTTGCCATTGGTTCACCCTCCAATGGCCACCGCGGCCGGCGCACCACGCTGATCCGAAGGCAGGAGCCAGGTGCTTCTCCTGGTCTCCCATGCAGGTGCAGGGCCCAAGCACTTGGGCCATCCTCCACTGCACTCCCTGGCCACAGCAGAGAGCTGGACTGGAAGAGGGGTAACCGGGACGGAATCTGGCGCCCCGGCCTGGACTAGAACCTGGTGTGCCGGCGCCACTAGGCAGAGGATTAACCTGTTGAGCCACGGCGCCGGCACCTAATTACTTTTTGAAGCACCTAATATTGAATGTGCAACTCCAAGGAACTATCAGGGTAAGTTATAGAGGATAGGGAAAAATTCTCTGGCTAGTTCCTAGAAGCTATTTTGCAGCAGGAAACAACGTTTTGTTTCCAGACAGTTGAACAATCAATAGCAGGACCCCTAGCTGTGAGGTAGGTAGGTGTGGAAGAACCGCAAAACCTGGGTCCCTGATCTTTATCAAGGTTGGCTGGCATTTGGAGTGTGGCTCAGCCTAAACCAGAAAGTAGTGTTAGACAAGGAGGCTGAGGCAGAAAACTAACTGTATGGATTTTGGCAATACAAGAAGATGAAGGAAAAATGAGCATGAGATATCCTATAAAGCACAAAGGCTCAGAACCAGAGAGATGTGAACTGGAATTCAGGCTGTTATTTCCTGTTAGTGTAACCTTTGACAAGCATCTTAACGTCTCTAAGATTCTGTTTCATCCTGTATAAAACTGGGATAGTAATAATTTCATAGGGATGTTGTGAAGATTAAGCTATATACATTTTGTAGGCTTAAAATAAACACTTTTTGCTATTGTAAGCTCCTTGGAAGTGAAAAGTGGATCTTGGCAGCACAGCAATTGCCACATACAGAGAGTGTTTAATACATGGTTATTGATAAGTGAATAAAACTCATTCCAGACCCTATTCTCAGGCAAGGCTGGGTTCATTGGTTCATACACGTTCTCTTTATCACTCAAAGTGAAGTCCATGAACCACCTGTATCACCTAGTAACTTCTTAGAAAGGCAGGTTTTCTGACCACTCCCCAGATCTATTCATTTTAGCCAGACACCCAGGTCTGCTTATTCAACTTTGAGAAGCACTGCTTCTGTCAGGACCGTCAGGTGGAAGGAGGAGGCCTGAGTCTCCTGCTGGAGGGAATCTAGTGACGCCGTCACACGGTGTCCACACTGAGTCTTTAACTTACGACCACTTTCTGAGAACTGGGGCAGACGGCTAGGCTGCTCCTCATCAGGTGAGCAGGGACCTCAATCTGGCTGGGCAAGACCAGTCTGTAGATTCCATAAATGTGTGAGCAAAGGTTGAGTTTCAGAAATGCAGCCTGGGCTTAAGGCACTACCCAGCGGTCAAGGAGGCAATAAATCAAGTCCGAGGGAGTCAGGTGAGAAAGAAGCTAAAACAGGTTATGCTGCTTCAGAGAGCCAAAGTCTAGAGAACAAAAGGCTGAAAAGAAACAGAAAAGAGACGTCCCACTAATACTTGCTGAGCCTCTTAAGGGTAAGACAATGAGTTCTCATTTTAGGGGCGGATGTTCCTCTTGCTCACGCCCCTCAGCAGGTAAGTGGATATGCTTCTAAATAGCTAAGTGTTCACAGTGGAGTGTGACTCGGTGTTACAGGTACTGGCTCCCCATAGGGCAGGTGTGAGGCTTTCCGGAAGGTTTCTCCCTCATGCTAACATAAATAACAAGGAAGGTGAGAAAGTGGAAGTCTGAGTGACCATTTTTGAAAGTTCTGTGAAAAATAGGACAGAAGGCCCCAGGACATTTGCTCACACAATAATCCTAAATGTTTTCAATCAAGCGTGGGCTGCTGGTCAGAGACAATAGCCCCAGAGCCCCAATAACCCAGTTGGCTTTTTCTTGAGTCAAGCAACACAGCATCCTTTCAGCAGAGGTGTAGGGGTCCTGAAGTTTTCGATCTTTATTTTTTTTAATCCATAGAACCCTGTCTTGAATATCTTATTCCTTTGAAATTGAGAATAGCCTTTACCTTCCACTCCCAGTGCCCTCTGAGAGCAATGCTCTACTCTGCACTGGTCCTATCTTTACACAAGGGAAGGAAAGGAAGCTCATGCTGACAAGGACTTCCATGACCTGGCAGCAGCTCACCTCACTCCCCAGGGGACTCCCTAATATTTAGACTGTTGTGAATTTCCTTCCGTCCTCAGACCGTGCCATGCTCTGCCTTCTGAGCCTTTCTACGTGCTATTCTTTCTGTTTGAAACACTCTGCTTCTCCCCATGCTTCTTTCTTTTCCCACCCCCACTCCTGACTACCTGACTCCTCCATGCCCTGCAGCTCTCAGCGGACGTCTCTTGTTCCCTCTGCTCAGCCCAATGGCTGATACATAGTAAGGTCTGGGCACCCACCTCATTTTCAAATACTTGAATGAGCATACTTACAGGAAGCTTGCTCCATGGCTGTTTAGCCAGTTCTGAGGCTCAGCAATGTTGACAGATATGAATGGGGTGGTAGTGAGTAAACCTTTGTTGGGTCTGTGCTGATTACTCCTCAGAGAATTCTGATTGGACTATGGCCATACAGGAATGAAGACTGTGATAATGGCAAGAATGTGTTCAGGAAATGCAAAGTGAGACACACTTAGAAAATGGTAGGTCTATGTGATAGATGCCTTCAAAGTGGCATTGAGAGTTATTGGCAGATGTCTGTGCCCTATGATGACAGGTTTTTGACATCATCTTGACCTTCTGTCATCCTGAGGATTTGGAAATAAGTAGATCTCAAATCTGACTATCCTCTAACTCCAGTAACAATGCTTGCTATTCCCAGTATATAGTCTTCCCAAGTTTCACAAGGGATTATTCATACATGACTTCCCTGATGATAAAATATAGCCATAAAACATACTGTTTGGTATTTCTCAGGAATCTCGGGTATGAATAAATGACTTGCTCTCAGAAGTCCCAAATGAAAGGAATATGAATGAATGTTATATTAAAATTTTTCTGAATACTCAAGCAACTACAAATGCTATGTCGGGGCCAGGCTGTGGCACAGCAGGTTAAAGCCCTGGCATGAAGCACCGGCATCCCATATGGCTGCCAGTTCTAGTCCCGGCTGCTCCACTTCCAATCCAGCTCTCTGCTGTGGCCTAGGAAAGCAGTAGAAGATGGCCCAAGTTCTTGGGCCACTGCACCTACAGGTGGGAGTCCCAGAAGAAGCTCCTGGCTCCTGGCTCCTGGCTCCTGGCTTCGGATTGGCGCAGTTCTGGCTGCTGCGGCCATCTGGGGAGTAGACCAGTGGATGGAAGACTTCTCTCCGTGTCTCAACCTCTCTCTGTAACTCTGTCTTTCAAATAAATAAAACAATTCTTTAAAAAAACAAAAAAATGCTAAGTCAACATATTCCACAGTTGTGCCTTCCTATTACTATGTGAGCAGTAAATTGTTAGAAAAAACTAATTATCTTTTTAGATAGAATTACACAAACATGACCTTTACAAGCTTTGTTGAATGATTCAACCAGTTAACTCAAGTCTCAGCTTAAGTATCATTTTCTTTAAAGTGACTCATCTTTGTAAACAGGTTTTTAATTAAAAAGGAAAATTATATTTGCATCCCTCAAAGGGGAAAAACAGTCTAACTATCTACATTCTGTAATTCTATCTTTGGCATAGTTACAAAGGAAAACTGCCTGATGGATCATTTTTCCCACAATCATCCCTTTCAATTAAACAGAACTTAGCAATTTATAAAGCATGATCACATACCTGATTTCATTTGATCCTCTCTATAGCCTTTAAGACACTTATGAGGCCAACACCGTGGCTCACTAGGCTAATCCTCTGCCTGCGGCACCTGCACCCCAAGTTCTAGTCCCAGTTGGGGCACCAGATTTTGTCCCGGTTGCTCCTCTTCCAGTCCGGCTCTCTGCTGTGGCCTGAGAAGGCAGTGGAGGATGGCCTGAGTGCTTGGGCCCTGCACCCACATGAGAGACCAGGAGGAAGCACCTGGCTCCTGGCTTTGGATCGGCGCAACGTGCTAGCCATAGTGGCCATTTAGGGGGTGAACCAACGGAAAAAGGAAGACCTTTCTCTCTATCTCTCTCTCTCACTGTCTAACTCTGCCTGTCAAAAAAAAAAAAAAAAAAAAGACACATATGAAGAATTAGAGGCAATGTCTTTTTATAAATGAGGATAATTTGCTTATAGTTGCCCTACTGGAAGGGATACAGCTAAGGTTTGTGATTCCTGTTCTACCTTCTTGTCATTGTCATCATCAGGTAAATTGTGGTTAAGGCTGCCTGATATCTTAGATCATATTACAAACGGACCGTGGTCTTCTAATACAGTACTTCTCAAGCTATATTTCCTAAAAGTCTAGAGAACCATAGTGGTGAACAGGAAGCCACTGCAGGGAAGGTAATACTCGGATATTATCCCCAACTAAGAGCCCCCTTTTTTCTAATGTCTTTTATATATCTACTGGTATTTCAAGTAAATTTTCTTTCAAAGAAAGTATTATACTGCTTGGGGCAGGCAGTTGGCCTTATGTGTAAGCTGCCAGCAGGATACCAACATCCATATTGGAGAGTGTGGGTTGGAGTGGACCAACCCAGCTTCCTGTTAATGTGCACCCTAGGAAACAGCAAATCACGGCTCAAATACTTGGGTCCCTGCCACCCATGTGGAAAATTCAGATTGAGCTCACACCTCCCAGCATTTGAGGAGTTTGTCTCTCTCCTTCCCTCCCTCTCTCTCTCTCTCTGCCTGCACCCCCCCCATAAATAAATAAATAAATTTAAATGTACTCCTCTCTTTAAAAAAGAAACTTTGAAACACGAGTATGCTAGTCTAAACGTCTCATTTTATTGATTGGAAATGACTTAGAAATATCAAGTACTTTGTCCATTCTCACATCCAACTAAGACTAGAAACCAAATGGTTCTCTCCATACCTGGTCCCCTATCCTGTGATTGGGACAAAAATTAAGACCTTCAGTACAGCATTTTGTCAATGTACAAAGTTGTTGAATTTTAGTGTGTATCAGGGTCATCCAGAGGGTTTGTCACAAGTTTCTAACTCCCACCCTCAGGGTTTCTGATTCAACAGAATTGGTGTGGGACCCAAACATTTTCATTCTCAGCAGGGAATACTAATGCTGCTGGACTGGGTACCACATTTTGAAAACGAGATGTCTACAGAATATTCTAAAACTGAATTGAGTTTACCAGTTAATTGTACATTTCATCAATTTTATTTCATTGTGGGAAAATAATAGAAGAAATCCCTTCTTCACAACTTATAAGCCCATCTTTTTTTTTTTTTTTTTTTTTTTTTTGACAGGTAGAGTGGATAGTGAGAGAGAGAGACAAAGAGAAAGGTCTTCCTTTTTGCCGTTGGTTCACTGTCCAATGGCCGCTGCGGCCGGCGCATCTCACTGATCCGAAGGCAGGAGCCAGGTGCTTCTCCTGGTCTCCCATGCGGGTGCAGGGCCCAAGGACCTGGGCCATCCTCCACTGCACTCCCGGGCCATAGCAGAGAGCTGGCCTGGAAGAGGGGCAACCAGGATAGAATCCGGCGCCCCAACCGGGACTAGAACCTGGTGTGCCGGCGCCGCAAGGCGGAGGATTAGCCTGTTAAGCCATGGCGCCGGCCATGCCCATCATTTTAACCACACACATTCATCGCCAGCTACCATTGGTATTCTATCACATCAAAGATCCTAAACCCTCCATGTAGCATACGATATTGATGCCCTACACATAGCCACTAATCCAATCTCAATTTACTTGCAGCTTCAGGAACAGGTCCCACACATACTGCCTTTTCATCTCAATGCCCAGCACCTCCTTCTGTCTCTGTCTAGGACATTCTGCAGCCCACAAGATCTTGATCAGCCCACATATATGTGTGTTAGGGGTACAGAATTAGCAAACCTACTTCTCAAGGGAGTCTTTTAAAAAGTGAAGACAGGAATCTGTGGATAAATACTTTGCTTTCCTCTTAGACAGTGGGTCAATGTGTGGAGCTTGTCCAAATGCCTTTTGGAGTCCCTAGTGAGAAGAACCCCCGTTTCTCACAGCAGTAACACTAATTAACATGTCCCCCATTGGCATTTCTCCCTTTCCTCTCTATTAACCATTTGTACTTCTTGGGAATCACTTCCTAAATATACTAGCTATATCTCAAGTTCTTATTTCAGGGTCAAATTTTAAGCTATCCAAGCTCAGACACTCTATCACCAAATTCACAGAAGTGACAATCAATATTGCTTGCCTTTCAGTTTTGTACCCCACGGTTTTATTAACAGATCTTTGGGTAACAAATGCAAGTTAGGTATGGTTGATGGGTGTTAATAAGCAAATAATACAGATTGTTGTTACCTTAACAGTAGCAGAAATACACACTGTTGAATCATGTGTGGATATTCATGATTCATTACTTGTACACTTTAGTAAAAGGGCCCAAGTTCACCAGTATCAGATTGTGAATGCCAGCTACAAAAATGACATTATGCATATTTTCAGGCACCACTATAAAAAGCATCTGTCAATTTTTAAATATAGATAAGTTTCCTTTTGTGCTATTAATGCAAGATTAATCTTCAGCAAATATTTACATTTCAGGAGTGGATTTGCAATAGCAATGCCATCGCTTCTCGGCCTTTTGGCTAAGATCAAGTACAACAGCAATGCCACTGATACTCATTAAACAAAAATGCAAATTTCAAAGAAAAAAGAATCAACTGAGAAACAATAAGCTTGTTCTTATAATAGAGCCAAACAATGGAAATAGATCCCTTTATTTAAAAAAAAAAATTGAATGAATCAAACTTCATCCTATGATAATAAAATTAATTCATGTATTCCACTCCACTTATTTTTGGTGACTTAACTTGTTTCTTTAAAAACAAACAGCTCAGGAGTGGGCATTTGGCACAGCAGTTAAGCCATCACATGGGACACCTGCATTTTATATTGAAGCACAGAGTCTTAACTGCTGCATCAAATGCCTGCATTCGTGCTGGTTTATTTCCTTAACACAGTAGTGCCTGGTGTTAAGCACATATCAATTTTAAAATGACAATTTCTAAAACAATCCATTAATTATTACATTTAAGCAGTGATTCAACAAAGTCTAAAAGCCCTTTCCATTACTCTCCATTTGGAATGGCTGTATAAGTACGCCCAAAGTGCATCTGTGCAAAATGGTTGGTTGGCACAACTCCCCAGAACTTATGAGACATATCTGGAGGATAATAATAAAAGCTAGCACCCACTGAGTATCTATCAACCCAAGCTCAATTATGTAGCTCTTTAGATACAGCATTTTTAACTCTCACAACAATCATGAGATAGGTATTACTAATTCTATTTTACATGTGAACAAACTGAGACTGTGAGAAAAAAAAGTAGCTTAGAGACATTTACATAGCAAGAATGTGACAGAGCTGAGAAATACATTTGTTTCACTATGGTAATACTTTCCAAACTGCTAATTTATTCATTTTTCATTCATTCCACAAATATGCCTCAGGTGATTGACAGGATTCCCCAAATTACAAGGTTTGCAGCCAGCAGTAAAGATAGCCATTGAAATAAAATTTCACAAATAATTGATTACAGTTGTTACGGATGTTATGAGAAGCACAATGTGCTATGAAAGCCTACTTTGAAAGCTGGATTTAGTTTCAGGAAAAACACCTAGATGAGTCATTTATGGAGAAGTAATTTTAAGCTGACACCTGACATAGGAGCAGGCCTATAGATTTTTAAGAAGAGGAAAGTAATATAACCAGATTTGCTAGACTTACTTTGAAAATGTCACTTGGGTTTGTTTCTTGTTTTTTATTTTTTTAAGATCTATTTATTTATTTGAAAAGCAGAAAGAAAGGGATCGGGTAAGGGTGGGGCATATTTTCCATCCATTGGTTCACTCCCCAAATGCCCACAACATTCTGGGCTGGCATAGACCAACGCTAGGAGCCAGGAACTCCCTCTGGGTCGCCCATGTGGGTGGCAAAGATCCAAGCACTCAGGACATCATCTGTTGCCATCCAGGCATGCTAGCAGGAAACTGGATCAAAAACAGTGATGAGACTTGATCCCAACACTCCAATCTGGAATGAGAGCATCCAAAGCAGTGGCTTAACTGGCTATAACACAATGCCCATCCCTGGAAAAGCTATTTGGACCCCTCCCCTTGAAAACTGAAAACTACAAGTTTGACCCTTAGGTTAGTTTAGAACTGAATCCACAGACTTGTGTAGCACAAGAAAACCTCATACTAAGTACAGTTCAAAGTGGATGTAGGTTGTAATGCTCTTGGGGCTTTAGTTGGTGAGAGCAAACTTCAGAAGAAACTTTAAACCAAAGTTTCAGAGAGTTTACATATAAGGTTTCAATGCACTTGAACTTGCAATTAAAACAAGATAGCAGGGGCCAGCATTGTGGTGAAGTGAGTAAAGCCCTGTCTGCAGCTCTGGCATCCCATGTGAGTACTGGTTCAAGACCTGGCTGTTCCATTTCCCATCCAGCTTCCTATTAATGCTCCTGGGAAAGCAGTGAAGGATGGCCCTAGTGCTTGGGCCCCTGCAACCCACATGGAACACCTGGATGAAGCTCATGGCTCCTGGCTTCATCCTGGCTCAGCCCTGGCAACTGTGTCCATTTAGGGAGTGAACCAATGAATGGACAATCTTGACCTCTCTTTCTCTCTCTGTCTCTTACTCCTGCTTCTCCCTCTTTCTCTGTAACTCTGCCTTTCAAATTAAAAAAAGCTACCAAAGTACAAATATTATAATTATCAAGTTCAGAATAGAAAATTAATGCCTGATGCATTTAAGGAAATAAGAATGTCAGAACTATAACTGAGGAAGAACATATTTTAAAATTGATCAGATAAGTTTGAAAAAGAACCACATAGATCTACTAAACATTATATAAGTATATATAGGTAGATAGATAGCATTAATTCTTTATTTCTTAAATATGCTATAATATATGGTCATACACATATAGCAATATCTTCTGCTCTAGTCTGGGTTGATTACTTTCTTGACCTACTGCACATGTGCCTTTTTTTAACATTTATTTATTTATTTGAAGGGCAGAGTGACAGAGAGAGAAGAGAGAGATCAAGAGAGAGAGAGAATCTTCTCTCTACTGATTCATTTCCCCACATGACTGCAACAGCCAGGGCTGTGCCAGGCCCAAACCAGGAGCCTGAAACTCTATCTGGGTCTCTCATGTGGGTGGCAGGGGCCCAAGAACTTGGGCCATCTTCCACTCCTTTCCTGGGCATATTAGCAGGGAGCTGGATCGGGACTGCAGCAGGCTGGACATGAACTGGCACCTATGTAGGATGTTAGTGTTGCAGGCAGCAGCTTCACCTACTGCAGCACACTGCAGTCTTGTGCTGGATCCTTCAAATGTCAGCAGATGGGGTTGGGTTTGTGGCAGGAGACTGAAACATGCTGATTCTGAGAATGTTCAAGTAATGAACAAGAGGATCCTCAGCCTTCTTCCTCAGACCTAGTATGAGAAAGATCCTGCTTCCAAGTTGCTGTTAGATGTACTGTCCCCATCCCCCTACCATTTTACAGAATCAGGATTAAAATCCAGTCATCATTATATCCCACATTTATTTGCCGACTTCCTGTTAGTATGACTATACTTAGAGAATTTTGAGGGAACTTATCAGAGTTACAAGGGTGGGGCCCTAATCAGATAGAAATGATGTCTTTATAAGAAAAGGAAGACATATTTCTCCCCCTATCCCTACCGCACCCTGCTTTTTCCCCCATGCCACAGAAGAAAAGCCTTGTGGGGACACAGTGAGCAGATGAGCCATTTACAATCCAGGAAGAAAGTCCCTGCCAAACATCAATCCTGACAGCACCATGATCTGCGATTTTAGCCTCCTGAAGTGTGAACAATAAGTTCCTCTTGCCTACACTACCCAGTCTTATTTTCTAAGCTACCCAGTAGTATCTTATGGCAGCCATAGCAGAATAACACACTTTGTCCCATTTTTTTAAGTCAAGATAATGAAGCAGGGAAACTATAGGATGGAGGTACCCTATTCATTACTGGCAACTAAATTAAACCTCGGTAACTCTATTTATTTGAAAGAGTTACTAAGAGAGGTAGAGCCAGAGCCAGAGCCAGAGAGAGAGAGAGAGAGGGAGAGAGAGAGAGAGAGTTGTTCCACCTCTAGTTCACTCTCCAAATGGAGCAACTTGTGGAGCTGAGCTAATCCAAAGCCAGGAGTCAGGAGCTTCTATCAGGTTTCCCACTTGGGTGCAGGGGCCCAAGCACTTTGGCCATCCTCCGCTGCTTCTCCAGGTGCATTAGCAGGGAGTTGGATTGGAAGTGGGACAGCCAGGACTCAAACCAGTGCCCATACTGGATACCAGCACTGCATGCCAAGGCTTTAACCCGCTGCACCACAGTGTCGGCCCCACCTTGGTGATTCTAGAACCAGGGTCCCTAGCTACTACAGTGGTTCCAAGCCCAATTTCAAACCTGGATGAACATACACTGCAACAGCTGGTCCCCATCAGCATGGAGCCTCCAAAGACTTAGAAGAAGACCTAAATGAAAGATCTCTGTGAGTGAGATCCCAGTGGAAAGAACGGGGCCATCAAAGAAGGAGGTACCTTTCTCTGAAGGGAGGAGAGAACTTCCACTTTGACTATGACCCTATCGGAATAAGATCAAAGTCAGCGAACTCTAAAGGCTTCCATAGCCCTGGCAACTCATGACTAGAGCCTAGGGAGATTACTGACACCATGAACAGAAGTGTCAAATTGTTAAGTCAGCAACAGAAGTCACGGTGTACTTACATCCCATGTGAGATCTGTCCTTAATGTGTTGTCTAATGTGCAGTGATGCTATAACTAGTACTGAAACAGTATTTTTACACTTTGTGTTTCTGCGTGGGTACAAACTGATGAGATCTTTACTAATTATATACTGAATCGATCTTCTGTATATAAAGATAATTGGAAATGAAAAAAAAAAAACCCTGGTGTTAAATTGGAAATGGTATAGAAAATTAATTAATTTTTTAAAAAATATTATGTAGGATCTCTGTCTTTAATATGCTGTACACTCTTATTTAATGCTATAACTAGTACTCCAACAGTATTTTTTTTCACTTTGTGTTGCTATATGGGGGCAAACTGTTGAAATCATTACCTAATATATACTAAACTGATCTTTTGTATATAAAGAGAATTGAAAATGAATCATGATGTGATTGGAAGGGGAGAGGGAGCGGGAAAGGGGAGGGTTGTGGGTGGGAGGGAAGTTTTGGGAGGGGGAAGCCATTGTAACCCATAAGCTGTACTTTGGAAATTTATATTCATTAAATAAAAGTTTAATTAAAAAAAAAAAGAGTAAATGAAGAATGGGTTATGCTAACCCAGAACAACACCCATTCACCCTTCACAAAAACTTTTTCCTAAAGCCAGAGTTTCTCATTCAGCACTATTGAAATTTAGGCTGGCTGCCCTGTGCTTCGTAGGATGTTTAGCAGCCTCCCTGGACTCTACCTGTGAAGTGCCGGTAGCACCTCTCCCCAAGCCACAACAACTTAACTCCCTCTGGACATTGTCAAATGTGCCCAGGAATGTAAAATCACCATGGTAGAGAACCACTATTTTAAACCTTTAAAGGTTATGGACTTACACTTATTGGAACCTGTCATCTTCCTTCAACCCTCTGAAGCCAAAATAAGAGATGATGAAAAATTGCACTTCCCCTTCAGATAGAAGCATTGGGACAGGAATTTGTAAAGAGAGGAAACTCTTGTAATTTTAGAAAGATATTATTTGGTGGAAGATATGATATATCCATCTTCTGTATTGTACAAGCTATTTCCTCTGGAGATAAATATAAATGTTGATGTATACATACACATCTTCACACATATAATACTCATGAGTTTTGACTTGTGCATAGGCCCAGGAAACCAACAGCATAGACCTGTGAAACCAATACCACAATCAAGATACAGAATATTTGAAAGGAATTTTTTCACATTCAAACAAAGTTTAAAGGCAAGCACAAAGCTGATTAGTTTCAGGCCAAGCCAGGTGTTGTATATGGAGGACACAAAGCAGTCATCATACAAAAATAATCATACAATCATTCATCATACAAAAATACAACATACAAAAATAAATGGTTTCATAGCTGTAGGAGTTTGCATTCATATTTATTTACAGGGAACCTTTATGACTGTTTATTGTTTTTCTTGCAAACACCTTGTTACTGCTTTAAGAAATAACTTCAAAGATAAAATAACAGGGAAGGGTTTGTGAGATAGTTAGATAAAAGCCTAGAACACATTTTCACACTGTTTGTACTTTGATTCATTCACTGTCGCCCCACCAGTCTAGTTCCCAACACCAAGAGGTTCACCCAGCCCCAGGGCTTCTGTCTGCCGTGTTGACTCAGGCTGCTTCCCTCCCTCTTACCTCCAGCCTGTAGTCTCTCCCATTCTATTCCTGCTTAATGAATCTTGATGAAGTCTAGGCTTTGGCATCCCAGAAAACCTTGCAGGGCTCCCTAGACCCTCACCAGATAAAGTCCCTCATGGGTGCCACCTACTTGTGTTCATGTGGCTCACCAGCTGGAGCTGAGCCTGTTTGCTACACAGCAGGAGTGGGCTGTGCCTGTTTCATCTTCCCCACCTCAATCATACATGTGTGTAGTTGCGTGGGCCTATTAAAAAGGTATTAGGTATGTATTTGTTGTAAAAGATAAAAATTTACATCTTGGGGCCAGCTCTGCGGCACAGTGGGTTAAAGCCCCGGCCTGCAGCACCAGAATCCCATACAGGCACCGGTTCAAGTCCCAACTGTTCCACTTCAAATCCAGCTCTCTGCGAATGCACCTGGGAAAGCAGTATAAGATGGCCCAATACCTTTGGTCCCTGCACCCACGAGGGAGACCTGGAAGAAGCTCCTGGCACCTGGCTTTGTATTGACTCAGCACTGGCTATTGCAGCCGTTTGGGGCATGAACCAGAGGTTAGAAAACCTCTCTATCTGTGTCTCTACCTCTCTCTGTAACTCTGTCTTTCAAATAAATACATAATCTTTGATGACTGTTATTAAGAAATATCAATGATCTCTATTAATCCAGATAGCACACAACTGTAAGGTTTTATTATGCATGTTCGATTCATGTATCGAGTACACAGCATGACATGCCTAGGTGACCTTCTGGAAAGAATAGCCATTTATCCATTTTTCCAGACATGGAGGAAATATATCTTGAGCACCTTTTACCTGCCAGGCCATGCGGTAGCTACAGGTAGTGTTAGGGTGAAGCAGAGAGAGCAGTTGAGTTGGAAAGATCATCACTGAATGTGTCATTGCAAGCGTGAGGATAACTACAAAGGGGAGGTAAAGTGCATTCTGGCAGCTGTGATAGACACTCTAGTACCCACTTTAGTACCCTGCCCATACGCCCCTCAGCCTTCACTAGGCAAGCCAAGGGCTCCTTTCTGTAGGCACCTGTGAAGATTACTCTGGCCCACAGGGGACAAGGGCATGGAAGCTGTAAATGCTGGGATTCAGTGCCTTGGGAATAGTCCTCAACCAATGACAAATGGGAATTCACTCCCCAGCTTCCTTGCCCTCTGGGAGCATACCTCTGGGAGTGTTCTCTGTTGTTGTCCGGAGTTCTCAGGGAAACCCAGCCCCAGTTACCCATCTCCTGGTTATTGTTCATTCTTGCACCCTGAATTGGCTTCTTTCTCTTCCTCCTCACATCTCCATTTTCCTACTATAGCTTTCTGAGACTACCTCCCAAACAAACTGCTTGCTCTTAGGTTCTACTCTGAGGAAACTCAACCGATGACTGGCACAGATAGCAGAGAGGCCTGACCTATTCCAGGTGGGCCAGGATCTAGGAGGCCCTTGTCAGTCATGACGGGGGCTGCTTCCTAAAAGATCTGAAGGAAGCCATTTAAGGTCTTAAACAAGAGCAAGAGTCTGTGGCAGAAAGTGGGGGAAGAAACCAATTCAGTACAACTGATGGGAAGCTATTCAGTCAAGTCAGGAGATGTTTGGGACCTGAACAGGGGGACTTCAAAAAGTTCATGGAAAATTGACTTGAAAGAGAAGTTTATTTCTGTGAACAAATTTTGAAACCTATGTATGTTTTTTTCATAGTACACAATTCCCATGAATATTTTGAAGAGCCTTCATAATAGAGAGGAAGCAGTGAAGACATAGCTGGAAAGGGCTTAGCTCCATTAGCTGCTCAAAAAATATTTTAGGATAAAAGCTAACGAATGGGTTTAACCTAAGCAATTTCTGAGTAGATGGAAAAAACCTGAAAGCTCATTAGATGTGGAGGTGAGGAAAGGTAAAGAGTGTAGAATGACTCCCAGTCTTCAGGCTTGAATAGCTAGGTGAATGTTGGCGCCACTTACTAAATATTGGGACACAGTTTCGAGGGGGCAGGGGCAAGAGATAATGAGTTTGGGGTATAATGTGCCTGTGAGACATCTAATTGATGTTGAGTAGGTAGCTAAGTGTGTTAGTTTGGAGCTGGGTCAGAGATGCATGTTTGGGCCCCATCCAATGTATATTCTAGGTAGGTAGATCAAGCCTTCTCCAACCACTTGGGAATAACATCACATTCTCCTACTTTCCAGCATTCTCACATAGCATTTTAGAAAGGGAATATGGGAGGACTCTTTTTTTTTTTATTGAGAGCCTACCACGTGCCAGGAATTGTACCCCATGTTTATTCAATCTTTAGAATAATTCTGAGAGGTATGCAATGTTATCCTCTCTTTACAGATGAGAAAATTGAGGTACAAAAAGACAAAGTTCACTATTCAAGGCGATTCAACTAGTGAGCAGCTTCAGAAGAAACTGGACTGACTCCAAATTTCATAGTCTTAAGAAAATAAGCATCAGCAAAATGTGGTTCTGTAAACCGTACCTTTCAATCTCAGCAGAACACACAATGGCAGTTCCCTAATTAAGGTACAGTCACCAGAAGGAAGATCTTTCAAATCCAGGGTCCAGCGACTATTCCCTCTGCGGTTCAGCTGCCTGTGGCTTCACTTGCACAGTTTTCTTTCCAAGTGGTCCCCCTGCTGGTGACCCTGTGGTGCATAACCCCCTCAATTTCTGTGTAGGTCTGCCTTTCCCAAGCATTTCATTTGAAAAGAATAACATAATGTGGTGTTTTGGCAGCAGCTTTCTTAGCTAATGTGCTATGTAAATGGTAAAATAATTATTATGTCTTTAAAACCATATGAGGTGTGTCGGGAGTAATTCACAACCTGATTATTCCTTCTATTTTAAAATGCAGCATACCACCTTGGGTTGGCCAACGTTGAAAAATATTCCTGAAAATGCAAGCCAACACAATTCATAGAAGATGGACATTAGAATTTATATTGCCTCACTGTCTAGATGTGAGATAGTATTATTTCATATGTTCTAATTCTTGTAATATGTTTGCTGGTGTTGTGGTAATGGTAGTTTCACAGGCTACTTCCCAGTGTGTGGGTGGGCATCTCACCTGAGTCATAGAAGCCTCCAGAGATTGGGCAAGCTTGCAACTTGAGCCAGTGAGATGAGGTCATTGTTTTTGCCAGTCACTGCAATCTTGCAAAGGGCAGAGCCTGAGACATGCTCCTTGGACCAGAAACTGGACCTTAGGTGAGAGGCCCTTGGGCAAAAGAAAGACTAGGACTGTGGTCAGTGGAGTTCATCTGGAACCTGACCCTGTCCTGACCCTTCCCATCTTCCTTCACACTAGCCAGAGTGCACTTTTGTCATCATAACACGGCTCATAATCCTCAGCATTGCTCAGAGGACCCATCATGATCTGTTACTGTTTGCTTCTGCCTCTTGTTTCGTTCCTCTCCTATCTTTGGGACCCTACTATCTAACCACAGCAAATATTTCTAGCTTTATTAAAAATTCACCACTTTCACTTCTACCTCTAGGCTTTTGCATTTACTATGCCCTCTGTCCTAGCCTCCCCACATAACACCTCAAGCTGGCTAATTTCTGCTTATTGTAATTTAGATCTGATTTCCTCTAGGAATACTTTCCTTACCCTCGAGACCGGGTACACTTTCAGTAGCCCTCTATTTTTGGCCCTATTCTGAAGGTTATACAACTGTGTTGCAATTGCCCATGAACTTGACCGCTCCTCCCCAGCTCTAGATGGAAAGCTTCTTCAGGCAGAGATAGTATCTGTCCAACATCTGACCTCATGAACTAGAACAAGCTAGAACTGCATGGTCAAGTTGCTCCTAAATTCCTAATCCATAGAAACTGTGAGATAATAAGTGATTATTGTTGTCCTGAATCACTACATTTTTGAGTAATTTGTTATGCAGTAATAGAGAATTAATTCCCTACTAAAACTAAGTGATTAAAAACAACCACATTCTGGCTGGCACCATGGCTCACTAGGTTAATCCTCTGCCTGCAGCGCCCGCACCCTGGGTTCTAGTCCCGGTTAGGGCGCCAGATTCTATCCCGGTTGCTCCTCTTCCAGTCCAGCTCTCTGCTGTGGCCCAGGAGGGCAGTGGAGGATGGCCCGGGTCTTTGGGCCCTGCACCTGCATGGGAGACCAGGAGGAAGCACCTGGCTCCTGGCTTCAGATTGGCGCAGCGCGCTGGCTGCAACATGCCAGCCGTAGCGGCCACTTCGGGGGTGAACCAACGGCAAAAGGAAGACCTTTCTCTCTGTCTGTCTCTGTCTCTCTCACTGTCTAACTCTGCCTGTCAAAAAAAAAAAAAAAAAACCACATTTTTATATATCTCACAGATCTTCCCTTGCTCCTTGCATCAACTCAGAACAAGTCAGGAACATTTAGCTGATGGATGCACTGATTGGGAGGGTCCAACTGAACTTCACTCAAATACCAGGCACTTTATGAACTAAAAGGTGAGGCTCAACTATGAATAACCACAGTTTCTGTATTTAGCCTCTTGAGCATAGTTGTCTCACAGTAGATGGACTTTTTATAAGGAAGTTGGCTTCGACTAGCCTCACATGTAACCCAGTCATTTCTGCCACTCTGTTGGTTGAAGTAGTCATAAAGACACCCATATTCAAGGAGAGAGGATATAGAACCCACTTCTTGATGGAAAGGATGTCAAAGAATTTGAGGCCATTTGAGTTTTTGTTAAGTATAATTTGTATTCACTAAAATGCATTCATGTTAAATATATAGTTCATTAAGTTTTTTTTTAAAGATTTATTTATTTATTTGAAAGTCAGAGTTACACAGAGAGAGGAGAGGCAGAGAAAGATATATATATATATATAGAGAGAGAGAGAGAGAGAGAGAGAGAGAGGTCTTCCATCCGCTGGTTCACTCCCCAGTTGGCCCCAATGGCCAGAGTTGCGCCGATTCAAAGCCAGGAGCCAGGAGCTTCTTCCAGATCTCCCACGTGGGTACAGGGGCCCAAGGACTTGGGCCATCTTCTACTGCTTTCCAGGCCATAGCAGAGAGCTGGATTGGAAGAGAAGCAGCCGGGTCTCAAACTGGTGCCCATATGGGATGCCGGCGCTTCAGGCCAGGGCGTTAACCTGCTGTGACACAGCGCTGGCTCCTAGTTCATTAAGTTTTAACAAACACTCTTGTAGCCGCCACCACCATTAAAATACAGAGTGTTTTCTTTATCCCAAAATGTTCTATCCTGCTCCCTTGCAGTCAACATCCTTACTCAAGCACCTCAACATTAGGCAACCATTTGTCTGCTTTCAGACTTGGGTACAATTTCATATGATAGAGTATATAGTGTTTTTTTACACTTTGTTTCTTCACTTACCTAAGTTCTCTTGAAACCCATTCGTATTTTTGCATGTATCAATAATTTACCCTAGAGGCAGAGCAAGATGCTCCAATGATCATCTCCCCTAGAGACACAAATTTGAACAGCTATTCACACATCAAGTAACTTTACAAGAGCTAAGCAAGCCAGGTTGGAGACCACAATGCCTGATTTTAGTTTAATAATAAGAAATGGGGCCAGTGCTGCGGCATAGTAAACTAAGCCTCTGTGAACAGCACCAACATCCCATATGGGCATGGGTTTGAGTCCCAGCTGCTCCACTCCAGCTCTCTGCTGATGGCCTGGGAAGGCAGCAGAGGATGGCCCAAGTGCTTGGGCCCCTGCACCCACATGGGAGACCTGGAAGAAACTCCTGGCTCCTGGCTTCAGATTGGCCTAGCTCCAGCCATTGCGGCCACTGGGAGTGAATCAGTCGATGGAAGACCTCTCTCTCACTGTCTCTCCCTTTCTCTGTAACTCTGACTCTCAAATAAATAAAAAAATCTTAAATAAATAAATAAAAGGCTAAATTCCAAAGGCATTATTTTTCAAAAAAGAAAGAAAGAATGCACTGAGGAAAGCACTGCCCCTAGCGCCAAGTAGTGCAACATGGAGAAAGATACCTTGCCTACAGCTTAGAGGAAGGAAAGGGATTTCAGTCCAGATCTTAGACATGAAACCCAGTCCTAGGACCGGCGCTGTGGCATAGCGGCCTGCAGTGCTGGCATCCTATGTGGGTGCTTGTTCAAGCCCCGGCTGTTCCACTTGCAATCCAGCTCTCTGCTGTGGCCTTGGAAAGCAGCAGAAAATAGCCCAAGTCCTTAGGCCCCTGTACCCATGTGGGAGACCTGGAAGAAGCTCCTGGCCCCTGGCTTCAGATTCATCCAGCTCCAGCCGTTGTGGCCATTTGGGGAGTGAACCAGTGTATGGAAGACCTCTCTCTCTGCCTCTGCATCTCTGTAATTCTGTCTTTCAAATAAATAAATAAGTCTGGAAGGAAGGCAGGAAGGAAGAAAGAAACCAAGTCCTAGGCCTCCCACAATAAAAACCAGGGCCAGACAAGGGCCCATGGCCCTTATCCCTAGGACAGTCACTGAAGACTAAGACTCTCCTTGGCCAGATGGCTAGGAGACTGCCTCCACCATCACTCCCCCAACTTCCAGAAGAGAGTGTCCCAAGACTCCAGCTTTTGGGGAGTAAGGCAGGAAAGGGAGCTTGGGACTTTGCCTTCAGACTCAAGATGAAACCCAGCAACTGATAAAGCCCAAAGGCCTCTAACCCAGGCCATTGCTAGCATACAGAACCTCTACAGGTTCTGTGCCCAAGTGGGATGGACTCTTTCCAGTG
Organism: Lepus europaeus; assembly: GCF_033115175.1. Classification (NCBI taxonomy): domain Eukaryota; kingdom Metazoa; phylum Chordata; class Mammalia; order Lagomorpha; family Leporidae; genus Lepus; species Lepus europaeus. Next base: position 74,971,854 of record NC_084833.1, read on the forward strand.
GGTAACTCTTCAACCTCATGTGGGTCGGTCATGCACCCCCAAAACTGGATAGGGCCTGGTGGCTATCGGATCCAGATACAACCCAGCTTAGTACCATCCAGGTCAGCCAGGAGGCTGCCTTTACTACACCCCTCCAAACTTGAGGAGACAGCAAAGAGCCATACAATGTCCTTGATATCCAGTGCCAGGCTGACAAAACACAACCAACGGTAGGTCTTCACAGTCCCCATCCACAAGACAGAACCACAGATTCTGGACCTGATTTAGCGCCAAGGGTAGGCTGTGGCCCCATTTGATCAGACTTGTATCCCAACCAGAATTACCTGTGGCTGTCTGCAGTGACCATGACCTGTTAGTTCACCTCAGTAGCAGACAGCCATAATAGTATATAAAATATTTTCCTACCTGCATGCTACACTGATCTTGGTGGGCTGTGGACTCCAGTGTGATCTAGCTCTGTGATGTTGGTGGCCACAGAACTGGGCCTACCCTAGCCCTAAGAAGAGGCATGCAGGGATGGATTAATCCTTTTGAGACACTTATTACATTTGTTCTAACCCAACACAACTAACTTTGGGGACAAAACTGGGCTTGAGGTATCTGCTAGGACTGAATCAACAAAAGCACAGCAACAGTGGACTTACAGTAAACCTCAACATACAGTGCCATCTAGTGCTGAAATAGCAAAAGTGTCCACCAGCTTAGAGAAAATAAGCAGGCTGCTTAGAATTTCTGGGAAGACAGCCACAATGTCAGATTATTAAGACTGGAAATTACCTAATTGTTCAATACACAAACAATGCTATATTGTCAGCAAGCATCAAGAACTTTCAGGGAGGGGCTGGTGTTGTGGCTTAGTGGGTAAAGCCACAGCCTGTGACACCAGCATTCCATATAGGCACCAGTTCAAGTCCCAGCTGCTCCACTTACAATTCAGCTTCCTGCTAATCTGCCTGAGAAAGCAGCAGAGAATGGCCCAAGTGCTTAGGCCACTGCTGCCCATCTGGGAAACCCAGATGAAGCCCCTGGCTTCTGGCTTCAGCCTGGCTCACCCTTGGGATTGCGGCCATCTGGGAAGTGAACCAGCAGATGGAGGATCTCTCTCTCTCTCTCTCGTACTCTCTCTCTCTAACTTTCAAAAATAAATAAATCTTTAAAAAGCAGACAATATTGGATATCTTTTTTATCACAATGCAATAAAATGAGAAATTATTAACAAGTATAACCAGAAACTATATAGATAGAAACTAAACAACTTACTCCTGAACAACCAAAAGATCAAGGAAGAAATTAAGGTAGAAATTTTCAAGCTTTAAATGAATGAAAATGGAAACACAACATGACAGAACCCATGGAATACAGCAAAAGCAATACAAGGACAGCGCCGCGGCTCAATAGGATAATCCTCCGCCTGCAGTGCCGGCACACCGGGTTCTAGTCCCGGTTGGGGTGCTGGTTTCTGTCCCGGTTGCCCCTCTTTCAGTCCAGCTCTCTGCTATGGCCCGGGAGTGCAGTGGAGGATGGCCCAAGTCTTTGGGCCCTGCACCTGCATGGGAGACCAGGAGAAGCACCTGGCTCCTGGCTTCGGATCAGCGTGATGCGCCGGCCGCGGCAGCCATTGGAGGGTGAACCAATGGCAAAAAGAAGACCTTTCTCTCTGTCTCTCTCTCTCTCACTGTCCACTCTGCCTGTCAAAAAAAAAAAAAAAAGCAATACAAAGCAGAAAGCTTATAGCAATCAATACCTACATCAAAAAAGAAAAAATAGGCCGGCGCCGCGGCTCACTAGGCTAATCCTCCGCCTTGCGGCGCCGGCACCCCGGGTTCTAGTCCCGGTCGGGGCACCGATCCTGTCCCGGTTGCCCCTCTTCCAGGCCAGCTCTCTGCTGTGGCCAGGGAGTGCAGAGGAGGATGGCCCAAGTCCTTGGGCCCTGTACCCCATGGGAGACCAGGAGAAGCACCTGGCTCCTGCCATCGGATCAGCGCGGTGCGCCGGCCGCAGCGTGCCTACTGCGGCGGCCATTGGAGGGTGAACCAATGGCAAAAGGAAGACCTTTCTCTCTGTCTCTCCCTCACTGTCCACTCTGCCTGTCAAAAAAAAAAAAATCTCAAGTAAGCATATTACTATGAAAAATAAGAATAATGCAAAATTAATAGAAAGATGGAGCTGGCTTCGTGGCACAGCAGGTTAAGATACCTCGTGCAACCCTGACATCCCGTATGGGCACCGGTTTGAGTCCCCCAATTTGTTCCACTTCCAATCCAGCTCCCTGCTAATGCACTTGGGAAAGTAGCAGAAGTCCAAGTGCTTAGGTCTGTACCCACATGGGAGACCCAGATGGAGTTCCAGGTTCCCAGCCTCGGCTGGGCAGCCAGCTGGGGAGTTAACTAGAGGATGGAAAATCTCTCTGTCTCTCCCTCCCCCTCTCTCTAACTCTGCCTTTCAAATAAATAAATAAATATTTTTAGAAAAATTGATAGAAAGCATAAAACTCAGAGTAAAAATAAATGAAAGACTAAAAAGTTAAAAATGAAAGAAACAGAGAACTGATTATTTGAAAAGACAAACAAAATTAACAAACTCAGCTACATTAACTAGGAAAGAGAGAGAAGATTCAAATGGCTAACAATCACACTGAGTGGGGGAAAGCTTAAGGCTTTCTCTCTAAGATCTAGAACAAGACAAACATGTCTACTTTCATCACTTTTATTCAAAATAGTACTAGAAGATCAAGCCAGAGCAATTAGATAAGAGAAATAAAGGATATCTAAATTAGCAAGGTGGCAGTAAAATTGTCACATGACATGATCTTATATAAAGACAACTTCAAATAATTAGGACTAATTTTAAAAACTCAGCATAGTTGTATAAATTCAACATACAAAAATCAGTAGTGTTGTTATATGCCAATACTTAATTATCTGAGAAAGAAATAAGAAAGTAATCCCATTTCCAACAGCTACCCAAAAAACCCTTATGAATAAAATTAATCAAAGATGTGAAAAATCTCTACAATGCAAACTATAAATCACTGATGAAAGAAATTAAAGAATGCACAAAGAAATGGAAAGACATCTGTGTTAATGGACTGGAGAAATCAATATCATTTAAATATGCATATTACTCAAAGCAATTTATAGATTCATGAATACCTATCAAAAAATCAATGCCATTTTTCACAGAACTAGAAAAACACCATTAAAATTTATAGGAACCAGGAAAGACTTGAACAGACAAAAAAATCTTGAGCAAAAAAAAACAAACAAACAAACAAAAAACATTACACTACCTGATGTTAAAATATATTACAAAGCTATAGTAATTAAAACAGCAAGCTGTCAACATAAAATCAGACCCAGCAACCAATGGGACATGACTGAGAGCCTAGTAGTAAACCTAAAAAGCTTCAGGTAATGGATTTTTGACAAAGGTGTTAAAAACACACATTAGGAAAAGGACAACCTTTTCAATAAGTAGTGAAAAATTCCTTGTGTTAAGCCACCATCTGCAATGACAGCATCCCATATCAGAGTGCCAGTTCAAGTCCCAGATGCTCCATTTTTTTAAAAAAATATTTATTTATTTGAAAGTCAGAGTTACACAGAGAGAGAAGGAGAAGCAGAGAGAGAGAGAGGTCCTCCATCTGCTGGTCTATTCCCCAATTGGCAGCAACAGCCAGCTGGAGCTGTGCCGATCCAAAGCCAGGATCCTGGAGCTTCTTCCAGGTCTCCCATGTGGGTGCAGGGGCCAAGGACTTGGGCCATCTTCCACTGCTTTGCCAGGCCATACCAGAGAGCTGGATTGAAACTGGAGCAGCCAGGACTCGAACCTGCACGTATATGGGATGCCGGCACTGCAAGTGGCGGCTTTCCCCACTGTGTCACAGCGCTGGCCCAGCAGCTGCTCCACTTCTAATACAGCTTCCTGCTAATGTGCCTTAGAAGGCAGAAGATGGTTCAGGTGCCTGTGACCCTACCATCCATGTGAGACACCAAGATGGAGGTCCTGGTTTCTGGCTTTGGCCTGGTCCAGATCTAGTTGTTCTGTCTCTCCCTCTCTATTACTCTGCCTTTCAAATAAAGAAGTCTTTTTTAAAAAAATAGTTCATTCCTTTTTTATTACTGAGAAGTATTCTAACACTTTTATTTATGTGGTTACCTGTTGATCAACATCTGGGGGCCACTGCTGTGGTATATTGGGTAAAGCTGCCTCCTGCAGTGCCGGTATCCCATATGGGCGCAGGTTCGAGTCCTTGCTGTTCCACTTCCAATCCAGCTCTCTGCTGTGGCCTGGGAAAGCAGTAGAGGATGACTCAAGTCCTTGGGTCCCAGCACTTTCGTGAGAGGCCTGGAAGAGGCTAGTGGCTCCTGGCTTCGGATCAGCCCAGCTCCGGCTGTTGCGGTCATTTGGGGAGTGAGCCAGCGGATGGAAGACCTCTCTCTCTCTGCTTCTGCCTTTCTGTAGCTCTACCTTTCAAATAAATACATTAAAAAAGGTCGACATCTGAGTTATTTATGGATTTAGCTTATGAATAAAGCTGCTATTGACATTCACTTTCATCTCCCTTAAATAAATATCTAGCAATGGGGTTTCTGGGTCATGCAATACATGTTTAACTTAAGAGAATACCAAATTGTTTTCCAAAATGGTTGTAGCATTTTACTTGTCTACTAGAAATATATAAAAGTTCTAGTTACTTCATATCCAATCAACATATAGTATTGTCCAACAGTCTTTTTAAGGTTAGCTACTCTAATGAGTGTGTAGTGGCACTGTATTATGGTTTTAATTTGCCTTTTCCTGATGACTAATAATGTTGAGAATCTTCTCATGTGCTGTTTGGTCATGGATCTCTCTTTTTGTGGAATGCTTGTTCAACTAGTCATTTTCTTTTTTCTTTTTTTTTTTGTTTGTTTGTTTGTTTGTTTGTTTTTGACAGGCAGAGTGGACAGTGAGAGAGAGAGAAACAGAGAGAAAGGTCTTCCTTTACCATTGGTTCACCCTCCAATGGCCGCCACGGCCGGCGCACCAGGCTGATCCGAAGCAAGGAGCCAGGTGCTTCTCCTGGTCTCCCATGCAGGTGCAGGGCCCAAGGACTTGGGCCATCCTCCACTGTCCTCCTGGGCCACAGCAGAGAGCTGGACTGGAAGAGGGGCAACCGGGACAGAAACCAGCACCCCAACCGGGACTAGAACCCGGTGTGCCAGCACTGCAGGCGGAGGATTAGCCTATTGAGCCGCGGTGCTGGCCATCATTTTATTTTCTTATTATTGAGTTTTAGAAATTATTTATAAATTTCAGATACCAGTATACTTGCAGGAGCATATGTTGAAATATTTTCTTCTAAATTGTCTATGGTCCTTTTGTCTTATGAAAACTAACTAAAGAGCAGAAATTTTAAATTTGGATAAAGTCCAAATTATTTTTTTCTCTTTTGGATTGTGCTTTTTCTTCCTATATAAGAAACCTTTGCCAACCCCAAATCACAAAAATATTCTCCTATTTTACTGTAGAAGTTTTACAATTTTAGCTTTGATGTTCAGGTCTATGATCATTTTGAGAAAATTTTTGAATAGTTTGTATAGTTTTTTCTCTCAGAATCAAGGTTCATTTTTTTCCAAATAGAAACAAAATAGTTACAGAGGCATGTACTGAAAAAAATTACTCTTTTCTCATTGAGTTAGTTACCTTGACATTTTTGTCCAAGGTAATTAACCATATAAATCTATTATTGGATTCCTTCTATGTTCTATTAATTTATAAGCTTATTCTTTGTGGTCATATTTTAAAACTGCTGTCATATGCTACATCCAACAGGAACAATTCACATCACCTGGTCCAGGTTTCTGGGACATGAAACTCTGGCTCCCACTCACTAAATTCCTCTTCTCTTAGGAAAAAAAAAACAGAGACCACAAAAGTAATTTCAAAAATTAGTTATGCAGAGGAGTTAAGGGAGAAGAAAAGAGATTACTATCTTATTGCTAAAGTTCTAGGTATTCAAATAAACTTAAAGAAATGAAGAAAAGAAAATGGGGACAGACATTGGAACACAGTTGGTGGAGCCACCACTTGTGAAACCAGCGTCCACAAGGCCGGCGCCGTGGCTCAACAGGCTAATCCTCTGCCTTGCGGCGCCGGCACACCAGGTTCCAGTCCCGGTCGGGGCGCCGGATTCTGTCCCGGTTGCCCCTCTTCCAGTCCAGCTCTCTGCTATGGCCCGGGAGTGCAGTGGAGGATGGCCCATGTCCTTAGGCCCTGCACCTGCATGGGAGACCAGGAGAAGCACCTGGTTCCTGGCTTCGGATCAGCGCAGCGCGCTGGCCGCGGTGGTCATTGGAGGGTGAACCAATGGCAAAGGAAGACCTTTCTCTCTGTCTCTCTCTCTCACTGTCCACTCTGCCTGTCAAAAAAAAAAAAAAAAAAGAAAAGAAAAGAAATAAAGAAACCAGCGTCCACGTCTGAGTGCCTGGGTTCAAGTCCTGCTTCCACTTCCAATCCAGCTTCCTGCTAGTACACCTGGGAAGATAGCAGATGGTGGTTCAAGTACTTGGGTCCCTGCCACGTACTTGGGTCCCTGCCACCCACATGGGAGACCCACGTGGAGTTGCTAGCTTGCTGGCTCTCTCTCACTCTCACTCTTGCTCAGCCTTTCAAATACAAATAAATAAACATATAAATAAATAAATACATTTAAAAAGAAAAGCAGGTGAATTTCAGGGTACATCCCCAGCCTTAAAGGGGGAAAACTGTGATCCTTACAACTATGAGTAAAGTGGGAACACATCTCATTTTTTAATATTGCAATATGACAGTGGATCCTGATTCAAACAGAATCCCCTCTGTGAGTCTGTCATCATGCCTTTCTAAAGGAACCATAAATTATTTTCTTCTCAGAAGAACATTTTACTTCATGATTTTTTTCTTGCAAAGTACCAGTTTAAATGTTTATAATTTGTCATAAGTAAGTTTGCATAAGATATTGTATCACAGCTTTCTATTTCTCAAAACTAACTGCTTCAGGAAAGTCTGATTTATTAGAAGTTGGAACCAGTTTGCCAAATCAACAGGTTGATCTCTAGTACAGAGCTCTAGAGGTTATTATGAGATTTAATGTTAATACTTTGTTTATTGCTTTGGGGTCTGCTTGCTCGAAGTAGTAATCTTCAGTGAAAATAGTTGGCAATGCAAAAACAAGTATGCTCACTAGTTTTAAAAATCATATTATTTAAAAAAAACTCTGATCTAAAATGAGGTATAAAAAGTTTAGTAATTGTTCATACCAAACAGATTCTTGGTGGTTTTGCCAAAAAAAAAAAAAAACAGACAGAATATTTGGCTTTTTCTACCACAGATACTTTCCAACGTCTGTTTCTCCATCATTGAGTATGGCAAGGCAAATAGAAAAATTAAGGTCAAATGAGGAAAACCAGCAAATGGTTTCTATCTGGCTTCCCTCTTGGACCACCAATTGGCAAACATCATTAAAAAAAAACTGTACCAGAGATAAATGATAGGGTAAAAGTACATTTTTGACCCTGAGCCCAGGCTCTCGTAAAAGAAGCAGGCCTAAGATTTATAGGAAATGATGTGGGAATGAATTCAAAGAGTGGAAGAATCACAAATTGCTTTTCCATTTAGCTAAAAGAAACGCCACGCTTAAAAAAAAAAAAAATGGTGGTATCTCTTTTTCTCCTGCATTTGCACTCTGTTTAATAATTTTACTCCTCAATCCCAAAGTCTTCGAGTAGACCAAGTACCTAAAAACTGAATCAGACATGTAGATCACAGCAAATCATTTGCACGTAATAAATATGTATATATATGCCATTGATAGAATAAAGGGAGGTCTATATAAATTATCTCAAACTGTTCATTTTTGGATGCCTTGTACTGATGAGAAAAACTCCGTTAACTAAGCGCCAATTAGCATTTTTACTAAGTACTTCAGTTAGGTACCTAATGTGTTATTAACACGGCATGTATCAAAACACATAATTACTTATTAATAAATTCAAGAACGCCACCCTGGTGACCTAGGAAGAGAGTAGAATCGGAAATGAGCCTCACTTCCATCTTCCCCCGCACAAAAGGATGAGGAACTGACTGGGCTGTGACTGGCAGCTGTAGGGGTCCCAGGTTGCAAGAGAGCGTCTGGACGCAGAGAACGGGAAAGACAGCAGGGGTGGGAAAGGCTGCAAGCGGCGGATAATTTTCCCTCGAACGAAGAGACAGCTGCCAAAGTGAAGAGCGAAAAGCCTTGGCGCTTCATGGGTTTTCTTGAGGCGTAGGAGCAAAAAAGTAAAGAGAGAAGGCAGCGAGGCAGAATCGAGGCCTTGGAAGGCCCACATGGATCCTATAAACATTTTGACCAGGGGTGTGCCATTCTACCCCGAGTTAACATCAAAAGAACTAAGGCACAGAAGTAGACAGAGGAGAAGGGCCGCAGCGGGAGCGGCAGAGCGGGGCAGCTGCGGGCAGAATCCCGCACGCACCTGCACCGCGGTCCCGGTGCTGACGGAAGCCACGGGCGCGGCCCGGGGACCCCATTCACGTTGGTGACTCAGGGACCCGTGCGCGGCCACAGCACAGAGTCTCCACCCCACTTACGAGGTCGCGACTACAGGGCGGGGAGGCTGGTGTGTGCGTTTTACGGAATTAGCCGTGCGTGCGAGAAAATCCAGGGCACAGCCAGGAGGAAAGGAACCGTCCCGGCGGCCACTGAGCCGGCTCTCGGCCCGGACTCTTTTCCCGACGCAGCCGCCAGGTGGCGCGCTCAGCACGTTGCTGCTAGCAGTGCGGCGGGGGCCGCTGGGCTGGATGCCGGTCGCCTTGGAAACCGCGGGCGCCGCGGCGGCGACGGCGGCGTCGGCGGCGACAGCGGAGGAGCGGGTAGGCCCGGCCGGCTCCTGGGACCCTGGAGCGCCCTGCAGGCCCAGAGTCCTGTGTCCGCGCCTGGAAGCGGTCGAGGGGATATCGGGAGGCCTGGCCCCGACTCCTTCCTACCCGACCCTGAAGACTTTATGAGACTCCTCCCGCCTTCCCCGCGCCTCAGCATCCCTATCTCCACCGGCCTGGGGTTGCTGGGCCCCCAGTTAGGTCTGAGGTCGCGCCTCATGGTTTCCTCCTTGGGGCGCCTGGACCGTTAGGCGCTGCTGGGCGGGGTTCTCACTGGTTTTCCCCTCTTAACCACCCAGAGTGGGAAGCAGACTTTGTTGAAGCTGAGCAGAATCTTAACCCACCTCTCTTTCAGCCTTGCAGTGCAACTCTTGAATGCGTTGCTTCTCAGTCTTCCTAGGTCTGCTCTAAGGTTTGTAGCCTTCACGGCGCCCATCTCACAGGCTCTAGCAGCAGTAGTTGCTCAGCGAACTACTAAAGTCGCTCCTCTTCTCCGCGGTAAGGGAGGTGTCGGTTACCTGGTGTCAGCAATTCAAAATTCCAGTGAGACACTTCGAGAAATTAACAATTTTTAAGTTGAAAATAACTTATTAGAGTATATTGTTAAAGTTGTTCTGTTTTCTTAGCTATTCCCATGTGTGCCTAATTTATAGATGAGACTTTATTATAGGTGTGAATGAATAGTAAAAACATACAGCCAATGAAGTTTTCAGTACTATCCAGGGCTTAAGGCCATCCACTGGGGTCTTGGAATGAATACCTGTGCGTAAGGGGGCCCTACGGCAATCCCTGCATTTGTAGGGGGCTTTATTATTTCACAGTTTTCCCAAAGCCTCATTAATAACCCTAACAGGACGTAGGGAACATGGGGGAAGCACCTGAGGATCACAGAGTTTTTATCTCAGTGGAGGAGCTAGGACTTGCTCAGTCTTGTTTCTCTTCCCGGTCCGGTGATCGCGTTTTGAGTGAGGACTGTACAGAGGCTCCCACCTTTGTGCACAGCAGCACGATGTTTCCCTGCGGAGGGCTCTTGCCAGGTGCCCAGTGTGCCGCTGAGGGCCTTTCACCTTCACACTGCCAGCCACACAGTGCCTTCAGCTCCTTGCCCTGGATGCTGTACGTCTTTCTAAAGGGAACACTGGGTGGTTTATTCTATGAATTTGTTAGATTATTTTGTTGTATAGTACTTTGCTTCCTCCCCCTTCTTATCCCATAAATTCTCTGCTGGGCAGAGTTGTTAAGAAAATGGTTAGGTGATTAGGTTAGGAAAAGATGCCCCGCAAAGCCGAAAAAAAAAAAAAAATGATTGAAAAGATCGCTGTGAAGGCAAAGAAGGTTAATAGTAAGCTGCTGCTTATCAGTGCGTGTGATCCTTGCCCCCGGATTCCCCTGCTGCCACCTCCCAGGCCTCGCTCCAGCACATCCTCATATTCACTGCTGCTCTTGGAAGGCAGGGAGGAGCCTTGTTGTTCTCCTTCACTATCAGAATACAAAAGTATTACATGCGGTTCTATTCCTCATAATATTTTTGTGGCTATATTTCTTTTCTCTTTTGACCTTTCTAACAGCAAGAGTTGGAAAAGTGTAGTTCTGGTTACTAAAGAAGTTAATTTAATACATTGCATTTTAAACTATTTGTTATTAGCAATTCTGTATCGGAAGATAGGCCAATTTTAAAGCTAAGAAACCAGTATAATTTGGGACCTACAGTTCAGAAATGTACCGCTGACTAAAGATTTAAATTGGTAAGAGAATACATGATAATACAGTGGACATCACCCATTATCAACTCCAAGTCGAAAATATCATTCATGAGAAAAAGTTTTAACATATGTACAAACTGGATGAATTTTACATTTAACACTAGTTGTTTCGGGCTACCCACATATCCTTTGTAAAAAGAGGTCTGAAAACTCATTAAATTTTTAGATGGTATTGTCATTACTGAAAGGCTTTAAGTGAATTCAGTTTCTTTTTAACAGGTGCAGGAGAGCATTTTTAATTATATTAAAGTATGTTCTGGTGTCACTGAAAATTTGAGTTTAAAGGTACCTTTACTTTCCAAATTTAGGAAATTTGAATAAATGAGTAGGGTCATTGGTAAAGACAATGTGTGCGCCTTACTTGCATGTTAATCATTCAAATCAAGTATTACATCTAGTTTTTATCTGTGGGAGATGCTGCCTATGCTGTGAAGCATATATTTTTTAATTCCCAATGATGAATGCTTATTGAACTAGTTGTTATTTAGCAGTAAACGACGTATATTTTTCTGAAGATGAGTGTCATGAATGTTTTTGCATATGTGTGTGTATTTCAGCCTTGTAGTTAAAATTATAGTGAGGGCTGTGCCTTTTAATTTGGAGTCTTTTTTTAAAGTACTACATTACTACTATATCTAGTAGAGACTTATGCAAGATGATAGCTAGTTAATGGCTGAGCCAAGACTAGACCTCAGCACTACCAACACCCATATAGAGATCCTTTAATCACATTGGATTCCTGTCCCCTAATGGAATCTTATTCAGAATTTCTTTCTTTAAGAATTATTATTTATTTATTTATTTGAAAGAGGGGCGGGGAGAGAGAGATATATATTTTCCATCCACTGGTTCACTCTTCAAATGATGGCAACCGCTGGAGCTGGGCTAGGCCAAAGCCGGGAGCCCAGACTCCATCCAGGTCTCTCTTGTGAGTGGCAGAGGCCCAAGTATTTGGGCCATATTCCACCTCTTTACCAGCCACATTATCAGGGAGCTGGATCAGAGGCAGAGCAGCCAGAACTTGAACCACCACTCAGATAAGGGATGCCAGTGTCACAAAGTGCCGTCTTAACTTGCTGCAACATGTCAGCCCATTATTCAGATCTTGTCATTATTAATATTATCAGGTAAATACCTTCTACTTTAATCTACACTTACATAAAACATTCAGTAACAAGCATAAGGATCCATATTGTGTGCCCAGGAAGGTATTTAGTGCCATACTGCCATTCTTCCCTGGCTCCATGAGACTATTCAAGGAGGCTTCAGGTTCCTGGTGACTCCACAAAGTCATGAGAAGAGGTATTAGGAGCTGCTGAGATATTAAACCATGGTCCTGAGTTTGTGTCGGCAGGGACATGCTCTGTTGGGTAATTTTTGCAGCATCAAAGCACTACGGGTTAATAGCACATTTGAAGATAGTGATATCCCATATCCCTCTTTACTAAGTAGACTTTTTTAAATAGAAAACTTTTATTTAATAAATATAAATTTCAAAAGTACAACTTTTGGATTATAGCAGTTCTTCTCCCCCATAACCACCCTCCCACCCACAAACCATCCCATCTCCTACTCCCTCTCCCATCCCATTCTTCATTAAAATTCATTTTTAATTATCTTTATATGCAGATGATCAACTCTATACTAAGTAGACTTTTACTTTTCACTGAGAAGCATCGGGGGAGTGGTTTGGGAAACATTTTCAGACAGAAAGTGATTATGGAGTGGCCTGGAAAGGCTGGAGACCTGAGTCTTTCAAACCCCAGTTACTCAGTGCCCTCACTCCATGGTGTAGGTTGTAAGTGCCCAAGCCGAGCTGGGAGAGGAAAGACACACACGAGCGCAGGAGAGAGGTCACATTCTGGGTGAAGATCTCCGTAGCGCTGTCTGCGTGATTTCACCAATGTCTTTTTAAAGTTGCTCATTATTTTTTTAAACTTCCGCTGCCAAATGCTTCTTTGTTCTGAGTAGGGATCTTGCCTCTTCTGTGTTCTCTAACTGAGGGCCAGGTAAAGTGCCATGTGCAGAGCAGGCACTGAACAGATGTTTGCAGTGACTGGCAGACAGACTGGACGTCCCTTTGTCAGGAATTAGCCTAACTGTAACCTTCCAGGGACATAGTAACATTTACTTTGTGAATGTTTCTCCAGAATTCTCACCCTTTCCTGAGGTAGAAAACCTCTGGGTGGGCAGGAACTGTAAGTTTTTCTAAATGTTTATGAAAGTCCCCATTGTTTGCAGGACATTATCAAATGCAGAAGTACACATTGAGGTACTATAATTAGCTCACTGCAGAAATACAACTGTTAAGCAGACCTTCGAATTGGCTTGTACTCATTTTCTTGACAGTGTGTGAAACAATGGATCTGAATATAGTCTATGCATAAATCATTTATGCTTTAATGGATCAACATTTTCACTTATATTTTATTAAAGTCCTTTGCTATAAGCTGAGGTTAGGAAACTAATTATACATTAGTCAGAGAGTTAGAAACTAAGAGCCAGGTAACTGAGGTAATTGAGCAAGATGAGGTCATTTTTCCTCCAACGCCAGATGGATACCACAGGTGGGGACCATAACACTTGATCTCTTCCATATGACTCAGAAAGAGATTAATGTTGACATTTGTCTTAACTTTAAATAAGAGACGTTATAACACAATCACTATTAAGTAGTAAGTTATTCCTTTAAAATAAAACATTTGTCTGCATGCTTTTTGTGCAACAGCCAAGTTAAAAATTCTAACCCTAAAGTAGAAAATAATAAAAAATTCAACTCCCGATCTGACACAAAAGAACAATTTTTTTCTTAGTTGATAATTTTCTGTAACTGTGATGTTATAATGATGACACGTTTTAGTATGGAGGTTGTTGAATTAGTCTCAATACTTTGAGAAGACTGATACCCTGTCTTCATATTTTGAATCTTTTAAATTTAAATCTTCATATTTTAAATCATTTTGTGTGTCACCTGTGTGCTTTTCAGTTGAAAAGTATTTGCATTCATATATAGTTGAATTTGTTTGCATCCAGAGATGTGCACGCTTGGCTAGAAAAGTCTCAGACAAAGAGATATGGGTGTATGAGTAACATGTATATAGAGAAGTATGTTTTCACTTCAGTAAGTTTTTCCACTGTGGATCTGAATGGTCTGTGTAGATTTACGTAAGTTGCCAACTGAGTGATCCACATTAACCATGGCAAACCTCATGGATTGGTCTTGCCACATATCATTGCCCTTGGCAGCAGACAGACATTCTCTGTTTTCTGGTTACCTGGAATGTGAAGAAGCATGATCTGAAACTATAAACGAAGAGAAAAAGGAAGACTTGTAATAATGATGAGCTCTTTCTATGTGTCAGTCCCTATGCTAGAAGCATTAAATATTAGCTTATTTAATCTTTACAGAAGCTCTTAGAGTAAGATTGTTATGGTTCTTACCTTACAGATGATGGACAAAGAGTTCAAAGGGATTAAGCAAACAAAAAGTAAAAACAAGACAGGCTATCTGAGGGAGCCAAATTGCCTACCATCAAAGCACTCAGGTGCCCATAGAAAATAGGTGGCAGATCTAGAATCAAAACACTTATCTGCCTGATTAATTCAGTCACGCACTAATGTATTCACTTGACCAGAATTTACTGTGTGTCTATTGTGCTAGGATAGGAAATATGGCAATGCACAAGAATGATATCATGTCCACTCGCAGGAGTTTCCAGCCATTTAAGCTAATAATTACAAAGGTTATGTTCTTCCTGCTACTGTGACAAACTACAAATACATTGACTCACAGTTAGGCACTGATGCTTTTGAGATTAATGGAAATAAAAGATAAAATTCTTTTAAAAAAGACTACTCGGGGCTGGCGCCGTGGCTCACTTGGTTAATCCTCCGCCTGTGGCGCCAGCATCCCATATGGGCGGCGGGTTCTAGTCCCAGTTGCTCCTCTTCCAGTCCAGTCTGCTGTGGCCCAGGAAGGCAGTGGAGGATGGCCCAAGTGCTCGGGCCCCTGCACCTGCATGGGAGACCAGGAGGAAGCACCTGGCTCCTGGCTTTGGATCGGCACAGTGTGCCAGCCGTAGTAGCAATTTTGGGGGTGAACCAATGGAAGGAAGATCTTTCTCTCTGTCTCTCCCTCTCACTGTCTATGACTCTACCTGTCAAATAAAAAAATAAAAAAATTTAAAAAAAGACTACTCTCTGGGGCCAGTGCTGTGGTGCAGTGTGTTAACGTCCTGGCCTGAAGTGCTGGCAACCCATATGGGCACCAGTTCTAGTCCCGGCTGCTCCTCTTCTGATCCAGCTCTCTGCTATGGCATAGGATAGCAGTAGAAGATGGCCCAAGTCCTTGGGCCCCTGCACCCACATGGGAGACCCAGAGGAAGCTCCTGGCTACTGGCTTTGGATCGGCGCAGCTCTGGCCGTTGTGGCCATCTGGGGAGTGAACAAGCGGATGGGAGACCTCTCTCTCTGTCTCTACCTCTCTCTCTGTAACTCTGACTTTCAAATAAATAAAATAAATCTTAAAAAAAAAAAGACTACTCTCTGTAAAGTATACCTTAGTTTGTAAACCAAATCCATGAAGTACTTCTGATTACCATAAACATCTGTGGACAATGTGTCTGTATTTTCCCTTTTAAAAATTTCCTTGATTTTTATTACATGTAAAAGGAATGAAGAGTTATTGTTATTATGACATTATTATCATTGTAAGTCTCTAATCCATTTCAAAAAACACATCAGTGTTTGTGTTTATTTGCTCTTTATAACAACCCTGGCCAAACAATTCTTTAGATCCTAGTGCTAATTCGTTTGTATCCTAGCTTCTTGGTGCACATAGAAAATTGTGGTCTACTTTTGTTTCAATTGTCAAAAACATAATAGACATCTCTTGAGCTGCAGCTGTGTGTACTGCTCTCTGTCAAACACTGCGGAGAAATAAAACTATTGAAAAAGTTCATTCCTGTGCCCTAAGGGAGCGTGGTAGAGGCAACAGACGTAGATGGATAGCATGAGAGTGAGGCTGTTAGAACGGTTTGGGTGGAAGGAATGTTGTACCAGGGCTAAACATGAAACTCACCAGACTGAAAAATCCAATTGATTCATTATGTTCCAGCATTGTGGTTGATGTTATATCTGGGGACACAGAAGCAGTGAGGATAGAAAAACTAGCTTTAAATTAAGTCCCAGGGGTCTTAGCTAGAGTAAGCACAAGTAGACTGACACAGAGAATGTATTCACTTTTCCTATGTCTCTTTTCTAAACAGGTATTTCTTTAATAGCTAAGCAGCACAATGGAAACCACGGGGAAAGCAAATAAAAAAGATACACAAGAGAAGCCAAAGGAAACCAAACTGCCTACTAGTGAAGCCCTTCTAGACTATCAGTAAGTTTATATTCTTTTTTTTTTTTCCTTTCAGGAAACTACATTCTCTTCTTGATGGTTTTTCTGACATAATGTACACAATCCTTTGTTTGGAATTCCTCTGACATAGTGCTCTTGCTTCTGTAATTATTTATAGAAGCAGAGCTGTGGCGTAGTGAAAGTAGCACAGCTTTGCTGTCAATAAAACCTGGGCTCACAAGGGAGGGATACATACATCAATTAAGAGATCTACCATGATTCTTTGCTAGGTGCTTTCCACATTTTATCCAGCTTACTTTGCCCTCAAATCCACAGTTGATCCATTGTCAATCTCAGTGACAGCCTGCTCTGGAAACAGGACCCTCCAGGCAGAACTCTGACTCTACCACTCCTAAGGTGTCCAGTCCTGGGGAGGTCCCCTAACCCTCTCTGTACTCCTGTTGGGAAAACTATGAAAGGAAAAAAAGATGGATTTGATAATGATAGTAACTACAAGGTAGAGTTACCGGGAGAGTTAAATCTGTTCTTATTTGTAAAATACTTATGTTCTAACAATAACAAGCACTAAAATTTATGTTCTAATACACAGTTTTAAAGTTAACAGATAATTAGAAGGGTGATAGGAACTATGTGAATGTATTTTTTTGTATTTTTATTCACAGTAATTATACATATTTATGGGCAGCAATGTAATATTTCAACATATGTATGCAATGTGTGGCAATCAAAACATGGTAGTCAACATTTTCCCTTAAGATTCATGAATTTATTTAAAAGACAGAGGTATAGAGAGAAGGGAGAGAAAGAGAGAGACAGAGAGATCCTCCATCTGCTAGTTCACTCCCCAAATGGCCACAATAGCCAGGGCCAGGCCAAGCTAGGGACTTATAGCTTCCTTCCATTTTTTTCTCCTTCTTCTCCTCCTTCTCCTTCTCCCTCTCCCCCTCCCCCCTCCCCTTCCCTTCCCCTGCTCCCTCCTCCTCCTCCTCCTCCACTCCCCCTTTTCCTCCCCCCCCCCTTATTTTTTTTTCTTCCTTGTGTCCTAGGACAGCTGCATCACCCAACAGGTCGAGGTGGCCACAGCACCCCAGTATGCTTCTCTGGCAGATGAAAGAACCACTCACTGGGGGTCTGCAGCCAGGTACAGAGTGAGTCTGCGAAGGGACTTAACTCCTTCCATCTGACTCTGATTTACATATGACATTTCGTTGTTAAGACTCATGTACCAGGCCGGCTCCGCGGCTCACTAGGCTAATCCTCCACCTACAGCACCGGCACACCGGGTTCTAGTCCCAGTCGGGGCGCCGGATTCTGTCCTGGTTGCTCCTCTTCCAGGCCAGCTCTCTGCTATGGCCCGGGAGTGCAGTGGAGGATGGCCCAAGTCCTTGGGCCCTGCACCTGCATGGGAGACCAGGAGAAGCACCTGGATCCTACCTTTGGATCAGCGTGGTGTGCCGGCTGCAGCGGCCATTGAAGGGTGAACCAATGGCAAAGGAAGACCTTTCTCTCTGTCTCTCTCTCTCTCTCACTGTCCACTCTGCCTGTCAAAAAAAAAAAAAAAAAAGACTCATGTACCTCCAAATGGAGATGATGCACCCAATAGCTGCCAGGAGAACAGAGGGGGATTGGAAGCATAACCACACTCTTGTGCTAGGTACATATTTTTAAAGGCTTTTGAAACTATAGCATAGTCCAGTAGTGGATATGAAACAGCATTCATTAATGTGGTTTGGGCTCACTGCATTGTATTATTGGTGACTTCTCCACCACCTGTGTACATAATAGCTTCCTGGCTTACCTCTTAAAATACTGTTGTATTTTAAATGATTCGTGGTCATTTATACAAAAGAAGAAAAGGAAATGCCCTTTACTTAATGTTTCATTTCTGATACATTCCAACTTGCATTATTTCTAAGTGGATACACATCAAAGCCAAGTGAGTCAGAGAGAATTATGTTTAATATTAAGAACTTAGAGGGGTCGGTGCTGTGGCGTAGTGGGTAAAGCCACCACCTGCAGTGCCAACATCCCATATGGGCGCTGGTTGGGGTCCCGGCTGCTCCACTTCTGATCCAGCTCTCTGCTATGGCCTGGGAAAGCAGAAGATGGTCCAAGTCCTTGGGCCCCTGCACCTGCGTGGAAGACCTGGAGGAAGCTCCTGGCTCCTGGCTTCAGATCAGCACAGCTCTGGCCATTGCAGCCAACTGGGGAGTGAACCAGCTGATGGAAGACCTCTCTCTCTCTCTCTCTCTCTCTCTGCCTCTCCTTCTCTGAGTAACTCTAACTTTCAAATAAATAAGTCTTAAAAAAAAAAACTTGGAGACAAAATTAGACTATTTTCTGTGTTTTATTCCAACTAATAAATAGTAAACCCATTGAAAGCTTCTGAACCTCAGCTATTAGCACATGGGTAGGTATTTTAATTTGTAAATGTCTTGGAAATAGATAGCTCAGTGTCTATTCCCAAATAAAACAAAAATGTACTTCATTCATGTACTCATTGAACAAGTACTTGAGTGTTTACCAAGTGCAAAACAAGTGCTGGATATTGGAATACAAAAATGAACAGGACAAGATAGTTCCTGCCCTGATGAAACATAGAAGTCAGACATTAAGTAACTAATTCAAGCTTTCTAAAAAGTATATAGCTATTAAGGAAGGTACCATGAAAGAAAAGTGGAAGGTGCTATCTAATGGTGAAACCAAAGGGCTTGACCTAGTCAGAGCAATTAGGTAAAGATGGAGGCCATGTTTGAGCTGATCTTTGGAAGAACAGTTGTTATTGAAACACACAGAGTAGTGGAAAGAACTGTTTCTGGAAAAAAAGACTAGGATGGGAAACAGCTTATCAAAGTCCAGGAATCAAGAGAGGGAGAGGGAGAGAGAGGGCAAGAACACACAGGTGATTAGGCAAAAGTCAATTCAAAACACTTGAAACTTGGGAATGGGGAGCCATTTATTGTAGGAATATAAGGTTGAAAATGGGGAGCCTGTGATGTCAATGACTAGGTCTTTGTTTAAGATATTTGTTTTAAACCACATTCTGAGAAGATCCATCTCCTCCTTGAGAGACTACAAATGTATGCATATGGGTTTTTGTTTGTTTGTGTTTAATTAATTAACTTGAAATGCAGAGGGAGAGAGAGAGAGAGAAAGAGAGAGAGAGAGAGAGAAGAGAGAGAGAGAGAAAGAGAGAGAGAGAGAGAGAGAGAGAGAGAGAGAAATCTTCTGTCCACTGGTTCACTCCCCAAATGCCCGCATCAGCCAGGGCTGAGCCAGTTTGAAGCAATGAGCCAGAAACTCCATTTGGGTCTCCTACGTGGAAGACAAGAGGACCAAGTCTTAGATTATCATCTGCTGCCTCCCAGGAGCATTAACAGGAAGCCAGATTGGAAGCAGAGGGGGATCTCAATCCCAGGACCCTGATAAGGGATGCAGGTGTCCTAACCTGGGGCACCACATCTGTCCTGTTTTGGGCTTGTTTTTTCAGGAGGTAGTGAGTGAAAGGGTCAGAATACTAAGAAATATTCATTGGAAGCAGCTTTTAAGTTGTCTTTCATTTTCTACTTGAAGTAACAAAAATAATAATAACCAGAAACTATTCACATTTACTTCTCAACTTAACTGAAAACTTCCTTCATATCATTTTATTAGAGATGGACAGTAAGGCCCCATGAATACAATTTTTAATGAAGTTGAATGGAAGAGGGAAGTTTATACATTAAGAACATTCTAATAATACAAAGAGGTAAGGGGGAAAGATGAGACATTACTAACAATGTAATGTCATGGTGCTTTAGAAAAGTGCTCTATCCCTTTCTAATGACTTTAAAATAGGTTTATCGTTCCACTTACTCTGCCATTTAGTGTGATGTGGAATAATAGGGCACTGAGTAGTTAAGGAGATATGAAGAGAAAAATGTAAGGAACAGAGAAGCTTGAATTCCCCATAATGGCTTATAGTGTGGAGTTCTGAAGTTAAACCTGTTTCCTGACAAAGTCATCTCTTCTTGAGACCTGAGAAGGTTTAGGTGGATCCAGAGAGACCCAGGATCCTAAGTTACACCTGCAATTACCATAAGCTCCACAAGGGGGCCCGTGAAGCCGCCAGAACATTTAGGACATCTCACTGGGGTCTGCTGATACAGCAAAATGAACACAAGACAAAGCCCTGGGCTGTTTGGTCCTAAATGTTGTAATGGAAGGGGTGATAGGCTTCAGTGTGGGCTAGCCAGATGTAGCAAATAAAAATAGATGACCAATTAAATTTTAATTTCAAATAGATGATATTTGCAGTATGAGTTTGCCCCTGTGCAATCAATGTCTGGGGTTAGGGCTGGATGTGACGCCCAGTCTCATCATTGCTGCTCAGTCATCACCGAGGAAGGCTCTCCACAGCAGCCAGGGAGTCAGTCTTTTAATGAGCTCATCCAAAGACTCAGCCACAGCCAATGGAGACCGCATTTGCCTGCTCCACTTGTGCAGATATAGTATTGCCAAATTTGTAATTGCAGAAATTATGTGAATAATTTGCACATGTTTCCACAGGCTCTTTTTAGATACTTTTCATTTGTAATATTTTTACTCTTATAGTTAAAAATGGAAAGTAGAAAAGGCATGCCTTCAAAATTTTTGCACATCTAAGCTTTACGTAAGAGGTAAAGATGATTTTTACTTACCTGGAGACTTATCTTTACTGTTGTGTGGAGCCCAACCTATTTATAGTCAACCCTTCCATTCCCTCTCCTCATATCCTATTAATTCCTCTAAGGCATTTATCACAATGTGTTAACAATGTGTATGTGTTTCTTTCCTTATCATCTACTAAAATATACTCTTGAGGACAAGGATCATGAAGATCTTGTTCAAAACTATTTCTGTAATGACTAAAACAATACTGGGCACCTGATGGCAGCTAATTAAATCTATGTCATGTGTATGACTGTATGAAATAAATATTGGTCAATTTAAACTGCAGAATTTTGCAGCTGAAAATGAACCACTGAGCTCATCTCTTTCAATCTTCTTATTTATAAGAGGAATAATCCAAGGCCTAAATATGTCAAGTGTCCTTAGGCACTTAGTGGAAAACAAGGACTAAAATCCAAGTTTCATAGTAAACAAAAAGAGCTTTTTTTGCCATTAAAGGATTTGCTTCCTTATTTTGTATTTTGCTTTTTTTTAATCATTTTTTATTATAAGGAACAAGCCTATTTCTCTCTACCAAGTATACTCATACAATTTATATTTATAAATGATATTTTTGTGGAAGGGCTGAGTGTGTAAGACTCAGTTGCATTTTCTGAGTGCTTAATTATGCTAGAAACATTCACATATGGTTTCTTATTTTAATCCTCACAATATTATGTGGAGCTGGGTATTGTTGTCTCCATCTAACAGCTTGGAAACTTAGGCTCAGAAAACTGTATTGTTTCAGGTAGGTAAGAAGTGGTGAGGACAAGATTTAAAGCTGAGTGTTCCTTTCTTTAGCCGCTCCACTCTTACTACACTACAGTGGTGCTATATTTCTGATTTTGTTTTTCTTTATTGAAGCAAGCAGTCTAGGTGAGCCTATTTCTGTTGCCTTATTTGATCCCAGACTTAGTTATAAAACTCACTAAGTAATAGCAATATAGAGGTATACTAACACTTCAAATAGCTATTGAATAGACTATACAAAAATCTTTCTGCTCTTTTCTTTTTAAGATGTATGTATGTATTTATTTATTTGAAAGGAAGAATGGGGGAGAGAGAGAGAGAGAGAGAGAGAGGAAGAGGAAGAGGAAGAGGAAGAGACAGGAAAGAGAGATTTTCCAACCATTGGTTCACTCCCCAAATGTAACAGCCAGGGCTGGGCCAGGATGAAGTCAGGAGCCTGGAATGCCATCTAGGACTCCTGCGTAGGTAACAGGAACCCAAACACCTGGACTATCATTAGCTGACTCCAAGGTACTTTAGCAAGAAGCTGGATCAGAAGTTCAGAATAGCCAGGACTCCAATCAGGCACCCTGACATGGCATCCGAAGGGGTCACTTAACCCACTGCACCAGAACACCCACCCCTTTCTCCTCTTTTCTGTCTGTCGTATCTTACAGATACTCGCCAACAACTTGTTGGGTTTTAAGAAATACATTTGTGTAGAAGCTTTTAGTATTTGCAGAAGAAATGGTACACTAATGAACATGAATGTATGTCTAAATTACCTTAGTGTTTTAACAAGGTGTGCTCGCCCTTTCTAACACCTTTGTTTTATTTGTCATTTATGTCTGAGTGTTTTTAGAATTCTAGAAAACATGTTTTCTCTGTGTCCTTTCCTAGGTTTCCTTTAAGCCAAATTATTTATAAAGAATTAGAAAGTATAAAAATTAGGCCGGCGCCGCGGCTCACTAGGCTAATCCTCCGCCTTGCGGCGCCGGCACACCGGGTTCTAGTCCCGGTCGGGGCACCAATCCTGTCCCGGTTGCCCCGCTTCCAGGCCAGCTCTCTGCTGTGGCCAAGGAGTGCAGTGGAGGATGGCCCAAGTGCTTGGGCCCTGCACCCGCATGGGAGACCAGGAGAAGCACCTGGCTCCTGCCATCGGATCAGCGCGGTGCGCCAGCCGCAGTGCGCTACCGCGGCGGCCATTGGAGGGTGAACCAACGGCAAAAGGAAGACCTTTCTCTCTGTCTCTCTCTCACTGTCCACTCTGCCTGTCAAAAAAAAAAAAGTATAAAAAGTACATCAATGAAATGTGAAGAGATTAGCTTCTTTTTTCAAAAAAGAGAAAAAATAACTTTGAAGTTACTTTTCCAAAGTATACTTTAGTGAGTCAAACAGATTCAGGGGCACAAAATCATTTAAGAAATTTTTTTTAATCTCTAAATATTTTTTATCATATATTTAACAATTTATTTGAATTCAAATAATTTAGTGTAATTTTTAAATTTTGTCCCATTGATCTTTCCTTTGATAATACTTTTAACACATCTTTGTTTATTCTCAGTTGTCAAATAAAGGAAAATGCAGTAGAGCGCTTCATGTTTCAAATAAAAAAGCTTAGGGAAAAGAACCAAAAGTATCACGAGAGAGTAAGTATAAAATTTAAATTTTGTAGTTATTAAACATTTACACACGTGCTTTAAAAGTTTGTAAGGTATGATAAAACACGCTTTAGGAAATTATCTTCCTTAAGGCTTGAAATTGATTGCCTTGCAATTCAGTTAAGCTTCTTTGTACATGCGAGGCAAGAGTGTGCTATTCTTCCATTATATTAAGTATAATGTCAATGGAAGACAGCTTGAATTTTATTATTTAGAACATGAGAAAACTGAATCTTACATTCATAATTTTAAAGCTTAGAAACAGCATTTATCTTTTGACTTCTTAATTTAATTGAAGTATAACCCATTAGTTCTCTATTTTTATTCTCTGTATCTGTTTTCTTTTAGATTTTCAGAGAGTATGCATTCATAAGTGCCACTTGAAAAAGTACAATCTTAGTTGGTAAAATGACTAATTGGCTATGTAAGATGATATGCTGCTTTTATAAAATCCAATTTAAATGAATGTCAAAGGGGTACTACATATGACCATCAGAACTAAGCATCTGCAGAAACACTTGCAAGGTTTGGAAGCAGCAAATGAAAATTAACACGGTTTTTATCCCTCAGGGCATCTCACAAACAAGCAGATACTGTGGGTGTCCTCATTAGCACACTGATTTTATATAGACCCTAAAACTTCCACAGTTAACTATTTTACTTGCAGTTTGTCTAAAAAGACTTTGTCTATACATTTCAATGGAATCTGCACTCAGAGACCTGAGCTTGTACCCTAAGTGTTCAACTTTCTTTTGCCATTTTTTCCAAAATTTATATAAGCTTCCATTTCCTATAAAATTGGGATTCCCGTCTTTCCCATTGGACTAATTTGTTCATTCATTCAGCAAATATTTATTGGACAAAAAAACTGTTAGTGATTTAACTGTGACCCTGACACTGTCATGATTCTCAAGGACCAGTCACTTGTAATAGGGACTAAAACAGAAACTGGGGTCTGTGGGTAACAGTAGAGAGGAGATGTCTGCTTGGATGCAGGCCCTATGTGATGAGATTCAGAGCACAAAAGAGTAGTAAGCTGCCATCAAGGAACCAATGCACACCCTCCAGTGTTCAACAGATTAGGACTTGGTTGTGAAAAGTACAGATCAGGTCTGAGTTACTTTCTTTATTAGTCCATCATTTGGAACCAAAAACAGTTAAAAGTTCTTGTTTCCATGAGGATTAGCTCAAGAATGAGACACACCTATGTCTATGCCTTAATGAACCCACCAGTGATGATCATAAAGACAGTTTCCAGCTGCAACTGTATGTATCTGAACAGCAACCATTTCTTTCCATTTACGCTGCCTCTGCCCTAGTTTAAACTACCATTGTTTCTGAGCCATCCTTTCCCTCTCCAGTGTGTTTTCCACAGAACAACAAGAATTGCCCTTTGGTTACTCAAAAACTTTCAGTGTTTGACAGTCTTCAGTGGCTTTTAACTGGACATAAATCAAAGTCTCTTATCCTCACCAATGTCTTCAGGATCCTGCCAAAGTTGACATCTGCTCATCTCTTCAACCTTCTCCCCAGCTATTGCACTCTTTACTTACTACCAGTTCTTTTAAATCTTGCAAAACCAATGCTTTCCTTTTGGTTACTTCCTTTTCATGCCCACTACTAGGCTGAAATCTTGTGTAAAAATAATTCTCCATTATTAAGTTGAAAGCTCTTTAGGCAGCAGCAATCAAATCTACTTATCTTTGTTTCTGTGGAAGAGCCCAGCATTAGTAGATATTCCGTGAACATTTGTTGACTTGATTCACACTAACACAGTGAAAGGACAAGTTAAAAAAAGAAAGAAAGAAAGAAAAAAAAGATGGTTTATTTGAAAGGCAGAATGACAGAGAGGGAAAGATATTCCACCTGATGTTTCACTCCTCAAATGCCTGCAATAACCAGGTCTAAAGCCTGGCTAAAGCCAGGGGCCAGGAATTCCATCCTGGACTCCCATGTGGGTGATAGGGTCTCAAGTTCTTGGGCCATGTTTTGCTGCCTTCACACGTACATTAGTAGGAGGTTGGATTGGAAGTAGAGCATCCAGGACTCAAACCAACCCTCTGATATAGGATGCCAACATTGCAATCAGCAACTTAACTCACTGTGCCACAATGCCAGCCCTGGACATGTAATTTTTTACAAATAACAATAACATGCCTGAAAATAATAGTGATTGTGTCAGACATTTGATCTAGGGCCAGGCATTGTGGGGCAACATGATAAGCCTTTGCTTGCAATGTCTGCATTCCATATCAGAGTGCTGGCTCAAGTTCTGGCTACTCCCTGCTAATGTGCCTGGGAAGCAGCAGATAATGCCTCAAATACCTGAGTTCCTGTCACTCACATGAGAGACCCAGATGGAGTTCCAGATTCTTGGCTTCAGCCTGGTCCATGCTCAGCTGTTGTGGCTATTTGAGGAGTAAGCCAAAGAATGGAAAATATTCCGTCTCTTTTTTTCTCTCTTTTTCCTTCTCTCTCTATTTCTCTCATTCTGCTTTTCAAGTGAATAAATTAAAAAAAATTTATCTAGAAAGACTGGGTTCATTTTGAGAAACATTTTTAAAATTTTGTTTATTTACATAAGGTGAGCTAATTTCATGTATTTCATATATAGAGATTTCAGAGTATAATGATACTTTCCACCATTGTTCCAAGTATGGAAAGTAAATGGAAAATGTCTTTGTACCTATTTCTTTATAAACTATATGTGGTGGTTTTTAAATTATCTCTGTCGTTGGAAATTTTTTGTCTATATATCATGCTAAATATCTTTGAGCTGGAATTGAATTTAGAAGCCATTGTTGCCTTACTAAAATTAAGTAACATAAGTAAAACAAGATATTTTTACTTAACATTCAAAACATTCTTGCTAGAGGAATTTTCCACTTCTACAAAAATAAGTGGAAAAGTCCATATTTGGAAAAAAAAGTATTAGCAGTGTAATAGTCTAGCAAGTGATATTTCCATTGGTATTATTCAAGTTTCTAGAGATATTTCATTTTAAAATAACATGTCAAGTCAAAGTAATTCAAGTTATTTATAAGCAAACAAAACATGAATCTATTTCATTCAAGAAAATGGAATATCTTAGAATTGATTAAAGAGTAATAAATTGCTTTTTTCAGTTACTAATTTGATTGGCCCTCTGGTTTTTAATTAAACTTTTTATTTTGAGGTACTTATAAATATGCAGTTGTGAGAAGTACTACACAGAGAGAGATCCTGTGTGCTCATTACTTAGGTTGCTGTAACATATTAAAAAACAATAGCACAATACCTCAAATAGAGTACTGACAAAATTAACATTGATAGTTGAGAGACACAAAATTTCCATCACCACAAGCATTGCTCATGACCTTATCATAATTAATTATACCTGCAAAGATGGCTTTCAATAGTGTCACATTCTAAGGTTCTGAGTTGACATGAATTTGGGGGCAACATTAATACTTAATATGGGGCATATATGTTTACAATTATTATATTCTTGATGGTTTCACACTTTTATTATTATATAATATTCTTTTTATAGTCTCTAGTAACAATTATTTTCTTAGTCTATTTTGTCTTGTGTTAGTATAGCCAGTCACTCCAGATCTCTTTGGGTTCCTGTTTGCAGTGGGCATGTTTTTTCTATCCTTTTACTTTTGGCCTATTCGTTTCTTTGAGTTGAAAGTATGTTTAATAAAAGGCATATAGTTGGGTCATTTTTAAAAGTCCATTGTGCTAACCTCTGCCTTTTAATTACCATTAAAAGTAACATGTTTATGAAAATGTAACCATTTTCATTGAATGTAATTATTATAAGGAAAATTTATATCTGGCATTTTTGCTTTGTTTTCTATGTCTCTTGTTCCTCTCTCCTTCCATTTCTGCCTTGTTCTGTATTAAATATTTTCTTGTGTTCTGTTTTAACTCTCTGTTGTTTCTTTTATTATATTTTCTAAGTTATTTCCTTAGTGGTTGTCCTGGGGATTCCAGTTAACATGTTAACTTATAACAATCTATAAGATGGTTCAGAATAATGCTATATTTATTTTTATATGTATTTATTTTTATTTGAAAAGTAGAAAGAGAGAGAGGGAGAGATCTTCTATCCATTGGTTCATTCCCCAAATGCCCACAACAGCTAGGAGCTGGTATGAAATCCAGGAGCGCCAATAGGAGATACAAGCATCCCAAATGGCATCTTAACTGCTATGCCAAACTGCAGCCTTACCAACTTATTTTAATAATGTACAGAAACTTTGTTCAGTTTCCTTGCTCCTCATGTGGGTCATTATTTTTTATCTAAAATACATCTTCATACAGTATGTTCCCATAAACATAAATTGATAATCACAGCTTTATGCAGTTGTCTTTTAAATCAGATGGAGGGAAAAGGAATTACCAAAGAACAAATTATTCTTTAGTTTAGAAACATGGATGGGATACCCACAAAAGTAACCTAGTCCATATTTCAAATGGGAAGTTTTTGAATGGTGAGTAACCATCACCAAACAGTAGAGAATTAGGGTCATTTGTGAAAAAAAAGCAAGATCGAATGTAAGTTCCACAAAAGCAGTACTTTTAAAAATTGTTTCATTCCTAGTGCCCAGAACACCACCTGGCTGTGGTAGATGACTAAACGAATAATGTGTGTTAGAGAAGAACAGTGTTGGTGTAAAAGATTGAAAAAAACTTATCTCCAAGCTTTAACTTCAATGTTCATTGATCTGGTGTTACGATGATGGACTGTACCTTAATAACACAATTTTTAAAGTGTAACATTGTGTTCGATGTTACTGTGTTAATAGGCTTAGCTTTATTTGACTATTCCATGGTCCATAAGCTCTTAGAAATATTATTGTATAATTTATTTCATTAAATGTTTCTTTCGCACTTTGCAAGCCCCAATGTGTGGATATAAACAGTTTGGCAGATGTTGTTAACTGCTGCTGATTGTCGTGACAGAACCGACACTTGAAGGATGAACAGATCTGGCACATACGGAACCTACTCAAGGAACTGAGTGAAGAGAAATCAGACACATTACCTGCTGTGTCAAGGGAGGATGTTGAAGAAGCGATGAAAGAAAAATGGAAGTTTGAAAGAGACCAGGAAAAAAACTTGAAAGGTGATTTAGGAACTTAGAAAATTATCATAAAGTTGTATCAGAATTTATTAATGCATTTGTCTTCCAATATATTCAAAATGCTACGAGTGTATTTTGAGTGACATCATTACCACCACAGCCAAAAACACATGTTGGTAAAGGGGCAGGGGAGGGAAAAAAACCCAAGTGTTTAGAAGCCAAGTGAGGAAGAGGAATAAGGGCGGTGATCACAAAGGTAGAATCCACTGACTCTGAACGCTAGATGGGTTCCTGTTAGGTGCCATTCTGAGCTTCTCCTCACAGCAGGGACTTGTTCTTTCTTTTGAGAAATTCTGTTGTTTGGTGGTATCATTGGCTTTAGCCTCAGTGTAGATTTAGGAATGATAAGGTAAATAGAACCAAAAACATCCTCTCTCCCCACTATCTAAGGGAGCTAAGAACGCCATGATTTAGATGTTGGAAAGAAGGATTAGAGTTGGGAAAGGGGAAGTTTGTAGGCTATGGGAGAAATGATGCTAGGCATGGGTGATGAAAGCCAGGATACATGCTTGCTGCAAGGTTAGGAAATAGAATCCTGGGAGTAACTCGTGTGTAGTTTTGATGTGTTCATGGTTTATAACTATTCCTCAATCCCAAACTTGTTGCTAGGATTTCTAAGCCACTTCTGTCAGAATTTCTGTCAATACCATGTCTGCTAGGAAGCTGGAAAAGAGGAGAAAGAGAATTGAGCACTGTCAGGAAACAATACCTGAAGCTAAGAGCCAAAACAAGGAATGAGATTTTCCTGGATTTCTCCAGATGTTTCAATTACCTACTTACCTGGGGCACTTTGCACACAGCAGGCCCATTACTCATTAGATAGTTTTCATTTTGAGTGAAATAGTTTCCAAGATCATATATTGGGAGATAAACTTCATTTTCAGAAATTTCTTAAATTGTTCCTATAACCCTCCCCCTGCCCAACTCTCTATTGGCAACCGTTATGTCGCGAGATGAGACATGGTGCATTTTGCAGGATTCCTCTCAGAGAGTTACGCTTGTGTTTGGAAGGAATACTTTAATAAGTCCCTTGAGAAGGGAGTGAGACCCCAAAAGCTGCCCAAGTATGCTCACTAAACTGCCTTCTCAGGGGAGTGGTCCCAGTTAGTTGAGGTATGCCTGTTTATGGTTTGGGCTGAGCAGAGGATGTATGTGTCATACAGGACTGGGGCCAAGTGGGATGACTGAGCACAGTGAAGGAGGGCTGGGCATGCATGTGATGGTCCAAGGAAGAAAGAGTCCTACAGACACCAAGAAACACAGAGAAAATGAGAGGACAGATGTGTCGCACACAACAGCTTATTGCAGTCCAGATTCTCAGGCCCCACCTAGACCTACTAAATCTGACTCTGAATTTTGACAAGATGTCAGGAGATTCCTATGCACATTAAGGTCTAGGAAGTACAGCTGCAACCCCTTTTTTTCAACTTTTAGATAGCACTCTTATAATTGCAAAGATAAAATCCAAATCAGATTGGCCTAAGCATAAAGGGGATAATAATTTTCCCACATAACCAAGCCGCAGAAGGGTTGGATGCTGCTGACCTGATCCAGCCCTCACATGCTGTTAGAGCTCACCATTTAAAAAAAATTCTTTGTGTGTGTTTGTGTGTGCACTCCCATGCATGCTCATGCATACCCATGTTACTAGAAAGCAAGGGACAAGGGTTCTAAGAAAATAGAACAGGGGCCTGCGCTGTGGCGTAGCGGGTAAAGCCACCGCCTTCAGTGCTGGCATCCCATATGCTCACCTGTTCAAGTCCTGGCTGCTTCACTTCCAATCCAGCTATCTGCTCTGGACTGGGAAAGCAGTGGAATATGGCCCAAGTAATTGGGCCCCTGCACCTGCGTAGGAGACCTGGAAGAAGCTCCTGGCTCCTAGCTTTGGATCGGCGCAGCTCTGGCCGTTGTAGCCAATTGGGGCGTGAATCAGCAGATAGACCTCTCTCTCTCTCTCTCTCTCTCTCTCTGTGTGTCTGTCTCTCTGTAACTCTGCCTTTCAAGCAAATAAAGAAATTTAAAAAAAGAAAAGAAAAGAAAACAGATCAGCAACCACTACATTCATGTGTCTTTCAAAATCTTGAGTGACATATAGCACCGCTCACTTCAAAGGCTGAATGCCACACAGTGGTAAGACAGCAGCAGTCTGCTCCAGTGAGAGGCCTGCTGCCCAACTGAGTTATAGTAGTATTATTAATTGTTTATTGACCCTAACAAGCACCATCTGTTAAGAAAATTTAAAATTCCATATGTACAACTCTGGAAAAGACACATCTAGAGTCTTTCTGAACCTTTGCACTGAAGAACATCCCTCTGACCTGACTGGAGAGCTTCAGCCACTCAATAAACTTTTATTGAGCACCAAGTAACTTGTGGATTTACAGAGATGAGTAAAATGTGGTCTTACCTTCAAGGGGCTTTCAAACAAGGTGATGCGTGGTAGTGAGCTAAGCAACCACTAAGTCCACAGGACTTGGCTCTTTGTAATGCTTCCTTTCCCACAATATTCAGCGGCATGATATTCAGGCCTAAAGATTTTAAAGATGTATTTATTTGAAAAGCAGAGTGATAGAGAAAGGGAGAGGGAGAAGGAGAGAGTGGCGGGAGGAGAGGGAGAGAGAGGGACAGAGATATCTTCTATCTGCTAGTTCACTTCCCAAATGCCTGCAACAACCAGATCTGGGCCAGGTTGAAAACAAGAGCCACGAACTCCATCCTGGTCTCCCATTTGGGTGGCAAGGGGACAAGCACTTGGGCCGTCCTCTACTGCTTTCCCAGACACATTAGCAGGGAGCTAGATTGGAAGTGGAGCAGCCAGGACTGCAACTGATGCCAGCATCGTAAACAGTAGCTTAACCTGCTGTGCCACAACACCAGCACTCCGGCCTAAAGATGTGCCAGGGCATACTGACAGTTTATATGTTTGACATGGTTCAATATTTGTACATATTTAATTGGGGAACTTGTCTTTCACTCTGAAGTCTTACTAAGGTGGGGAGGGAAGGAGAAGATGTGCTATTATGACTATCATTTACTATCACTTAACACAAGGGAAGTCCAAGCAAATGAACTATTGATGACTGAATCAAATTGACTTACAAAAATAGTTGCCAAAGACCTAGGAAGGACATAAGTTAAAAATCACTTTTTCCCAATAGAATAGTGGCCAGAAAAAAAATGATAATTTTAATTAAAAAATATATTTTATAAAATATGTGATCTACAAAATAGGACCCCTATTAAGCTACCACATGAATAATTTAAACTTGTGGATTCCTAGGTAAATGGATTAATTATTAAATCTTCCAGCCACAGCCCCAAAGCACACATCTATTTTATAACCAGAAATAGATTTTGAATCAGGAATAAATAATAGTTTGAATAATTTAGACTCTCTTAAATTGTAGATATAAAATGGTACTTATGAGTTTAACAGTATTTTCATATCAGATCTTTACTTCATAAAAGCAATTGCAACACATAATGGTTGCAAAGACAATAGAAATGATGTGATGTCTTTATTTTCTTCTCAACAGATATGCGCACACAAATAAGTAATGCTGAGAAACTATTTCTTGAAAAACTCAGTGAAAAGGAATATTGGGAAGAGTACAAGAATGTAGGGAGTGATCAACATGCTAAACTCATTACATCCTTACAAAATGACATCAATAAAGTCAAAGAGAATGCAGAGAAAATGTCAGGTCAGTTGCAACTAAGCTAGTTCAAGTTCCATAAAAATTCTTTAAAGGGCATACATTTGGTGGAGGAGAAACATGGGTACTCTTTGAATCATCCTTTACTTTCTGCTGGCTGCACAAGCTGCTATGAGCCCAAGGGTAAAGGTGGAGGAAGGCAGTACAGAAATGATCCCAGGACACTGATGAAACTGAGAAGAGGAAGTAAAGAGATGGGAGAAGCTGGAAAGATACTTGACTCAGTGGGTGGTGTCTCTGTGTTCCTACTCCTGTGTCTGGGGCAGTTTCACTGTGGTAGGAGGATCCTGGGGAGAGGTTACATTAGAAAGAATTCACCTGGGGCAAACAAAGACAAAATCCCCAAGTAAATTAAGTTGCAGTCAGAAAAAAAAAAAAAATGGATAACAAACATAAGATACAAAGGGAAGAGGACTTGGAGTAAGATAACCTTGGGCATTATGAGGCTTACTAGAACTGGATCTAGGCAGGATGAGGCCACCTGTTACTGAGGTAAGTATAGTTGATTAAAATAACAACAGATACTCAGGAACAGGAAAGTCAAAGAACAGACTAAACAGAGACAATCCAGCCCAAAAAGCTCTGTAGGTGTATGATAGTCCAGAATCCAGTCGGTGATGTTGCCCTGTGTTGAGGAAGGGGTCCTGTGTAGTGGTCCCCATAATCTCCTGCCAGGGCACTATCACAGAGCCCTGCCTCTGGACTAATTTTTATGTCAGTGTCTCAGTTCAAGACCCCTGCACCACAGTCATACTGTAAATTTGGCCTCATGTCTATCTAAGCTTGGAGTTCCAACTTCTCAAAAGGTTCTTAATAGACAAAGTGTCCGGCAACTCCAACTCTATCCTCCACCAGCCCACTTAGGTCCTCTTCCTGGAGAAAATGACCATTACCAGTTTCTTGGGTAGCCATCCAAGATGTCTCCTACAGGTACAATTTCTCATTTGCTTTTTCATATAATACGAATATCCTTATAAATCAGTACACATTTATACTGCCTCATTCCTCAAATGGCTATACTGTTTTGTTGTGGCATAAGTTTCTTAACCTATCCCCTACTTATAAGCATTTAGGTTGTTTCTAGTCTTTTATAACTATAAACAATGCTGCAATCTCCTTGTGTTTACATGATTTCACCTAAGTTTCTGAAGTACAACAGCTAGGCCAAACAGCCTGTTGATTTTTATTTTGACCAGCGTGGTCCTCCATGAATGCGATACCATGTTGTCCTCCTACCAGGGTGACTGAGGATGCTTGTTTCCCCACATCTTCAACATCTCATAGGTAGAAAACTTTGCAACTTAAACTTTCATTACTTTCATTAAAAGTGACTCTGCTTTTGTCTTTTCATTAGTTCAAGTGCCACATTGAGTTTCCTTTTCTGTGAACCACACACATACTTGGCCCACTTTTCTAGCATGTTGTAGCATTCTTTACATTTTAAAGAAAATAGCTCCTTACCTATGATATAAATTGCAAATATTTGTCCCACTACTCATTATTCTTTTGTTTGTGCTTTCTGTGTTTGTGTGCTTTTTATAAAATGAGGAAATTCTGTACTTTTATATGCCCAATTTATCAGTCTTTGATTTTATTATTTATGAGGTTATAAATAAAATCTCCAGTATTTTCTTCTAGAATTATGTTTGTTTTCATATTTTTAAATTTTTTATTTATATAAATGAAACAAATTTCATGTATTTCATATGTACAGTTTTAAGAGCATAATGGTATTTCCCACACTGCCCTTTCCCTCCTTTGCTCCCAACCTACTGTTTTCATATTTAAGTCTTTGTTTTTGTGTGAGGTAGGAATCCAACATTATTTTTTCACCAGATGGTTTTCCAGTTATCCCAACATCATTTATCAAGTAATCAATATTTACCCTAACTTTATCATACTTTAATTTCTCATATGTACCTTGGTCTCTCTCTACAATTTTCACTCAGTTCCAAAGATCTATGTATCTGTGTACCAGAATGATACTTTTTTAAAAAAGTTAAAAATTATTCTGATGTGTTTAGAAATTTTTAAATATTTCAGCCAGCACTTCTTCACTTTTCATTTTTAAAGTAGAAAGAGTAATCTTCTCATAAAAGCTGAATCCATTTGATCATTTGGATGATTTCTTTGAATGGAAAGTGTTCATGTTATCATGTCCAACTTTACAGTGGCAATAACAGTTACATGTTGAATTATTTGTTGGTCAGAATATGGGGTATAGCTGATTTTAGAGGCCATTAGAAGATTATTGCTATGAGCTTGTCTTAGTTCCCATTAGTTTTAGGCACTTTTTCTAACTGTAAGTGTAGCAGCAGCCACTCTGCCCAGGAACAATTAAAATGCCTCAGGGGCCAGTAATTGGACACAAAGAATATGGCCAGGACTTTAAATTGGTCTGAAGCCTTAATAGCATTATCCTCATCTTTTCTTCCTTCTCCTCCCTTCTACATGGGCACCCATCTTCAATTATTTTTCTGGAAGTCTCCTCCAGTACTTGTGATCATGGGGTTTGTGTTAGGCTGCTTCACTTATAAGGAATGGAGATTGACTCAGACTATTTTAAGGAAAAGAAGGATTTCTTATTAGTGAAATTCGCTATCCAAATAAAAATATTTTAGTCTCAGTTGAAAATGAGGTGGCAATAAAAGGTACACATGCTTCTAAGTGAAATGCGCCACCATGAAGACTTGCAACACAATGAAGCAGAAAACCTGGTTCACACTTTTGACCACTGAATTCCAGTCTATGAAAGAAGTTGAAGAAGCCAAGGAGAGATTACTAGAAACCAGGGCAAAGTTTTTAGAAAGAGCTGTTGATGTGCTCTAAGTCCCCTAAAAGAGCAGGGAAAGAGAAATTCTCCCCTTAAATCAAGATGGAAGATCTTGTAGGAAACAGACTATTTAATGTGTTTCCCTTGCAGTTTGAGGGATGTTGAGATCTATTTTATGACTCATCCTTGAAAAATCTAAGGAAGAACTAGTTTTTTTCTTTAGTTTGACAGGTAGAGTTATAGACAGTGAGAGAGAGACAGAGAGAAAGGTCTTCTCTCTGTTGGTTCACTCCCCAAAAGGCCACCATATCCGGTGCTGCACCAATCCGAAGCCAGGAGCCAGGTGCTTCCCCCTGGCCTCCCATGTGGGCACAGGGGCCTAAGCACTTGGGCCATCCTCCACTGAGGATGCCACAACAGAGTGCTGGACTGGAAGAGGAGCAACAGGGACTAGAACCTGAGTCCATATGGGATGCCGGCGCAGCAGGTGGAGGATCAACCAAATGAGCCATGGCGCTGGCCCCGCAAGAACTAGTTTGGAGAGCTACCCATTCTTTTGGAATACAGAGCAAGTGGCTGCTGGCCTGGGCCAGGCCTTCATCCCCTGGAGTGAGCGTTTTTAAAAACCTGTTAAAGAACCTACACAAACAGTCCCATTAGAGGAGAGAGCCATAAGTGCCAGCAAGGACCATAAAGTTGGACAGGAGCTTGAGCCAGTGTCAGTCAAGTTGAGGGTTTTCTTGCCCATTTCTATGCTCCCCTCTTCCCTTCAGCCCTAAGAGAGGAGGCACGGAAACTCATTAACAATAGGCTCATACTAGAAAAGAGAACTCACCATAATTTTGAAATGAAAGCTTTGATTATTGCAAATAATTGGATATATTAATTCCTTTTGAGAAGGGTTTTAAACCACAAAGTAACCAGAAAAGTCATGAATCTGCTATATTTTATTGAAAGGGAATCACCACCCTCAGAGCTTGAATGTTAAAGGGAAGAGAAGGATGGGTGTTTGGCACAGTGGGTAAGCCATCACTTGGGGCTCCCACATCCTATATCAAGTGCCTGGATTCAAGTCCAGACTCTGCTGTTGTTGATTCCAGCTTCCTGCTAATATATACCATGAGAGGCAGCAGTAGTGTTTCAAGTAGCTGGGTGCCTGCTACACACCTGGGAGACCAGGATTGATTTCCTGGCTGTCAGCATTTTGGAGAGTAAACCAGCAGATGGGAGGTCTCTCTCTCTCTCTCTCTCTCTCTCTCTCTCTCTCTCTCTCTCTCAAAAAGAGTGTGGTGGGAAGGGCAGGGCAGACAAAACTCAAGTTGAACCATGAACCACGCTTGTGTATGTAACACTTATAAGTGAAGAAAAGGAGAACTAAATACAGACTCTGAACAGAGAGACTTCTGGATTGGCTCCTCTCTACATTTATCTCAGGATCTGTGACCCCTTCTCATGACAACTATGCTCTATCCTGTGTGCCTCTTTCCATTCTCTTCTTTCCCACATGCCGTTGCTTGCTGTATTCTCCAGTCCACATTCTGAAGCAAGCTGGTTTCCTCATCCACTCACTTGATGACCAAAGACCTTTGTCTATGTCCTTTCATAAGCCACTGGTCAGCCTTAGCACAGATGGTCCAGTACAGATAGTCAGCTGTCCAAACCTGTCTCTATTGAGGAGCTATCCCTGAGCTCTGGGAGGCAGAAGAAGAAAGCTCCTGGGGCTGCTCCTCTGAACTTCAGCTAGAAGGGATACTGGGGTACTGGGTATACAAAAGAGTCACTGAAATATCCAGGTCAAGGATACTTGTTCTCAATAAAGGAAAAGGAACCTTAGATTAGGCCCAGAAAAACAGAAAAAGTAGGGCTGTTACTTGTCAGTAGATAGTTCAGTCATAGAGCATCTTGATTTTTATACTTTACCAATACTCAAAGTTCTTTGTACGCTAACAGCAAATGTTAAAACTTAGGTTCAAGTCTACTTATAAAAAGGAACATGACAAATTTTTTTTTTTAAAGTACTGTCTGAAGATTAGATTTATCATTAATTCTCATAGTACAACACATTAAGGACAGAAGTCCCACATGGGAAGCAAGTGCACAGTGACTCCTGTTGTTGATTTAACAATTGACAGTCTTACTTATGATGTAGTAATCACCTGAGGCTCTTGTCATGAGCTGCCAAGGCTATGGAAGTCTCTTGAGTTCACAAACTCTGACCTTATTTAGACAAGGCCATCATCAAAGTGGAAGTTCTCTCCTCCCTTCAGAGAAAGGTACCTCCTTCTTTGATGACCCCTTTCTTTCTTTAGGTCATTTTTGCCACAGCATCTTGGCTTCCCATTCTTGAGATACTCTCATGGGCTTTTTAGCCAGATCCAAATGCCTTAAGGGATGATTCTTAGGCCAGAGTGCTGTTTAGGGCATTTGTCATTTTATGAGTCTGCTGTGTATCCCACTTCCCATGTTGGATTGTTCCCGCCTTTTTAATTCTATCAGTTATTAGCAGACACTGGTCTTGTTTATGTGATCCCATTGACACTTAATCCTATCTTTATGATCAGTTATGAACTTAAAACTGCTCACTTTAACTAGTAAGGTGGCATTGGTACCTGCCAACTTAATAGGATTTGGATTCCCATGGCAAGTTTTTAGCTTTACCCTTGGGGGTAAGCATGACTTAAAATTTTTTTTAAAATTTATTTGAGGGTCTGGTGCTGTGGTGTAGAGGGTTAAGCTGCCACCTGCAGTGCCAGCATCCCATTTGGGTGCCTATTCAAGACTTGCCTGCTCCACTTCCGATCCAGCTCTCTGCAATGGCCTGGAAAAGATGGAGAAGATGGCCCAAGTCCTTGGGCCTCTGCACCCGTGTGGGAGACCCAGAAGAAGCTCGTGGCTCCTGGCTTTGGATCGGCACAGCTCTGGCCGTTGTGGCCAACTGGAAAGTGAACCACTGGATAGAAGACCTTTCTTTCTGACTCTCCTTCTCTCGGTGTAACTCTGACTGTCAAATAAATAATTATGTCTTTTATTTTATTTTATTTATTTTTTTAACAGGCAGAGTGGACAGTGAGAGAGAGAGAGAGACAGAGAGAAAGGTCTTCCTTTGCCGATGGTTCACCCTTCAATGGCCACTACAGCTGGCGCACTACGGCTGGTGCACTGTGCTGATCCGAAGCCGGGAGCCAGGTGTTTCTCCTGGTCTCCCATGTGGGTGCAGGGCCCAAGGACTTGGGCCATCCTCCACTGCACTCCCGAGCCATAGCAGAGAGCTGGCCTGGAAGAGGAGCAACCGGGACAGAATCCGGCACCCCAACCGGGACTAGAACCTGGTGTGCCGGCGCCGCAGGCGGAGGATTAGCCTATTGAGCTATGGCAGCACTGGCAAATAATTATATCTTAAAAAAAATTTATTTGAGAGGAAGAAGGACCACAAAGAGAAAGCTCCCATCTGCTGGTTTACTCCTCAAATGCCCACAATGGCCAGGGCAGGGTGACGCCAAAGCTGGAAGCTGGGAACCCAATCTAGGTCTCAAGGAATTCAGTTACTTGAGCCATCATTGCTGCCTCCTAGGAAGGCAATTAGTTGTGAAGTCAGGAACTGGAGCCAGGTTTGGAGCCACCTTCGGAGACATGTCCACATTAGACAGGGAATCAGAGTATCCAGGAGTCTTGGAGCACAAAGTCATAATCTCACAAGCTCCTACCAGCAGTGTTTCAAACTTTTACGAGAAGGAGACTCTTACACACTCCTGCTTTCTTTGGCTACATTCACAAGTGAATGGTGAACAGTTGTTACTGAGAGCATCACTGAAATCGCAAAGGTTACCTGCTTGAAGAAAAATAAAATTTTATGTGGAACTTGGAACAGTACCAAATGTTAAAATTGCCCTTTCAGTATAATGTGGCAATAGAACAACTTCAGTCAGAGCATATCTGGTCATCTATTATTTATGACACAGTCAAGAGTTAATATTTAATGTTATTCTCCAGGTTTTATGATTTCTTTCTGAAACCAAGAATATAAAATCCATGGCAGCCAAACTCCTGATCCCTCACAACTTTTCAATTGTGTTGTGTTTCAGTGGGCAGAAGTTTCATATAAATAACCTAATGGTGAAGGTCCTAAATAAAAAGAAAATAAATTCCATCAGAAATGAGATTAGAAGAATTAAGTATTCAAGTTACTTCAAATGAAAGGGAGAAAAATACAGGTTATATGGATGGATGGATGTAGATTGGAATAATAAAGACTTCCACTCCTTATTTTCCAGATGTGAAGTTAGACTAGCTCCTAGAACCTAATGAAGTCTCTTGTTTATAAATCACGGCTGCAGCCAGACACTCCAGTTCAACTCTATCAGTTATGAAAACTACCCCCTCCTGACCCCCTTTATCAATGATTGCACCACTTAGGAGAGCTCTCCCCTTCTCTCTTCTTATTCCTACTCCCCTCTCCACCAAAACTGCCACTAAGAGCCATCATTTGCTGCTGCTGCTGCTACTCTGTGCTGAAGCTGCAGATTGCTGCCCAGCAAAGACACGCAGTTTGCCAGATCTAATTTCCTTCAAAATATTTTGTCAGTATCCTGCTGCAGGGATACGGTAACAGAAAGATACAGTCCAGAAGTTTTTATTTCTGCTCTCAGAGTTTTCATCTGATAGTGGAAATAGTTAGGCAGGTACAAAGTATAGACAAGGGCTAAATCATTCAGTCCAGGCTTCTGGCTCCTTAGTTCTGGATGTAGCTTGCCTTAGCCTGGCTGATTGAAAGACCTGCAGATCTCCTGTAGCAGAAAATACCTAGGACTTCTACTTTGGCTTCTTTGGTCTAAGAAGAAAAATCTTTGCGGCCGGCGCCGTGGCTCAACAGGCTAATCCTCCGCCTTGCGGTGCTGGCACACCGGGTTCTAGTCCCGGTCGGGGCACCGATCCTGTCCCGGTTGCCCCTCTTCCAGGCCAGCTCTCTGCTGTGGCCAAGGAGTGCAGTGGAGGATGGCCCAAGTGCTTGGGCCCTGCACCCCATGGGAGACCAGGAGAAGCACCTGGCTCCTGCCATCGGAACAGCGCGGTGCGCCGGCCGCAGCGCGCTACCGCGGCGGCCATTGGAGGGTGAACCAACGGCAAAAGGAAGACCTTTCTCTCTGTCTCTCTCTCTCACTGTCCACTCTGCCTGTCAAAAATTAAAAAAAAAAAAAAAAAAGAAAAAGAAAATCTTTGCTTTGCAAGAATGTCCTAAATGGCAGTTAGAATCTATAGCACTTCAAGACTTCTTTTTTTTTTCATTACAGAAGTTTAATGAGACTATGTGGACCTATCAAGAAATCTAACAACCATGATTTTCAACATTATTTGTGTGGGGAAATACTTCCTGACTTCCAAATAATTATCCTGCATATGTTATAAGTAATGCACAACTAGTGGGGACATAAAAGATGAGAAGTTATAATAAAATATAGCCAACTTTGATTAGTCTCAGGTTAACCCATTTGGCATGCTACACGTCCCTCCTATTTCACATTGCTGACTACCTCACTTGATTCAGTCTCTTCTCAAATCTTACCTCCTCAAAAAAGCTTTCTTGTGCCACCCTATCTAAAATAGAGAATTTTAATTTTTCTTCATGCACACATCACTACCTGAAATATTTATTTACTTATTTACTTATGATCTTCCTTCCCCATGAGAATGTACCTGTGACAATGGACAAGGGTTGTATCTGTCAAAATCAGCAATATTCCCAGTGTGTTCAATTGTGTCTGGCATGTAGAAGGAGTTTGACAATTATTGTTGGGGTGGGGGTAACTAACTGGACTCACTTATCCAGCTTTACTTCTCTCTACTCTCTAACATAGCCTTAATGCCACTGGACTACATTTTCCTTTAAAAGGAGGCATTGAGTAAATAAGCATCTTTTATGACCTAAATTTTTTTGATTCTTTGTTCTCTCAATAATGACATTTACAAGCATAAGCAAGCATGTAGACTCTCAAGGATAGGGAACGTCTGGCCCGTGGCCTACATGTGGCCAGTGAAATCATTTGGTCTGGCCCTGCCAAAGAAACTGCAGGCAGGAATCAAAACTCAATAAATCTATAGCAGGCTAATTTTTAAGCTGACAATTTTGTATGGCCCATGAATGATGTCACAAATATCAAAATGGCCCTTCTCAGACAAAAGCTTCCCCAGCCCTGGGAGAACCCTGCACATCATCCCATCCCCCTTTCTTGTCTGAACCCAAGCTCAACTGAGCCAGATCTACTGACTTTCACCGCCCTGCCTACTGCTCACTTTCCTCTTCTGATTCTGTCTTTCCTGCCCCGGGAAATGCATGCCAAGAACACTGGAAATCTAGTTAGATGGAGACAGATGTACAGGATGTTACTCAAGCAGATAATAAAATCTTTTTATTCCTGTTGTGGGTCATAAGTTGTGTGATCTGAAAAGTAGATCGTCACACAAGTACCGAAGTGATTGAAATTCTCTTTTGGAGACACAGTCCTTTGACAATAAGCATTCTCTGTGGAGAGAATGTTAGTAGGTGTTAGTAAGGTGTTAGTAAATTATTGGAGATTTCAATAATTTCCAAATTATTGGAGGAACTAGATGTACTAAAAAAATGCTCTGAAAATTTAGGGAAAAATACATAGAAAACAGAGGTAAGGATCACAGAAAGTGAAACTGACCAATATCATAATTTTACTGAGGAGTGGTCTCACTAAGGCTTCTAATTTTCTTCTTAAAGAACAGTATAAAATCACTCTGGAAGATGCTAGAAAGAGAATAATCAGAGAAACTTTGTTGCAACTGGACCGAAAAAAGGAATGGGCCACACAGGTATATTTCAATTTTTTAAAAAACATATTTTTTAGTGGTATGTTGGTAGTTTAGAACTTGATTCCGAAGTTAAGCGGTTTGAATCTGAATCACAGTTCTTTGTTTATTGGCTGTATAATTACATTTTCTACTTAATTTTGGGGGGTTTCTGTTTCCTAGTCTATAAAATAGGGGTAATAATAGCATTTTCCTTAAAGAGATGGAGTAAAGATTGAATAAGATGATTCAACTAGAATAGTTTCTCACAAGAAGTAAGAGTTCAGTTATTATTTTCAGTTATTTTAAAAGTACATTAATAATGGCTATAACATTAATATAAAAGTTTTAGATGAATTATGAAATGAAATGTAACTACTCTAAAAAGTACTTCCTTATATATTTGAACTTAGGAGAATATACTTTATATTCCTGGTGCTTGGGACAGCACTGTGGCATAGTGGGTAAAGACACTGCCTACAGTGCCCGTCTCCCATACGGATGCTGGTTCGAGTCCCTGCTGCTCCACTTCTGATACAACTCTCTGCTATGGCCTGGGAAAGCAGTAGAAGATGTCCAGATCCCTGGGCTCCTGTACTCACATGGAAGACCTGGAAGAAGCTCCTGGATCCTGACTTAGGATGGGTCCAGCTCCAGCCTTTGCAGCCATTTGGAGAGTGAACCAGCAGATGGAAGACCTCTCTCCCTCTGCCTCTCTCTCTCTCTGCCTCTGCCTTTCTGTAACTCTGCTTTTCAAATAAATAAGTACATCTTTAAAAAAATTCACAGAAATAAAATTAAAATATATTTATTTTAGGGCAAAGTATTTTTGAAACCCATGCATAGTTTCTTCAGAATATGCATTTTCCATGAGTTTTTTTTTTAAAGATGTACTTATTTATTTGAAAAGCAGAGAGAGAGGGAGAGACAGGAAGAGAGATAGAGATCTTCCATCCATTGGTTCACTCCTCAAATGGCCAAAATGCCAGGGCTTGGCCAGGCCAAACCCAGGAGCCTAGAACTATATCTGGACATCCCACATGGGTGGCAGGAACCCAGGTACTTGAGCCATCTTCTACTGCCTTCTAAGATACAGTAGAGGGAGCTGGATTAGATGTGGGGCAGTGGGACTCAAACTAGCAGTCAGATATGGGATGCAGGCATCTCAACCATCGGCTTAACCTGATGTGCCACAACACTCTCCCCTTCCATGAACTTTTGAAGTATATTCATACAAAACATTTTTGAGGTATAATTTCCAATTTTATATGTTCTCTATTTTTGGTTTTGTTTTGTTTTACACAGTCCTTCTCCTGTTTCGAAACTAGCTCCTAAATCAGTGAGTACCTAACAGGAATTGTCTTCATCTGGGACACCCCTTCTTCAGAATCATGAACAGCTGGTCTTTTAAAAAGTTCTTTACAGAATGTCAGTTGTTGGTCTTGTTGTTCTTGCAGTGTTATGCTCCCCATTGCATGGTTTTTACTAATTTTCACAAATACAGAGGATCTGCAGGACTGACCAATGGTTTGTCTGCCCAAGCAATCTGACCATTTTGTGACTGAATATGATAAAATCAACCATTCAGTGATCGATTAAAATTCATATGTAAATCAAATAAGCATATAGCTTTAAATATATATCATGAGGACTGTTCCAAATACTCTTTCAAGCATTTTACACTTAAGTCTCTCAGCAATTCTGCAAGGTGTAGGAATTTACTAATGAGGACTTGTGTGTGTGCGTTTTCCCAGAGCAAATGAGATAATTCAGATTCAGTTTATGAGGCTGAAGCAGTGTTGTGGTGCAGCTGCTTGGGATGCTCACATCCCATATCATAGTGCCAGTTCAAGCCCCAGGTGCTGGGCTAAGGATCTAGCTTCCTGCTATGGTGCTGGGAAGCAGCGGAGAATGGCTCAAATACTTGAGTTCCTGACACCCATGTGGGAGACCTAGATGGAGTTCCTGGCTCCTGGCTTCAACCTGGCCTAACTCTGGCTATGAAGTCATTTGAGGAGTGACCCAATGGATAGAAAAATCAATGTCTGTCTCTCTCTCTCTTTCTCTGCCTTTCAAATAAATAAATCCTTTTAAAAATTCAGGAATTCTTCAGATTACAGTTTATTATCATTATACTATACATTTTTTCCACGTAGTGTCAATCACTTGCTTGAATGAATTTGCCCCATTTTAGCTGGCTATTTTAATGTATAAACTTCCTATAATTCAGTGCTGTGCAACCTCAGCTGCACACTGGAGCCATCTGAGAAAGTCTTTTTATAATAATAATAATAAAAAAGGCAGAGTGGACAGTGAGAGAGACAGAGAAAGGTCCTCCTTTTCCGTTGGTTCACCCCCCAATGGCCACTGCGGCTGGCGCACCGCGCTGATCCAAAGCCAG
Source organism: Lepus europaeus (assembly GCF_033115175.1). Classification (NCBI taxonomy): domain Eukaryota; kingdom Metazoa; phylum Chordata; class Mammalia; order Lagomorpha; family Leporidae; genus Lepus; species Lepus europaeus. Next base: position 75,015,793 of record NC_084833.1, read on the forward strand.
GAGCTTCTCCTGGTCTCCCATGCGGGTGCAGGGCCCAAGGACTTGGGCCATCCTCCACTGTCCTCCTGGGCCACAGCAGAGAGCTGGACTGGAAGAGGAGCAACCGGGACAGAATCCGGTGCCCCAACTAGGACTAGAACCTTGTGTGCCAGTGCCGCAGGCAGAGGATTAGCCTATTGAGCCACAGCGCCAGCTGAGAAACAGTCTTAACCCAGGTGGCATCTATATCCTTCCCATAGTGGTACCAATGTAATTGTCCCAGAATATTGCCTGGGCTTCTGGATTTTTCAAAGCTTCCAGATTCTAGTGTGTTCTAAGGTTGAAACTACTACACCATTTTCAGCAAACTAAGCCATTAGCCAACTAGCTTTCAGCTAGAAGCTGTTTTCATCTTCTGTTCAAATAAAATTCTATGCTGGAAGAAACTAGAATTATTACCTGTGGCTATAGTATAAAAGTTCCTAGGAAACATATGTCCACTTTTAGTTTAATAAGCGTGATTAAGTGATTTTTAATTGATTGTGACCTTCAGTTACTGAATATTGAATTATAACACGATATCCATATAAAGCATCCCAGAGAAATACAGTGTCATCAACCATAAAATTCTTTTCAGGTTGGCAGGGGGAGGGAGGAAGGGACTATCATTATGTTTTTAGAACTGTGTCTACAAAACAACTGAATCTGTTAAAAATTGATTAATGTGGCTGGCATAGCAGGCAAAGCCATGGCCTGCAACACCATCCCATATGGGTACCCATATGCTCCACTTATGATCCAATTCCCTGCTTATGTGCCTGGGAAAGCAGTGGAAGATGGCCCAAAGTCCTTGGGGCCTTGCACTCATCTGAGACCTGGAACAAGCTTCTGGATCCTGGCTTTGACCTGGCCTGGCCTGGCCTGGCCTGGCCCAGCCAAGTTATTAGGACCATTTTGGGAAGTGAACCAGCAGATGGAAGATTCTCCTTCTCTCTCTCCATAACTCTTTCAAATAAATAAATCTTTTAAAAAACTAGTTAAAAATTTAAAAAACCTAATAAAGTAATTGAAAATGAATTCATATTTTAATGACCGTACTAATACTTTCCATTTTTTTTCTGTAAAATGCCTTTCTTCAGGAGATTGTGTAGCTATATATGGCCTGCTACTTTAAAACCACTCGCTATTAGGTTTGCAAATGTGTACACTGTTATGAATGACAGGCAGAAATTTTTCAAATTTAAAAGATGTATTGGGGCCAGCACTGTGGTGTAGTACGCTAAGCCTCCGCCTGCAGCACCAGCATCCCATGTGGGTGCCGGTTTGTGCCGTGGCTGCTCCTCTTCTGATCCAGCTCTCTGCTGTGGCCTGGGAAAGCAGTGGAAGGTGGCCTAAGTGCTTGGCCCCCTGCATTTGCATGGTAGACCCAGAAACTCCTGGCTCCTGGCTTTGGATGGGCCTAGCTCCAGTTGTTGCAGCCATTGGGGAGTGAATAAGCAGATGGAAGACTTTTCTCTTTCTCTTCCTTTCTCTGTAACTCTTACTTCTCAAATAAATAAATTAATTAAATATTTAAAAAAGAGAGAGATATTATGTATTCATGATCTCGCTATGTATTGGAATATGTCTGTGAATATATACTTAAAGAATATTTGATTGCTACAGTTTAGCCATCTTATTTGTAAAGCTGATCACTTAATGATTGATTGATTTCACCAAGGCAATCGGATTCAGTCACAGTGGAGGCCAAATGAATGGACAACCACATACACTGTCTAGTTCTCCACATTATCCCTACTGGATGATGTAAATCAGCTAAAACAATTCAAGAAAACTAAACCAAAAGTTCTTAGATATGTTCCCAAGTAATTACAAAATACAATTTAAAATGAGTGATCAGATAAACTAATTGTGCATTTCCATTACTGATATTGTGAATCACCATGTGGCAACTCTTCCTTAATTCAGAAACTTTCTTTTAGAATGCTGTAAGGCTCATTGATAAGAGCAGTTATCGAGAGATCTGGGAGAATGACTGGCTAAAAAGAGAGGTAGGTGGAATTTACCATAACAAACAATTTCTTAATTTGTTGAATTGGGAATCAGTTTTGATTATAAACCAAAGTCATAGGGAAAACATAGAACTTTGACTTACAGAGATAAAATCGAGTGTTAATCTTATTTTAATATGTTACTCAATGAATACCATAAGTAATCTCAATAATGGCCAAAAATGTTTTAGATTTTCAATGCACACAATATATTCAAATGTACATATTTCCTTTATGTCCTGACACTGACTTCATCTTCCTCATGAACCTATTTCCTTATGGTGATGGGACAAAGGTAAAGGAGCATTCTCATCTCCTTCTCTACTGATTGAAATTGCTTTCCTGCATGACGTGGTCTCCTCTGGATATGTGTTCAGTATTTTTCACTTCCTTTCCTTCCCCTGCTCCTCTCTGAGATGGACCCTTGGTGCAAAGGGAAGAGGGACTTACATGACCTTCTGTGGGTATGTTTCTCAAGACAGCTCTTTGGATCCTTGCTCTTTAAGCTTGTCTCATCTTCTCTTCCCACTAGTGACTTCTGGACCTATTCTGGATCTTTGGACATTATTTTGCAGCCAACACCAACGCGGTTACAGATATTTACCTATGCTCAAGTTGTCCCTACCCTCTGCAGCCTCTGTATCTCACCCTGGCCCCACCCCATCCTCAGGCTGCCTTCACACCTCCTTTTCAAGAGCATACAAAAGTTGCTGTACTCAGGTGTGTAGCCTTGGTCTCAGCTTACCTCCATCTTTCCTTACCAGCACTGCAAAACTGCTTATGCTGCAGGTGGTTATGTGAAGATTCTAAGGCGGGTCTCTGAACTTCCACACTATCGACATTTGGAGCTGGAAAATTCTTTGTGGGGAGGTACTGTCATGTTTTCCTTGCATTATACATGCTGGTCACTCTGCCCTTACTTTCATTACCTGCTTTCCCTCATCTGCTTTGATAACTACAACTCTTTGTTCAGGCTCAAACTTTGATGACCAATTTCCTTGTGAACCATTTTGTAAATTCTTCAGAAGTCCTGGGTGCCTGTTGCTTCATGTTCTCTTGCTTCATTGCAACAATTGCTAAAATATACTGACATTGCCTGTTTATATTTCTATCTCCTTAAAAAGAGGAGCAGGCTATGTCTTTTCAACTGTATATCCATGGCACTCAAGAAACAGACTATGCTTATTAAGTAATTATTAAATGAATGAGCATTGCTGAATATAGATACAGTCATTGAAGGGCAAACTGCATCCTACTTTTCCTGAGGACATACTGAAATAGAATTATGGAAGTATGAAAAGAAACCCAACCACAAACAGGACAGGAGGAGTTAACTAGCCAGTGCTATTTCAATAATTTTCTGGAAGACAATAAACAAAGAAAGCATATTGTTGGATAAAACCAGCAGACAGGCTGGCGCCACGGCTCACTAGGCTAATCCTCCGCCTTGCGGCGCCGGCACACCGGGTTCTAGTCCCGGTCGGGGCACCGGTTCTGTCCCGGCTGCCCCTCTTCCAGGCCAGCTCTCTGCTGTGGCCAGGGAGTGCAGTGGAGGATGGCTCAAGTGCTTGGGCCCTGCACCCCATGGGAGACCAGGATAGGCACCTGGCTCCTGCCATCGGATCAGCGCGGTGCACCGGCCGCAGCGCGCCTACCGCGGCAGCCATTGGAGGGTGAACCAACGGCAAAAAGGAAGAACTTTCTCTCTGTCTCTCTCTCTCACTGTCCACTCTGCCTGTCAAAAAAAAAAAAAAAAACACAGCAGACAATATCTGGTCCAGATGTTAAGAGTCTGCAGTGGATGTGCAAAACCCAATCTGTTTTTTGAAGCCTGGAAGCTTATCTGCTAAGAGTCTGTGTGTATGACAGATGGTATGAATGGGATCTGGAGAAACAAGAGGGTTACTTGATGTTCTGCATAGAGAGCATCTGTATCAGTAAGCACTGCCCCGCCCCCCACCATTCCTTTTCACACAGAACACAAGTGTTACTCTTCTAAGAACTTCATGGCTGCTCTTTGAGAATACCGCACAAATTACCCAATGAGAGCTAAATTTTCTACTGTAGACATTAGACATTTCTATGCAGAAAATCCTTCCCTGTCGACATGTAGGAAGCCATGACTTAGAATCCCACACCTGCCTCTCCCTCCTAAATTTGCCAGTTGGCCTGTTGTAGTGTCCCATATAGACTCTCTATTCCACATGCCCATTCCAAGGAGTAACCTGTTATGAAAACAGACCTATTTATACACTGGTAAAACAAATCCTCGGGCCTGCGCCGTGGCTTAACAGGCTAATCCTCCACCTTGCGGCGCCGGCACACCAGGTTCTAGTCCCGGTTGGGGTGCCAGATTCTGTCCCGGTTGCCCCTCTTCCAGGCCAGCTCTCTGCTATGGCCCGGGAGTGCAGTGGAGGATGGCCCAAGTCCTTGGGCCCTGCACCCCAGGGAAGACCAGGAGAAGCACCTGGCTCCTGGCTTCAGATCAGCGAGATGCGCAGGCCACAGCGGCCATTGGAAGGTGAACCAATGGCAAAAAGGAAGACCTTTCTCTGTCTGTCTCTCTCACTATCCACTCTGCCTGTCAAAAAAAAAAAAAAAAACAAACAAACAAACAAACAAAAAAAACCAACAAATCCTCACCATTCCCCAGACCTTTCTTACATATGAATAGATAATCAGGGATCAACAGGCATTTGAATACAACCAGCCCAGCACAAAAGAGAAAGACCAAGTAAACTAACAATAACAAAGTAAAAGGAAACACTAAGAACCAAAACTGGGGACTGGTGCTGCAGCACAATAGGTTAATCCTCTGGCTGCAGTGCTGGCATCACACGTGGGTGCCAGTTCTAGTCCTGGCTGCTCTCTTCCAATCCAGCTGTCTGCTGTGGCCTGGGAAAGCAGTAGACAATGGCCCAAGTGCTTGGGCCCCTGTGCCCGCATGGGAGACCAGGAAGAAGCTCCTGGCTCCTGGCTTCGGATCGGTGCAGCTCCGGCCGTTGTAGCCATCTGGGGAGTGAACCAGTGGAAGGAAGACCTTTCTCTCTCTCTTTCCCTCTCACTGTCTGTAATGCTACCTCTCAAATAAATAAAATTAAAAAAAAAAAAAAGAACCAAAACTGTCCAGGAAAGAAAGATATAGAAAAAATTCAGGGAATTGGAAAGATCTTTTATTAATATAATAAAAAACTTGAGAAGGCATTTTATTTAGAAAACAAAATGCTTTAAGACAAAGAATTAATCAGATGTAAAATAGAAAATGGAACCCATGTCTTAGAACAGGAATCTCAATATTTTTGAAAGAGAGAAAAATAAGAAATAGAGTACTAATGCAAGGTATGTAATATACAACTGATACTAATCTCAGGAAGAAAAATATAGAGAAAATAAAAGGAAGGAAATCATGGATTAAATCACAGCAATTGGCAGGCAATTTGGTGCAGTGGTTATTTTCAACCTAGAATTCTGCACTCAGATAAACTAGATTAAGGGCAAAATAAAGCTATTTTCAGAAATGCAAGGGCTCAGAATATTGACTTTTCAATCCTCCTCAGGAATTTATTTGATAATATACTTCAGCAAAACAAAAAAGTAAACTGAGTAAGAGAAAACAGAAAACAATGTACTTCCCAATATACCAAGGGAATGATAACTGTGCTGGAGACCTAAAAAGCACATTGTCTGGATAAAAAGTGAAGTCACTTCCAGGCTCCAAACCCACAAATTCAATAACCAGCTGTGCTAACTCCACCTTAGCACACCACAGGCATCTCAAACTCCTAAACTGACTTCATCTTTCTCTTTCCCCAAAACGCTGCCTCTTCTCTGCTGTTTCTGGTTTCTAAGGACAGCAATATCTTAGCTTTCTAATCAATTCCTCTCACTACTTGAAATTGCTTTTACATCAAATAGTTACCCATCCTGTGCCATCTATGTTACAAAACTCAATACTTTTTGAGAGAACTCACTTCAAACTACGTAGATCTTGTAAACAAGTTATCTTTTTTAAATTCAATTTATTTTTATTGTATTTGAAAGGCAGAAAGAGACAGACATACAGAAAACTATCTTTCATCTGCTGTTGCACTCCTCAAATGTCTGCAACAGCCAGCTCAGTCCAGGTCTCCCATGTGGGTAGCAGCAACCCAAGTACTTAAGCCATCATCTGTTGACTCCCAGAATGAACATTAGTAGGAGCAGAGCTGGGACTCAAACTCCAAAATGGGTCAGGTATCCCAAGTTGCATATTAACTACTGTACCAAACACCCACCCTTAGCACGTTGTTCTTACATGATTCTCAAACATTCATCTTCAGCACCAATTTCTGTGGGTCTTCAGCTCTGGACCTACATCTTTATTTGCTTGCTATATATTTCCACATGGATTTCCCAAAGGCACTTCAAACTCAATGTATCTAAAGCAAGACTCATTAAATTTTTCCTCCTACATTACCTACATTTCCTTTTTCATCATCTGCCCAGATACCAAAGATTAAAAAAAAAGTCACTGTCAGCTTCTGTTCTTTCCTTTTCCTTGCTCTTTAATTCACTTCTTATAGTTTAGTAGGCTTGGAAACAAGGAATTTAAAAATTCCTATGCTTTCTTTGAGAACAATTATCTTTAAATTGTCTTTATATAATCATGGTGAATAGGAGTTCACACTATCCCCTAAACTAATTAGGGTAAATATTCTGTTTTTAAAAAGATAATTAAAAAACTTAGAGTGAGCTCAGTAGTTAAAGAACATTACGGAGAAATTTAATTCTTATACTTTTATTAAAGACAAGATTATAATCCTAATCACAATAATTTACCCATTAAATTCTTATACTATGTCATAAATCTTAGATTTAGAGAAAATGACTACAGAATATTTATATTTGACTGATCATAAATGCTGTTTTGGCACCTTTCTACTAAAGCTACAAGTTACATTTTGTCTTGTTTTGTTACTTCTCATAATTCAATGGAAATAAAATGTAGGGGAAAAAAGTAAAGTTTAATTGAATTAGGAGCGGAAAGAACTTTGTAATAAGGGACAAATCGTTTTAAGGAAACTCACCAGATTTAATTTTTGCATTTAGATAAATTATCCATTAGATAAACTAATGAAAAGTATTTGATTATCAGTACTAACACATAATTTAAAATTGCCTGAAAAAAGAATAATGCATGCCAATTAATTTCTTTGGGAAGGTTTAGAATGGGTGACACAGGATTTTAATAATAAGATATATTTCTCCATTTAACCATCTTTGAACAATAATCAATGCTTAGATTTCTGGGAAGGATACAGAGATATCCTTTTGTGTGATTCTCACTATCTGGCTTTATTTAGCATGACTATTGGGAAAATGAAAAGAAACTTGAAATTTACAAATGGCTTAGACTAACTTAACAAACAGAAAGCCAGAGAAACTAGGCAAAAGGATTCAAAAAAGTTAGCAATCAGAATTTCAAGGTATATGGCTAACTTGGATCTCTCAGGAGAAAATTTTGAGAACAAATACTTTGTCTGGAATGCTAAGTTCCTGACTTATAATAGTTTTAAGTAAATTATTTTTCCCAATTTCTATATACTTTTATGGGTATTTATAGGGAATATCCTTTTCATTTTATTACCCTAGAAATCCAAAGATATTTATCTGCTTCCATGATTTTGATTTCCCAACATTTCAAAAGGCAGAATGTAGATAGCAAGTGATAGGAACATTAGTTCTTACTCTAAAGCGGCAGGTGATATCATAAGATACCCTTAGTCTGAAAGACTGGATGTAACTTCCAAAAGAGTCCTCATTCACAGCGTTGGAAGGAGACCAAGAACTGTGTGTGCTGCCTCCCAAGCATGCCAAGCCCTAAGGTTAAACATTTCCAAATGTTCTATTAATTCCTTCTGTTTACAACCTCTGACTATAATTTCTTTCTCATCCTGTGACATTTGAAAATCATAAACTTTTCCTTAAAGCATTCAAGATTTTAATCAAGTTAACCATCTCTCAACATATGAGACCCTACAACAGCAATCTCTAGCTTTGTAATTTAGTACTATGGACTCACATGGTTTGTTAAACTGAAACAGGTAAATAATGCATGCTTTTCTTCTAACTCCAAGTCACCAGCAATATTTGAGACTTTTGACTGGTATTGCTTTGCATTACAATCATTTGAGTTTTTGTCCACTGGATTACAAGGTCTCTTGAGGGATACATTATGCCTTGTTCAAGTTTGTATCTGTGTACATCTAGCTGGTACCTCCGCCATAATAATAACTCATGCATACAATAATTGATGTATGTGATAGAGATATGCATTTTGCAATGTACTGAATGCTTCAAGATTCTAAAACAATTAAATCTCAATGACAAAGCAGAAAATGTTAATCATTTCCTTTAAAAAAGTTATTTATTTTCATTTATTTCAAAGGCAGGGGCTGGGGGAGGGAGAGAGAGAGAGAGATCTTCCGTGCACTGGTTCACTCCTGAGATGTCTGCACCAGCCAGGACTGGGCCAGCCCAAAACCAGGAGCCTGGAATTCTATCTGACTCTCCTACATGGGTAACAAGTATCCAAATATCTAATCCATCACCTAATCCCAGGTTACACTTCAACAAGAAGCTGACATTGGAAGCAGAGCAAGGACGTGAACCCATCATCACAGCTGCTGTGCCAAACACCTGCCTAATAATCTCCTTCTAAGTACTCATCTTGGTTACACTCTTGGATACTCCTGACAAGAGACAGTGAATGTAAACCCCTGTGCCTCTTTGTCCCATAATGTGGCTTGAAATTCTTTTCTTTCTATATTCACACCAGCCTATCACTTTCTACTTAATACTCTTCTAATTCTTCTATTGTCTTGATCTCTTCTCATGTCCTCGTTCCTATCGAGTGCCTGTATAGCTCATTCTGCTTTGGGAGGCAAAGAAGGGAGCTGGGAGTTCTATTAACATTCTTCTTTATGTAATTTCCACTATCAAGTGTTCTATAGACAAAAGTTACCATAACACCCCTCTTAAAGACTGAAGAGAACTCCATCAACAGAACTGAGAAATTTTGTTCATATTTGCATTAGCCATATTTTTCCAGTAAACATTAACCAAGCCAGCTCTGTCTACCAATGATTGCCATCATTTACATGATGAAAGCAAGATTCTTTAGTTTGGCTCATTTCCCATTTCTCCCCACTCCCACTTTGCTTCTGTCTACAATAAAATAATCATGCCTTTGTACATGTGGTTCCTTCTGCCTAGAATGTATCTTCTTGTGTCTACTATGGGAACCCTTATTTAGCTTTCAAGACTCAGAATAAATGTCATCTCTTCTATGAATTCTCCCTTCTGCCCTGACACCTAATAGAATTAGGGTGAGAACCCCGTTCTCCTTCCATAGCATCTAGACACCTTCCGTGATGGTCTTTATCATTGCTTTCTGTTTTCATCACCTTTTCTCCCAGTAAACTAAAAGATCCTAGAAGGTTATTGATAATCATTTGCTTCCAAAGTGTAATATGATTCCTGGCTCACAGGCATACAACATAACTGTAAGAAGGGATGCATGAACAATATTTCCTCTATGTGACATTTCTCAGAACTGCTGCTCAGAGAGCAACTGCTGGCAGAAAGGGCTATTAGGCTGTTGCTTCTCTATTTAAAACACCATAATGTATCATTTTTCATTGTGTTGTTTTTAATTTCCCTTGGATAGATCCTCATGTGGCTGACAATACACCATATCACTAAATTAGTTAGCCTTGTGTTGTTATTTATCTGTGCCCTTTTGAAGGGTAGAAAAGAACAATTCCTGCTATTGTGTAATAACGGTCTTTATTAGTCCATTTTCTGTTCCTATAATAGAATACCTGAGGTTTGGTAATGTAGAAAAGCAAAGAAGTTTACTTAGCTTAAAGCTTTGAAGCTGAAAATCCAACATTCAGCAGCCTCTTTGGCTCAGTCTCTAGCAAGGGCCTCCTTGGCTGTGTAACATGATGGAGAAAGTGAAAGAAACCAGCTGCCTGCAGAAGTGAATCCAGAGAAATTCAGACTGTTCTTACAACAATCCAGTCTCACAGGAACTAACTTGGGTTCCACAAGAACCACATTAATCCCTTCTGAAGGCAATGCTCCCGATGACCTAATCACCTCCCACTAATCCTCCTCACCCCCGCCACCCACCAAAGATTCCATCACCTCCCAGTATCACATGAATGTATCTTTGGGGAAACACATTTACACCATATCCACATCAAAGTAGTGCCCATCCATACAAACAAGTGATGCTGATGACCTAGAAAAGAGCCCCATTCTCGCTTTCTGTGAGAGGAAGCACAAATCAAACTCAGTAAATAAATAATATGATAGAGCTTCCCCTCAGGCTCTCCAGAAACTGCACTTTTAGGAGTTACATTCGGTACAGAAAACATAGAACTAAATAAGTACCAACATCCATTCTCTTCTGAACAGATTGCAATACACAGAAAGGAAGTTGAAAAATTAGAAAAAGTTATTCATGAACTGGAAGAAGAAAACTTGGTGCTTATTGATCAACTTTTCAACTGTAGACTTGTGGATCTCAAAATACCCAGGTGAAAGTCATTAGTGTATTTAGTATTCTTGTAGATATTTGTGTCTGTAAAAAGTTGTTTTTTTTTTTTTTAGGTTAATTTTTTAACACTTTAGCTAGAAAACAAGAGTCAAAAAGAAAAGGACTCACAAAATGGCCATGATGAAAGAATAGGATTATTATTACAGAACACTGGTACACTGTAAATGTCAACTTGCTTTTTCTATAATGCACTATAGGAATAATAGGAAACAGTTAAGATGAACACTATAACTGCCAAATTCCAAAAGCCTCCAGGCCAGCAGGGGAAATGGTCATGAAGTAATTATATTATAGTGTAACAAGAGATCTATGAGGAACATAAAGGAGAGAGAGAACTTTCTGGAAGCATCTTGTAGATGTTCTGGTTACCTTGTGGACTACTGAATTATTTCCTTTATTATTTTTTATTTTATTTTGACAGGCAGAGTGCGTAGTGAGAGAGACAGAGAGAAAGGTCTTCCTTTTTGCCGTTGGTTCACTCTCTAATGGCCGCTGCGGCCAGCGCATCTTGCTGATCCGAAGCCAGGAGCCAGGTGCTTCTCCTGGTCTCCCATGCAGGTGCAGAGCCCAAGCACTTGGGCCATCTTCCACTGCCTTCCCGGGCCATAGCAGAGAGCTGGCCTGGAAGAGGGGCCACCGGGATAGAATCCGGCGCCCCAACCGGGACTAGAACCCAGTGTGCCAGCACCGCAAGGTGGAGGATTAGCCTGTTAAGCCACGGCGCCGGCCTCCAAATTATTCCCTTTAGTGAAAAAGTCACTACTTTGTAGTTAGTGAAAATAGGCTGGCATTCCAAGTCCCATTTGTTCCTGCACAAGAAAAACCAAATGTGTAGTAGATGGCAATGTATTTCAGGTTACCTTTTTTCTTACCTGACCGGAAAAAAAAAGTCCTAATCCTAATATACCAATCTTGATGGGAAACGATAGCCCTGGAATATGGAATTAAAGTTCAAAGTGGCATTCCTAATTTAGACAAGTAGTCATAAACAAGAAATAATCTAAATGATGGTATGTTTAGGAAGAGAGGGGAAATCAGTCACACAAATATAGCTTGTAAATGTGCAAGATTGGGACAGAAACATCTACATGTAGGAATTAAAACAGATATTGAGTTGAATATGATGGAAGAGACGGAAGTTTCCATCCAAGTAGTTCCTGTTGCTTGTGTGCACAGAAACACAGTATTTGTGACATGATAAAGTATTTGTTATTTACAAACTTTCTAATGTGTTCCAACAAAGATGGGTATAGGCAACTTGTAGGTTCTTTGCCAAGCTAAGTATAAGGCATAAGGATATAAGGTTAAAGAAATTGGGAGATACTGTAATTAATTACTTTATAGGTTGAAAGTTGAGTGGAGCAGGATAAACAAAGATGCAAGCTACCTCCCTTCCCTGATTACTTGTGCTCCACAAAGAGTAGAAGGCACTATAGATAATGAATGAAGTGCGGCTGAATGAACTGGCTGATTTCTGGACTCCTATACTTCCAGTTTCTCAAGTTGATGCCCTGCAGAACCCTGGGCCTCTCTTTGGCCAGCTCTTCTGTGCGATCTGGCCTCCCGTTCCACAGTGCTGTCCTACATTTAGATCTTGCATGCTGCTGCTGCTGTTGCTGGTGTGTGGCTCCTTAACCACTGCCCTACCTGCTGTCCACTGTCTATTTCTGAACTGACCACTCTCTAAAACGCTGGTCTCACTTCCCTGCTTCCATCAGCCCAGGCTGATACATCTGATTTGATACTGATGTCATAATATTATAACAAAAGGAATTCTTTCATGGGCTAGAGAGGACTTGACAAGGACAGAAAGGGAGCTGTGAAACTTCTAATGGGGGTTTTCATTAAGTTCTTTTGCACTGTAGTATGCAATTTAACCCTATCTTCCGTCTTCCTTACAAAACTTTCAGTAAAACCCACATTGTTCAACAATACTTTGGAGGTTAGTCTTATTTAGAGACATGGAGTGCTTCAGAGTTAGACAGAATGAGCATTTCCCAAGCAATGGAAACATCATAGGTAAAATTCTAAGTTGTCCTGGTATATGCTTTCAAAGCAGCCTGAACTTTCTCTTTGTAACCAGCCTTTGTCACAGTGTTGATTACTTATTTAATGTCTGTTTCCTTTCTTTGAAGCAACTGTTTAGGAACTTTTCAAAGATTGGCATAAAGAAAACAGAAATGTATAAACTCTGAATTTTCTATTTGTTTCTTGTACAGAGGATAACCTGAGAGTGTTCACAAACGTTTGCTGTTTCTATTTCCACATCAAAGAAAATAACATATTTTGCGATACACTTCCCTTTCCATCTTTTGTTGAAATTGAGTCTTCTCTAATACTACTAGGGTGATGAGAAACAGACATGAACTGTCTCCCGTGGACACATAAAACATTTTATTTTCCTATTTTGATGGGGAATAGGGTATTCTGGTTAATGGAGTTTCTACATTTCCCATGCAGTTTTCCAAACTTTTTCCCATGACAATTCACATAGTATGTCATTGGATGTTTTTTAACACATTGGGGTACATGGATGAGGCAACTGTCAGCCAGAAATGACTGCCTTGAGACCCCACTGCCACAAGACTGAGGCTAAGTGAGCCAAAACCTACAAATTGAACACTTAGTATTATGACATCATTTCCAATATTTTCTATGTCACTAAATAGCAGGTGTGCTATCCTTCTGTGGCATAAAAATGACACACACTAATGATGAAGAGGGAAAGCTAGATTTCTGATGGTTATGCCATTTAATAAGATCTTAATTATTAAGACGGTGAAACTAGGAAGAATTACATGGCCGACGAGAGCTACGTGTAAAACCCACCTTCGCTATGTCTATAGAAGGTTGTACAGATATGAATACTAGATGTACTCACAGTAACTGCTGGGGCCATGAAATCACCTAATTCAGGGGATTCACTGGTCGTTGATTATCTACGTATAGGTGGTGTTTGCATATCTACACAAGTCCAATTGCTTCAAGCTCTTTTCAGCAAACCTCATGCAAGGGTCATACAGAGCTTTCAAGGCATCACATTTTCTGATGTAAAATTTAGTGGCAGTTCCAAATAGGAGTGCACAGAATTAAATACATGCATACAATATCAAGAGCATCTATACAGCACTTCAGTGGGTATGTAACTGAAATGTGTCACTCAGAGAGAGCCAGGCCTGGATGGCCACTTGGGTTCCTACTGCTCATGTTCTCTCTCTCCATCTCAGTCCTTCCCATCCAGACCTCTGTCACTCTTCACCCGAGCTACAACAAAGGGAGACCTAATCGGTGTCCTGCACACTCTTGTTTCTGGGGCTCTTCCAGGAAACCTTTGCTTTCCTCAGGCTAATTCAGGCGCTTCTTTGTTCTTCCTCCAGCTTTCTCACACTCTGCTAGTTACCCATCATGGCACAAACTACCACTTTCAAATACTGGAATTTGGCTGCCATATGGGGCCTTATGCTCTTCATGGGTAGAAATGACATTTGTTTTCAACTATGTGTCTCTAGTACCTAGTAAGGAAGTAGAAACTAGTGAGCATGTCATACAGTATTTATCGACAAACAGCCTGTTCTTATTTGTTCTTTTAGGCGACTATATCTTACTCAAGCTGCTGGGCAGAGTGTGCCACTGGAAAGAAAGCCTTTGGAGTTGCCAGAAACATGTCCAGGTATTATATTGCAACAATGATGACATATTTTTAAAAACTGAACAAACACTTATTGAGCATCGACTAAGGGCAGGTATCCCACATACAAGAACTATTCAGAGCAAAGATGCATGCCAACTTCTCTAGATTTCTCTTCCTTGCAATGTTTGTACTAATCTAGCTCATTTGTTTATAATTTTAAAAACAAAGTCCCCATGTTTCACAGTGAATTCAATAGACACTGGGTGAGAGTTTGGGTTGCTGTCTAAACAGGCATAGTTTGGGTCACAATTTAGTCAACTAAAAAGGCAAAAGCCAACTAGGTTCCCATGTGATTACTGTAACTTCTTGGCTAACAGAAGGAAATACAGCTTAGATAGTCTCTTAAAATGGGGCTCCCTTTTACTTTAATACATAAATTCTACAGTTCTCATTTCTAATTCTCAAAGTTCTTTCAAATTAAAAATATGACAAATTGGGGCAGGCATTTGGCCTAGCAGCTAAGACACTGAATAGGATGCCCACTCCCTACATTAGAGTATCCTGGTTCAATTTTCAGCTTTGGCTCCCGATTCCAGCTTCTTGCTAATGCATTCTCTGAGGGGCAGTGGTGATGGTTCAAGTGGTTGGATTTCTGCCATCCACGTGGGAGACTTGCATTGAGGTCCCAGCTCCTGGCTTTGGCCCCACCAGTCACTGCAGGTATTTGGGGAGTGAACCAGTAAATGAGAGTGCTCTCTCTTTCTCTGCTTATCAAATAAATAAATTTAAAAGATATGTGACAGGGCTGGTGTGAATCAATGGGTTAAGCTGTGATGCCAGCATCCCATTTTGGAGTGCCAATTTGAGCCCCAGCTGCTCTGCCTCCAATCCAGCTCCCTGTTAATGCACCTTGGAGAGCAATGGAAGAAGGCCTGAGTACTTGGGCCCCTGCCACCCAAGTGGGAGACCCAAATGGAGTTCCAGGCTCGTGGCTTTGACTTGAGCCAGTCCTGGTGCAACCACTTGGGGAATGAGCTGGTGGATGGAAGATTCTGTCTCTCCCTGACACTCTTCCTTTCAAATAAATAAATACAGGACAAATGTATGTTGAGTTTTTCTGTTCAAAATAATTTTTTTGTATTCATCCTAGAAGAGAAGTCAAAAGTGCAACCTATAGAAGTAGAAAGTAGAGACAGGATGAGCTCATCAGTTAAGAGCAGTGCCCTCCATCTCAGTCATCAAGACAGTATCAAAGATGCCCAGCACCTGAAGATAGATGAAGATGAGCTCTCACGCCCAGAATTTGGAGGCTCTGATATGAAGTATTTACTATATGAGGATGAGCAGGATTTCAGGGTAAGATGAATGAGAACCCAATTTTGAGTACTAAGAGAATACTGTAGAAAAATTTTGTTGTGGGTATCCTGGCCAGCAGAGGGCTATGCATATATGACCAACATTTCTCCATTAATTAAAGAGCTTGAAGAGGATATATTTCTCTACTCTAGCCAGTAGCCAACTGCCCTACGTCCTCTGTGAGCAAGCCTGCCAACCGTGCTGCCTGCTCTTTAGATCTTGCTTACTAGGCCCACTGGGTACATTATTATTATTATTTTTTTAATTTACAGTGGTTCTCAAATTTCTCGTATTAAATAGCATTGAGGCAGTTAGGAGGACAGTGAAACCTGTCAGATAAAGGCCAATTACTGTAAGTAAAACCTGATTTGTCCAAGCAGATAACCTGCCAAATAATTTCCCTTGTGTCTCCCTCATAGGAATATGTCAAGTTGGGCCCCCTGGAAGTAAAGCTTATGTGTGTGGAGGGCAAGAAAATGCCCATTCATTTTCAAGATAAGGATGCTCCAATCAAGCTCCATGAAGATGTCAGAAGTCCAGAAAGCTGCATCACCTGTAAGATGGTGAAGTCTCTTCTCTAAGATTAAAAGACGCAGAGTAAAAACCTTTGCTTATAAATGTCTTAGGGAACTGAAGTATATTCAGTTGCCAATTCGGTTCATTTCAAACCAGCTGTTATCCCTAAAGGTCATAATTACATTTGAAATTAAAGTTCCAAGTACTCAACTATGCATCACATGGCATGGAATGGGTGACAAAAATGAAAGCACACTTTGTATTCCTATAGTGAAAGTCAGAAGCATGCCAGTGGGTTCAAGGTGGTCTCTAGGTTCCTTTCCATTTAAAGATTCACCGATTAACCCATGGCTCTAATATGAAATAGTTCAATTAGGAATGTTTCTAGAAGAAGTTGAGAGGTTTGCACAGCACTGACACATCTTTCTCTCTGAGTGAATGACAACAGCCAGTCTATAACCCAAGCCTATTTTGCAAGTCACAATGAATATTCAAAAAACTGAAATCACAAGGAATGTTTTCTCTGACCAGAATGGAACTAAACTAATGCTAAAACCAACCATAAACATTCCAAATAACTTGAAGGAAACAAGACAGTTTTTTAAAAAGCACAGAAAAATATTCTGAATTGAACAATAATGATAATACACAGATAAAACATGGTGGGATTTGGCTAGAGTGGTATTTAAAGGAAAATGTCAAACTTTAAATTCATGTATTAAAAAAAGAAAGGCTGGGGGCCGGCGCTGTGGTGCACTAGGTTAATCCTCTGCCTGTGGCACAGGCATCCCATATGGGCACTGGTTCTAGTCCTGGCCGCTCCTCTTCCAATCCAGCTCTCTGCTGTGGAAAGCAGTAAAAGATGGCCCAAGTGCTTAGGACCGTGCACCTGCCTGGGAGACCAGGAAGAAGCACCTGGCTCCTGGCTTCGGATCGGTGCAGCTTTGGCCGTTGCAGCCATCTGGGGAGTGAACCAGCAGAAGGAAGCCCTTTCTTTCTCTCTCTCTCACTGTCTGTAATTCTACCTGTCAAATAAATAAAATCTTTAAAAAAACTTTAAAAATAAGGCTGAAAAATAAAATGTCTGAGCTTTAACCTTTAGGATTTAGGAACAAAAAGGAAAAATAAATCCAAAGAAGGTAAAAGGATGTAAATAAAGATAAGAGCAGAAACTAATTAAATTGCAAGTTGATACACAAAAGATAAAATCAACAAAGCCAAAAGTTGATGTTAAAGGGTTAATTAAAATTGACAACCCCTAATAAGGCTGATCCAAAAAGAGAAAAAGAAAATTCATGAAAAAATGAAGCATCACTAAGGACATTATTAAGAAAACAGTAAGGGGATATAAAGAAAAAACCCTTCCCAATAAATGTGACAATTTAGATGAAACAGAAATGTTTCTCGAAAGCATTTATGAAAAATAAGAGAAACTACAAATTTTGAATAGTTCTAGATCTGTTAAAGGAATCAAGTGTGTAATTTAAAATTTGGCACAAGGAAAATTTCAAAACCAGGTGACTTCACTGGTGAATTTTTCCAAACCAAACACACACAAATTCCTTTCAGAGTATATGGAAAAATAAACACTTGCAAATCTTTTTAGGAGGTCAATATAATTCACTCTAAAGCCAGAACCCTGCAAAACCATTATATAAAAAGAAGTCATGAACATAGGAGCAAAAACCATTCATCTATGATAGAACTCAGCATAGTGGTTATGTTGGGGGTGGGGTCACGAGTAGGATGGGACATAAAGAAGTTTCCTGGTAAATCTTGATATGAGTGGCAGTTAACATGAATGTGTTCACTTGTAAATATTTGTCAGACAGCATTTGCACTTGACTGATATATACTTCAAAACTTTCAGAAAAACATATCCCTCAAATATCTATATTCGAATGCATTCCATGAAGACAGTATGTAAAGGCCATGCTGCACAGTGAAGGGAAACAAGAATGTTTCCTGACAGGAAGAAAGATAAAATAGTTTATCAGGGTAATCTTTCAAAGGTCAACAGGAGCAGAAATTCCTTGGAAATGGTAATACAGGCGCCAAGATTGCGACAGTGGCTTAAGCTGCCCCACGGGGCATATAAGCATCCCATATAAGCACCAGTTTGAGTCCCTGCTATTGCACCTGGGAAAGCAGCAGCAGATGGCCCACGTACTTGCGCTCCTGCTACACATTTGGACAACTTGGATGGAGTTCCAGGCTTCTGGCTTTGGTCTGGACTAGCCCCAGCTGTTTCAGCCACTGGGGGAGTGAACCAGTAGATAGAAGTGTGCTACCTTTTAAACAAATAAATCAATCTTTTCCCAAAAATATTTAAAAGGCTAATATGGATTTGTCACTTCTAAAGAAAAGCAAACTTGGACGGGCCTTGCAATGCAGCAGTTAAGCCACTGCTTGAGATACCTGTATCCCATATTAAAGTACTGGGGTTCAAGTCCTACCTGTTTTGGATCCAGCTTCCTTCCTGCTAACATGTGCATCTTGGAAGGTAGCAGATGATGGCTCAAGTATTTGAGTACCTGCTACCCCCAAGGGAGACTTGGATGGAGTTCCTGGCACCTGGCTTTGACCTGGGCCAGCCCTGGTTGTAGCAGACATTTGGGGAGTGAATCAGTAGATGGAAGCACTAGCTCTCACTCTCTCTGCCTTTCAAATATTTTTTTTAGAAAGTAGGAAAATTTTCACTGTTTTTAAAAAATCAAAACTTTTTATAGATAAAACTTATTTCCCTCAGATAGAAGAAATTTGCTGACTTCCCTCTTGGACAAACCAACAGGCTTCCATTAACCAAGAAAAACAGCCTATGTGACAGCTCACTGATTTCAGTAGGTCAGCAGAAATTGACATTGTCTCTGAAACTTAGAAAGTTCAGACCATAAGATTATTAAGACAAGCCAGGCATAACACGGTGGGACGTTTGTCAGCTGTGCCAGTTTCTCCTTCACAGCATCAATTTGTATCAGAAGAAAATAGCAAATGGCTAAAAATTTTGCTTGTTGTCAAAAGGATGTCAGAGTTGAAAAGGCATCGTTTGGAAAAGGAAGGGGAAAGAATATCCTTTCCTTCTGTTAATACCATTTTTAGGTTTAGGATTTGCAGAACAGTAGTATCTCTAAATCAAATCTGCAAGATTTTCTTTTCTTTTTTGACAGGCAGAGTGGACTGTGAGAGAGAGAGACAGAGAGAAAGTTCTTCCTTTTTGCCATTGGTTCACCCTCCAATGGCCGCCACGGCCGGCGTGCTGCGACCGGCGCACTGCGCTGATCTGATGGCAGGAGCCAGGTGCTTCTCCTGGTCTCCCATGGGGTGCAGGGCCCAAGCACTTGGGCCATCCTCCACTGCACTCCCTGGCCACAGCAGAGAGCTGGCCTGGAAGAGGGGCAACCGGGACAGAATCGGTGCCCCGACCGGGATTAGAACCCGGTGTGCCGGCGTTGCAAGGCGGAGGATTAGCCTATTGAGCCGCGGCGCCGGCCTGCAGGATTTTCTTAACAACCCCTATTCTAAATACATGGTTGCTTTGTTTAGTGACATTACCAATCTCAATTAAGTAGTATCATTGTGAACATACAATCAGTGCCACTCATTCAACAAAACATTTATTATTAAAATATTTAACCAGTCCTTGCAGCCAAGCACTGAATATAAGATTTCAGGGGTGTAAAACCAAATTTCCCTTCTTCAAAGAGCTCTTGGTCCAGTAAGAGCCTGAGCTATCGTTGCTGCTTTCGGTCTTCAGCAAGAACAGGCACAGAAGGAAGCAAGGAAAATGGGAGAAGAAAGGACAAGTTGTTCTAAGGGGGTGGGGAGGCGGGGGGGGGGGTACCCTTCTATTTTTAGTATCGTTAGTAATTGTTTAGAAAAAGAAATTTAAATCCAAGTGAGTTTAGGTGGATTTTACACAGGTTCAGTTCTCAGAATAAACACGTATTTTGATTTTTACACACTATTTAAGATATTGGGGGACTAGGGACCAGGTGGTGGTAGCTTTAGGTCCAGGGTAGGAACATTGCTTATTTTGGCCGAGAAATTAGATAGGTTTGAAAAAATTAAGGTATATAAAAGAGACAAGAGTATGGGAAAACATTCTGTGGAATCAGGCTGGCTGCCTTTGAATCATTTAACCTTTTAAACCCTGGTTTCCTCATCTGTATACTTCATGGACCTAATTCCCGTTTGTAAGGACTGTTTTAAGGACTGGAAAAACAGCATATAACCTGCACAAAGTAGACAAGCAATAGATGGCAGCTGAAATAATCACTGGCATTTCAGTCATCTCTGGAAACAGGCCAGAGATGTCTGGCCATCTTTGCAGTGTTTCAAGTGAAGGCACAGAGAAGTCACTGTGTCCAATCCATTGACAAAGGAATCAGCTGTCACCTGGTGTGAAAGCGTGTTCTGCCCCAACCCCTACCCTCCCCAACAAACTCTAAGAGGTCCTAACCTGGATCTACAGATCCACATCAGGCTGCAGAGACAAGCAGCAAACCCAGCTTCAAAGTTCTTCTGTGAGGAAAGGAGATGCATAGGGCATTTTGTCTCTCTGAGCCCTGTAGTCAGACACTAGAATGATTCAGGAAACAGGGATACCAGGGGATTTTTGTGGCAATAAAGGGCTATTTGTTAAAGGCCTGCTTGGTCCTTGGTTGTTTTACTACCTCCCAACAGAACAGTTCTCTGTATTTTTCTTGGAATAAACTGGCCTTTGCACTAAATGCAGGAAATGTGCCCTCAAGCAACTGAGGCTTTCTAAATATTAGTGACTTTAACACGATCAAATATTTCCATTTCTCTTCCTGATGGCTTGTGAGGCTCAAATCCCCAGAAAGGCTGTGTTTTTGACCATGACTGTTCGTGTTGGGTGTTTTAAGTCATTCTGTACTTAAGATCTGAGTTAGTGCTAAAAATCAGATACTTTAAAGGATTTTTTAAATAAAAACATTTTCAGATTTCTAGTATAGCAAATGAGTCTTAGTTACTGCAGGTCCAGTTATTCTCACAGATTCTCAGTAAAGTTTTGTCAGTATTTCATTTCTCAAGTCCTGTAGTCAACTTGCTGACCTCTTGCTTTCTTGGACTAGTGGCATCTTTTTGGTCTCTGCTATAAAAGTATGCTAGCCCTTGCAACATTTCCCTCTAAAGAGGGATAAAAATGAACTATGTTGGATTCCCTACCATATGACTACTCTCTATCAGGCCAGGGACTGGCATGCTTTGGTCTCAGTTGAGGCTCTAGTGCAAGTATGTAGTCAACTTTAGATCCTTGATGTTCTTTTACTACTGCACTTCATTTTTACATCCTAGCCACTTAAAAAGTGTCTTCTGTATATACAGTATTTGTGGGAAAACATGGATGCAGAATACAGCTGAATATAATCTTGTGAGAAATCAGTTTCAATGTGTCTTGTAACATTTGCTCAATAGTAGTTTGATTTTTCATTTTTTCATTTTTTAGGTTTGACTTTTTTGTTTTCATTGAAATACTCCAATTCTAAAACTTTAATTCGAAATATGTGACATGGTAGTTTTGAAATCATTGGTCAAAAAAAGCTTCAAGAAATTTACCAATTAATAAAAATTATTACAATTGTAGTAGTAGCTTCAAATGTATTCTTTTCTCTCTTTTGTAATAGTGAATTCAGTTAGCAGTTTTGGCTGAGTATATGGTCATCCAATTTAAAGATTGTTTCCCAGCTTCCTTGCAGCCATTTGACAAAAGTTCTGGCCGCTGGAATGTGAACCTGAGTTGTCCAGGATTCTTAGGTCTCCTTTTTTCATGCCCCCCTTCTCATCCTGCTGCTTGGAATGTGGTTATGCCACCTAGCCATGCTGGACTACACAGATGAGAGTAACATCACAAGGGCTGGGGAACATCAAGACACCAAACATGGAGATGTGGACACCCAACAATATTGTAGGTACCCACAAGTGAGCAAAGCTGCTGGACAGCTCAGACCTTTATGTATGAAGGAAAATTATCTTGTTGCAGTCCTGTCCATCTCCATCTCACACAACTCCAACTAAACTAATCAAACCAATACTGATACAGACCAAAATGAATACTACCCTAATGAGAAGTATTTTCAAAAGTAAAATGTAGTCTCTGAGGCATTAAATAAGAAGTGGGTAATTTATTGTTAAAATGGGGGAAGGAAGAAGGATCAAATTATATTACAAAGTCTGCTTTAGAAAGTATCTGTGGCAACTAAAATTGATCCTATGTGTGGGCCTGGATGTTTTCATAAAAAGTGCTCTGCCTCAGAACCCAGGAGTCCTACTTGTTTGAGAACAGAGTCAGGGGCAGGGTTCTGCTTTGGAAGCAGCTCATGGTAACTCCACCAAGCTTGTGCTGATGTCAATGATGGAAAAGAACAGGATGGGAAATTCCAAAGACACTCTTCAGTACATCAGACCTGTAAACTTGAGTGTATGCACTGCATATATACTGATCTATTATAACCCTATGAGGTGGGGCCTATAATTATCTTCATTTTATAAAGAAATCACACAGAGGAAAATTTAGTAACCTGCCCCAACTCTTCTAGCTTCTAAGGAGGAGCACTGCCAGGATTTAATTCCGCTGTTTAATAAAGAAATGTGTACCACAGTGTTTCAACAAGTAAGGTAAATGCCATCAATGTGAAAGCTGCAGTTTGTAATATGCCACATCTAGAACCCAGGACAGATGAGTTACAAGTGGTAGTCACTCTAATTAAACAGATAGTAACTCAACAAGTTGGTTGGCAGCATCTCAACTGTCCATTTAGGTTTTTCTTCTCTACAATCAAGGGCTCCCATGTTGTCTCCAGCCTTGTTGTGCTTTGTGTGGGACCTGCCACAGAACAGGAACTTGAACTTCCAGCAACGGTGTGGTACACAGCTTTATCTCCCAAACCCTCAGTATCAAAAGTATATACCATCTTGGTTGTTGTCCTGAGTGTGAACATTTATCATGGCTTTGTTGAGATTATCTTTAACTTAAAATCAACTGCAGCTGTAACAGCAGTAAAGGTAACTGATGCATCCATTCAACCTGGATGCTGGAACTAAAAGTCAGACTCTACAGAGCCAGGATTTGAATGTAGGTGGGTTGCCTCCAGGGTCCAAGCTCTTGACCATAGCTATTCTGCATTCCACTAAAAATAACTGCTATTTATATACTGAACTTTTGCCATGTGCCAGGTTAAATACTTCTACTTTTTAACTCATTAAGGATAACACTGCTATGATATATGCAATATTATCATGTCTGTTTTACAGATGAAACTGAAGCACAAAGAAGAGTCTGTCACTTGCCCAAAATGGAATTTAAACCCATAGCACAGCTGCAAAATCCACACTGTTATGGGTCCAATGCACCATCTCTGCCATGTAGCAGGTGCTTTTTAGCAACACAAATGATCTGTGAAGGGCAAGAATGCTTTCCAAGAGACAAGAATTTCTGCCACTGTCCTGTGTATGTCTAGGCTCATCACCTGACTTTCTTACATCTCCTACCGCATGTCACCTCCAGTTCTAACCACTCAGCATTTCCCTTTCTCCCACTGAGTTTGTAGCCTGTTTCTTACCTCTGGCAAGGTCATCTTAGCTATGGCTCTCAGGACCTACATTTTATTCAAGCTGGAGGATTTTACAAGTCTCTGAAACGGTTTGCTCATTTCCTCTCTTGATTCCTTCCCTTCAGTCCATTCTCAATACAGCTGCCAGAGCTGGGCCAGAGTGAAGCCAGGAGCTAGGAGCTTCTTTCAGGTCTCCCACATAGGAGCAGGGGTCCAAGAACTTGGGTCATTTTCTGCTACTTTCCCAAGCACATTAGCAGAGAGCGGAATTGGAATTGGAGTGGCCGGATCTGAACTGATGTCCATATGGTATGCTGACTCTACAGGATGTGGCTTAACCCACTGGGCCACAGCACCTTATAAAAAAGTCAACTCAAAATGGATCAAGGATCTAATACTACGACCTGATACCATCAAATTACTACAGGAGAACACTGGGGAAACTCTCCAAGACACTGGCATAGGCAAAGGCTTCTTGGAAAAGATCCCAGGAAGCACAAGCAACAAAACCAAAAATAGATACATAGGATGACATCAAGCTAAGAAACTTCTGCATTGCAAAGGGAATATCCAAAAAAATGAAGAGGCAACCAATAAAATGTGAGAAAAGATATACAAACTATGCAACTGATAAAGGATTAATATCCAGAATGCATAAATATCTCAAGAAAAACCACCACCACAACAACAAAACAGATAATCCAGTTAAGAAATATGCAAAGGATCTGAACAGGCATGTTTCAAAAGAGCAAATTCAAACGGCTAACAGACATGAAAAACTGCTCAGGATCACTAGGCATCAGAGAAATGCAAATAAAAACCACAATGAAGTTTCAGCTTTCACAGTCAGAATGGCTCTCAAACAGAAACCAAAAAACAATAAATGTTGGTGAAGATGTGAGGAAAAAGATACCCTAATCCACTTTTGATGGGAATGTAAATTAGTACAACCATTGTGGAAGACAGGATGGAGATCCCTCAGAAAGCTGAAAATATAGATATACCATATGACCTAACAATTCCATTCCCTGGAATTTACCCAAGATAAATGAAACCAGCACATGAAAGAGTTATCTGTACTCCCATGTTCACTGCAGCTCAATTCACAATAGCTAAGATATGGAATCAACCCAGATGTCCATCAACTGATGACAGGATGAAGAAAATTCAGTATATATACACTATGGACTACTACTCAGCCACTGATAAAAAAAGAATAAAACCCTGTTGTTTGCAACAAACTGATACAACTGGAAACCAGTTACAAATATCCTATGTGTTCCCTGATCTGTGGTAATGAACAGAGTACCCAAAAATATAATGTATATGAGCGAAATGAGATTCAATGATAGCCCTTGTCTCTACTACAGGACAATGTTTTTCCTTCTGTTTGTTGAATTCTTTACTTACTTTAGGGTTAATCTTATGATTGAAAAATAAACTGAAAGTAGATCATTGTAAAGATTAAAAGAAAGAATAAAGGGAAGGAAGAGGGAGGGTAGGGTAGGAAATATCACCATGCTCCTAAATCTATATATATGAAATACATGAAATTTGTTCACCTTAAAAATAAATAAGTAAATAAAAGTGTCCCATTTTTTTGGGAAAAAGTTACTATTACCACATGTTTGCATTCTTTCTTGTCAGAGATGTCAGAGCATCAGAGCAGGAGGAGGCACTTGTGCTTCACCAAAGACTACCTGTGAATTAAGCTTGGCCATCATCCTGGACTGCAGAGGGACTGGATCCCCAATTCAGTTTTATCCATGTGAATTGAGAGCAGGTCATTCAAAGAGAACAATGGATCATGAAACCAAAGACCTGATTCCTCCACCTTTTAGCTTATCAACCTGGACAAGTTCCTTTTCAGGTGCCTGCTTGCTACCTGTGAAACATGTAGTTTGTGGTAGCACCTATCCAGCATTGCCCAAAAGTTGTTTGAACAAAATGTAATATGGTTATGAAGCACTTCACGATACACAGTAACAAAGTAAGTAGTAAGAAGAAGCCAGAGAATGTAATACCCACATGCACAGAAGAGACAAATGAAAATCTGAGATGTTAAGGAATCTGATAAAAGTACAATTTCTCATTTTATATGAAAATTATTTAATAGCAAACCTTAAAAACTGACAAAATTAATAACCCATATTGACTAAAGATTATTTTTTCAACCATGTAAATATCATGGAGACATTTATCAATGTAAGGCTGTTAATCCCTCTCGCATATATACTCTGAATTCTATGGGCTATTTAATAAGCAACATGACCTAGTCAAAAGTTTCTTTGGCAAACATAATCAAGGTACCAATGTGTCAAATTCAAAAGCATTTTCTCCCTTAAACTTACCTGACTGAAGGCATCTGATCAAAGGCAAAGAAGAACAATTTCAGTAAATTATTCTGGCTTATCATTAAGAATCTAAAAGTTAATAAAAAGTACAAAGATAATTCTTTTTGGAAATTTCACAAGGCAAAAATGAATTTTACAGTTTATTAAATCGGCAAATATAATCACCTAAGTATACTTTATTAGCAAAAAATGATACTGATAATAAAAAGGAAAAGGAAAAAAGAAACTGCACCTAAAACCAGAATACCATAACGAAAGTTTTGTGGAAGCTGCATTTTATTTGAAAATCCACCCATTTTGCTAACATACATTTTAATATTGTAAACAAAAATAGAATCTGCAGAGACAATGCAACAAGTATGCTTAAACTCATGTACAGAATTGCTTTCCTACAACGAACTGTCCTTCTTAAGGCCCCTCTCAACCCAAACGTTAAGATGTATTTACACAAAGCACCGATCAACAGTGCAGTTTAATTCTTCGCTAACTAAACTCTTGGCTAGACATTAACTTTAAAGATACTATTTCCCCTTATTTAAAAGGTACATGATCATAACATGGCACGAGCCAAATAAAAGCTTCAAGGATTTTGACCCCCTTCCCTCCCCCCATAACACCTCCTAGAGTTTTACTGAAAAGAAGGAAAGTCTTGAAGTGAAAGCAATTCCTCACATTCATTTTGGAAAGGCCCTAATGTCAATGGAAAATAATGACATGCCAAGCACAAAGCAGTAAAGATCCTTCCCAATGCACTAATGCTGAATTTAAAATGTAGTGCTTCTCCTAGTCAGTGAACTGTTCCCTTGCAAAATCCTAGGCACAGAATTGACTATAAGGATTAATGCATTTATAATGCTTTCCTAAATCCCATAGAGACTGAGAATTCTTAAGAGATCCAGACCTATGGATACCTTAAAATATTTAGTGCTCCGTATGTCAGCTGAAAAGCATTCTGAATCAGATTCATTCTTGTGGATAAAAATCAAACATACTGTGTACATCCATACTCATTTTCGTAAGGAGGTTTGATATAATATTAATGTTACGTAAAATTGATAATCATAAATAAATACAAATACTTAAGGAATGTCTACTGCAAACTGAATATAAATTTTTTAAAAAAAGAAAAATTAATTTCAGTTACTATTTCTGTAAGGACTGGAGAAAAAAGAAGATAATGCAAAATTAAGAATTATGATTTTGATCCCCCACAAAGAGTCCTGCTGAATTATAATAAAGGACATAGCTCTTCTCTCCAGGCAGCTTTTCCAAATACAAATTTCACGCTTTCCAAATAAGGGCTTTTCTTGGTAGGTTACTGATTATGGGTATTAATAGGAGTTGAAAGAACTGAAGAGTTAGTCACCAAAAAGACAGATCTTAGTCTTAAATCATGGCAATTCTTGGCTTTATAAACTGTATTGATACGTTTTCCTATAAACTAGTCCCAATTTCCTTCATGGGCCTTCACTGGGTTACTGTAGCATTCTAATGGAAGAAGAGTTTAAGAGACAGCAGTTTGGATTTTGCTGGAAGTAAGGATTTGCTGCTTGAGCACTTGTCTTTCTGGAATAATTCCATTTTCTTCCATCTAGTTACATAAATTGTATCTGGAAAAAAACAAGTATGTAAGTTAATTCATTGCATTGTAAGATGTCCCCTTACAAATAATATTTCATGTCCTTTACCACAACTGGCCCAAGAGTTCACAGTATGTTTATCACAAACCCTGATTATAAAACGAAATGAATTAACAGTTTACCATGTGCCAAAACTCAGTATTTCAAGTGCAGTCATAAGGACTTTCAAATATGTTTTGTGATTACTAAAAACTGAGGGGTAGAATGTGGGAGAGGGGAAGAAAGAAGACCAATAAGCTATTTTTCCATGACCCATTCAGAAAAACATCTCTATAAGCACAAATTGTCCTATAAAAATAATATTAAATAATATTTAATTCTCAATTGGTAAAGCAAAAATTATTACTTCCAAATGATATAAAATCAGAGACAATAAGAGTAATGTTATGCTGAGTAAATCATTCCTCTACTAGTATAAATCAAAATTTGAAGGATCTAGAAACAGATACTTTTCAACAGGGAGTCACTGTTGAAAGATACCTCAATCTTGAAACCACTCACTCAAAGACATTACTGAAGTAGATGTACTAATAACTTACTAAGTAAGAAGAGTACAAACTCCCTAAGATCTAGGAGGGGTATCTAAACTGGGGGCTAGGGCACCAAGAAGAACAAATTATGCTGTCCTCTAGCAAACAGAGGCAGTGTGGATCCTAGACAGAATTCTTCTAATTGAAAGGGCTAAAGTAGTCACCTGCCCTAAATTAAAAACAAAACAAACAAAATAAAACAAAAACTATTTTTAAATGAAAAGCATACATTAAAAAATCAAAAATCAAAAACTTTTGAAATGAATTTTTCACAACTAATCCTGGGCCACTTTATTAAACTAAAGGAAAGATGTTTCTGATGAAGCTCTAATGCATGGGTAAAGTTGTGGTGTTTTCTACAAATCCTTTTAAGAGTTACTTAAAACACCCTGGTTTTTAGGGTGGTATTTGATTTCATCCATCTGCTGTAAGCAGTGGATGCTTCTGTGTGTAAGACAACCCTTTGATTTCACACTTTCTCATTATATTAAAGATACCTTCCGAAAGTTGTTTCTCCTTATGTCCTATCTGGACCTATTTTTATTCTTTGCTAAAGAATAAAGGAGGACAAGAGGGAACCTAGACTCCTTTAAAGAATCAGAAGAGTGAATTCAGTGCTTCATGTTTGGTAAATCTTAAAAAGTAGTTAAGTCCCATCTCCCCCAACAAGCAGCAATACCTAAAGTGATTTATAAGAAATCCTCCAAAGAGAGCTCTGCAAAGGGGTCCTTTCCTGAAGCTCTGTGAGGACTGTGACTGGAGGGGCTGGATGCTGCCGACAGCTGGGGGAAAGAAGACAGAGAGAGGGAAAGAAAAAAAGATCTCAGAATGACAGAACATGAAAGCAGAAAATGTAATGAAAGAAGAAGTGGTTTTTGTTTTCTCATCTTTAATAAATATAAAGGCAGCCTGTGCAGAAAATGGAATTATCTAAACAGAAGTATAAGTCACACGCCAAATTAAAGGGTATCAAAATGGCATGTGTTTTTCTGTGCTTCTAAAACTCCAAAGGTATAAAGTCTTTATCCAA
This sequence comes from Lepus europaeus, assembly GCF_033115175.1. Taxonomy (NCBI): domain Eukaryota; kingdom Metazoa; phylum Chordata; class Mammalia; order Lagomorpha; family Leporidae; genus Lepus; species Lepus europaeus. The sequence continues at coordinate 75,045,059 of NC_084833.1, forward strand.
AAGGTCAATATAAGCTGACTCACGGTTAAGACCTTGAGAGAGAGTGTGTGTGTGTGTGTGCACTAAAATGGGCATACAGAGGAAGTGATGCACAATTAGATGATTTTTTTAAAATTGGGGGACAATAGCTTCCTGTGTGCAGGCTATCAGTCCAAAGCCATGTGAATTCTGAATTCAATATAGACCAAATGCATCCAGCTACAACATTCTTTCATTTTTCATAAGATCTGCCCTCCGATCTCACACATTTTTTTCAAAAAGAGCTGTCCTCTGCTTACTTATCTGAACACACTGCAGCAGATGTATAACTATGGGAGGTGAGAAGGACCTCACAGGTTGCCTAGTCTAATTGTTCCCCTGAATAATAAGAACACTGAAGATTTTTGATTCTGTTTCCTGTTTCAATATATTTGACTGACTCTTAGAATCTGCCCTTATCATTTATTTAATTTGAATACAGTATAGGGCAAGTAGAACACTGAACTCCATAAATACCTTTAGCATTCTCTAAATGAAAGATGATTCCCAAAGAACCAGGATGTTTGTACATGTTATCTCCTTCTCTAAGCCAATGTAAACATTTTTAAACACAACATGAACAAACTTTTAATTCTCCTTCCCATCTATATAAGTTTGCAGAGCATGTAAGCACAGGGATATTAAGAAATGAGCTGTCCTTTTATGGATGATTATTTGAGTATTACATTAAAGTTGCCTACATGGAAACAGTTTCACTTTATACTTCCACCATTCAAATCCTATAAAGAACCTCAAGCCTCAAAATCTATCTTCGCTGTTCCAAAATGATCTCATTTATTTCTACCTTTCTATTTTTTTTTTAAAGCACTACAGAGAATGAGTTAGCCAATGAGTTTCAGCAATATTGTATCACCACTACATTGAATTTATTGTTCTAGATGCCAAGATCAATTTACAGATTTAGAAATCACCATACTGGTCATTTCCTAATCCAAATGTTATTCTCAGAAATAAATGTTCAAAGGCAATGGTAAGATTGACAGAACCAAGCAGGCTTCTATGGATCAAAGGACAGGGCAGCACATATGAGCCTGAAATTTCAGGTACCAACCATGCAGATATAGATTAAGGTGAAACTTTATTGTACAGGTCTCTTCCCCCTTCAGGCTAACCATGGATAACCATTCATAGCAGATAACTGATCATTATTTACCAACCTGGAGAGAAATGGTCACATTTATCTGCAAGATTAACTGGGTTTCTCTCTAAAGCAGTTTCTCTTTTGCTTGAAGTTAAGGCAGCAACAAATCCTACTTACAACAGATAGAATTATCCAAAACCATAATTCTACTATGAGACTACCACACTAAAATATCTCCTCAAATCATGATTTTCATGAGAGCAACAGTGTGAAGACCTGACAGTCACAAGTGAAAATGTCTCTGCAAGCATAGACAAAGGGGACTCTTGAATTTTTCTCATTATGTGAGCATGCTGCTAGAGAGAAGTCCTACATGCTGACAAACACAGACGAAGAGGATCAACCTTCCTTGAAGAAAATGTGCACTTTTTAAACCGAAAGTGCTACTTGGTTACTAGTTTCTTAAGTTGGTAAATTATATACACTCCTGAATATGTTGTGTATCTGTAAATATGTACCCAAATTAAAACATGATAGATACCACCAATGAGAAAACAAGACTTAATACCCCGTAACAAGTTTCTTATCATCAAGATCAGTCTCCAGCAGATGAAATAGCTGAGCAAGCTACATGCCTCCAAGGACTGGGACCTTTAATCGCATACTGATGAGTAAATTGTCAGCTCAAAGAGTAGATAAGAAAAGGAATTCTTAAAAGAAATTAGGCTGTAGCCGAATTACTGCTCAAGGAAAGTAGGAATAACCAAAGAGTAAGAAGGGGCAATGGGTTCCTCATGGGTAAGAAGCAGCAGGATTTTTAAAGCCTGAAAAAGTCACCTAAAAATCCAAGAGTTGACTCTCTTTACTCATCCTTCTTGTGAGTAAATTAGGAAACCGATGTAGGCAGATTAAAGGACCAGAGGATAACGGATTTAAAAATCCAACTATCAACTTCATCACAAAAAAATGTACTTTACAAGCCAGCATAAAACAAATCATGATTGATTATTTGAGACAAATCCTATTAAACATGTAAACACCAGAAATCTGTAACAAATAAAAGTAAAACAACTGCCTTAACCTATTCATTTCAAATGAAATACTGTCCCCACATTCCCACTGAGCTAAAAAATCAGTTATCAGTTTATTCAAATCAAAATGATCTACATCACAACTAAGGATGTCTTTCAAACTAACTGGTTAGTTTCACTATTCAGTATAGGCATACTTTGTCTTTTTTACTCATTTACAGGAAAATGAAATATTGAGAAGAGCAGAATATAAAAAAAATTACAAGTAATTAATAATTAGTTGAAAGCCCTCTCCCTCTCCAGTCAACCTAAAAAAAATTGGAAAAAAATTTTAATGGTATCCCAAAATGTTCATCTTCCAAGTAAAACTGTTCTGGAGTGTTTTTGGTTATAGCGAGTGTTTAATATAATAAAGACAGAGTATAAAAATCACAAATTAATAAAAGATAAACATACCTACAGTCAATTCTAATGACAGATTAAAACATAACACAAAAAAATGGACACTTCTGCATTATACATTTTAATACCAAAGAAACAACATTTCAAGTTAGAACAAGAAAACAGCAGTCTCAGGACGTAAAGCTAGTACAATTCAAGAATAAAGGATAGGATATTTGAGGAAAATTATCTAACGTATCAACAGATGCACTTTAAATTCTTAGAGAAATCACTTTACTACAGCTTCATATTTGAATTTTTCAGTTACCCAAAAACATGGGTAGCAAATAGCAATGCTTGATTTTGTCTTCATTGAAGAAGCGAAGCCCAAGGTTCTAAGAGAAAAATGCATATACTTCCTTTATCTGGAATGACAAAGTTCGTTTCGCAGAAAGATAGAACCAAATCTAATCCTCTCTCATAAAATCAGATATAGAATACATAACCCCAAAATATGTATCTCTCTTTAGGGCTGTCTTAAGGATTTTATAAAAATAAGCACTGAGCAAGCTTCCTAGAGTGTATTAGTATTAGTTCAACCTTCCCAAGCACCTACCATCAAATATTCATCTAACCCTGCAGGACGTCTAGCTCAAATGTCACTGAAGGGCCCTGGTAGTATAGTGGTGAGCTTAGCTACCTTTCCAATGTCACTGAACCCGTGTTGCTATTGCTCTGATGCTATGCTCTCAGCACTTTGTGTCTCTTGAAGGACTTTCATGCTATCATCAAGCAGTCACTTATGCTTCCTCAGTACAGTCACCTTTAGGATTCTCAGGTACAGGAAATACAGCAACTATATTACAAGCATTCTAAAACATGTTAAATTAAAACGCTTTTTGGTTATAAAACAAGTTTCTTATAAAAATGGTCTCCAAAGTAGGGTGTAAGAAAAAATTATTAGAACTTTTAATTTAAAACGTAATTATTTAAAAATCTCAAAATCTCTATGTTTTACATGATTAAAAATGTACTAAGACATTGCTATAGGAATAAAATCAATAAATATACATGAACTGAGGGTACATGCTTGCTGCGGTTTGATGGTCCCCTCCAGAGTTCACAATGAATTTCAGTTACCACCCTATTGGTAGTGGGGTAGGACTTTTTAAGAGGTGTTTGTTTGTTTATTTTTTAAGATTTTATTTATTTGAAAGAGTTACAGAGAGAGGTAGAGACAGAGAAAGAGGTCTTCCATCCGGTAGTTCACTCCCCAGATGGTCATCAACAGCCAGAGATGAGCTGATCCAAAGCTAAGTCAGAAGCTTCTTCTGGGTCTCCCAGTGGGTGCAGAGGACCAAGGACTTGGGCCATTCTCTGCTGCTTTCCCAGGCACATTAGTAGGGGGCTGAATCAGAAGTGGAGCAGCTGAGACTCAAACTGGCACCCATATGGGATCTGATGCTGCAGGCCAGGGCTTTAACCCACTGCACCACAGTGCTGGCCCCAAGCGGTGTTTAGATCAGGAAGGCTCCACCCTCATCCAGACTAACACTGTCACTGCAGGAGTGGGTTAAACCCTCTTGCTCACGTTCTTGTTCTTTTTGTCCTTCTGCTGTGTGATGCCTTCTCCATGTTAATACACAGCAAGAACGCTCTCACCAGATGCTGGCACCTGGATATCAGAATCCTCAGCCTCTAAAACTGTCAGCCAACAAATCTCTGTTCATTATAAATAACCCAGCCTGTGGTATTGTTAAAGCAGCACAAAAGGACTACCACATACTTTCTTGCTACTGCTGTGTAATCAAAATATTCAGAGACCACAGTACTATGCTATAGGATACCACAGCTATAAAATTGACTCAGAGAACAGGAAGTTGTTTTAGGTAATGGTTGCGGAAGTGAGGAACCATTTGCAGGCCACACAAATTTTCTTTCTTTTTTTTTTTTTTTAAAGATTTTATTTATTTGAAAGAGTTACACAGAAAAAGGAGAGGCAGAGAGAGAGAGAGAGAGAGAGAGAGAGAGAGAGAGAGAGAGGCAGGGAGGCAGGGAAGGATAGATCTTCCATCTGCTGATTCATTCCCTAATTGGCCGCAACAGCTGGTACTGCACGGATCTGAAGCCAGCAGCCAGGAGCTTCTTCCTGGTCTCCCACACAACTGCAGGGGCCCAAGGACTTGGGCCATCTTCTACTGCTTTCCCAGGCCATAGCAGAGAACAGGATCAGAAGTGGAGCAGCCGGGACTCAAAGAGGTGCCCATATAGGATGCTGGCACTGCAGGTGTGGGTTTTACCCATTATGCCATAGCGCTGGCCTCCAAAATTTTTAACTTAAAAATTAGTCTCCTAATGAATTTCAAGTCCTGCCTGTGCTTGCCTTGGCAGGGCCACATCAAATGACTCCAAAGGCCTTATACAGCCGTGGGCCAGACCTTCCCCACCCAACATGGCCAGGTCACTAGTGGTACATCTGAATCTAGTTATATAGGAATACATATTACATTCCATTTATTTTATATTAAAGGTAATACTATTCCTAAGCTGTCGAGATAAGGCTAAAAAAGAGGATTTCCCTACTATACAGATGTAGAGAATCTATCCTTGAGTCTATTGCCACTTATTAACTGCTTCTTAGCTTTGTGTGTGACTAACAGTAACATCACAAAATTAAGCAAATATTAACTCTGTGCCCTTCAAAACACTATATACCTTGCTTTAGGAGAAACTACTTGTGACCTGAGGGCATTCCTCTTTGAAGGTCTGTTTTCTTTAGATGTCTCTAAAACTGAAGACTACTGCTAGAGTTCAAAATAACCTAAAAATGTTAAGATAGAATGCTTTGTTATTCAAAAATGGCACCTTCAATGTTATCTCATTTGAAATACGACAATCCCTAAATTGACAGCATTAAAGAGAACCAAACTGGACAAAGGAAAATAGATTGTAAGAGTTCCCAAACTCATGGAATGAAATATTAACTGACTTGGGCTAAAAATTAACATGTTCCATATATAAAAAATCCTGTTACTATTTAATTTGGTGTACAGGAACCACAAATACTGGCTTGACATACGTGAATATAGTTTGTTGCTTACAAATTTAGATCTTAAGCTGTGATTCCCTCAAAAATCAAAGAAAATGAAAACCTAAGGATTATGTTGATTGGTACTATAACAAGACAAAACAAAAATGAAATGCAACTACAAAGCGCCATTTATTTGCTACAAGGCTACTTCAAAAGGCTCGTGGAAAAAGGTAATTAAGGGGCCGGCCCCGTGGCACAGCAGGTTAATCCTCCACCTGTGGCGCTGGCATCCCATTTGGGCGATGGTTCTAGTCCCGGCTGCTCCTCTTCTGATCTAGCTCTCTGCTATGGCCTGGGAAAGCAGCAGACGATGGCCCAAGTACTTGGGCCCGCATGGGAGACCAGGAAGAAGCTCCTGGCTCCTGGCTTCAGATCAGCACAGCTCTGGCAGTTGCGGCCAATTGGGGAGTGAACCAGCAGATGGAAGACCGACCTCTCTGTCTCCACCTCTCTCTGTAACTCTGTCTTTTAAATAAATAAAATAAATCTTAAAAAAAAAAAAAAAAAAAGAAAGAAAATGCCATTTGCCAGAGGAAGAGGCTGAAGAGTTTCAGTTGTAGACCATATAATGACTGGGAATATCAAAAGCTAGAAGTGAGGGAGGATCCTCCTTTAAAGCATTTCAAGAGCGCGTGGCCCTGCCAACACCTTGATTTTGGACTTCCAGTCTTCAGAACTAGAAGAAAATAAATTTCTGTTGTTTTCACCATCAAGTTGTGATACTTTGCTATGGTAAAACTAGGAAACTGATAGGGTACCTAATGTACATATGTTGTTTTAAACTCTCTAAAATTTGCTATTCCAATTATTTTCAACTCAGCTAGAATTTATGGCAATATTTAATTTTCATGATGAAGTTAATGTGAGAATAGAGAAATTACTTTTTAAAGTGGACTTTTCTAGTAAATGTTAGAGTCAATATATTTCTGTGCATTATATAAACACAGTCCTGAACATTATCACTGATATTATCATGAAGAGAGTGAAGAATTTCAGTCACTCAAGATTTTAAGAGTACTTCTGGCTTTATTAATAAACTCAAGAAATCAGATTTCTACCTTTTAGAAAGAAAGTTCTTTACAAAAATCTAATAAGCAAAGCCTGACTCTACAGGAGATATTATTAACAAGAGAGGTCCCAGATGGGGATGCACTCTTAGCATTTCTATTAGGACTGACTCAGATGTGCACTGGAAACTACAGGACCAGTCCTGATGCTACTAAATCTCAATTTTCAAAGTAAATTCCCTCATGGTATTCTGTAGTAGGCAAGGATGAATAAAGTGTAACACTGCTGACAAGGCAAAAGGCCTTCTGCACAGAAATCCAGCTGGACAAATCAGCTGACAAAAGCAGCATTGCCAAAACCCACAATTAATACACCAAAAAAGTTTTAAAAAACCAAAACCAAACAAACAAACAAACAAAACCACAACCCAAACACTAAGCCTAAAAGCAAAGAGCCATTAGTTCTTAACATACAAGAAAGTCATTAAAAAGACCATTTTTTGCAAGACTTGAATTATTCTAATATCTAAAGCCAACAGTGTCTCTATTTAGAAGAGTAAAAAGCACTCACAACAAGCCATTGTTTCCTTTCAGACATTTAACTGATGTCAGACTTATTTAACATTGGCCTCTGCAAACAAAAAGAGCAGCTGCTGTTTTGCATCTTTAGCCATATTCTTCCATAAACAGGAGGAAAACATGTCTAATACCAATCAAGAAATCAACAAAATGTTTAATACATTTATGTTTAAAATCAAATGTCTCAATATGCTGTACTTTCATATTGCCTTTGGGAAACAGTTTGACAAGGAATCAGTGTGAGTTTCTTGCATAAGGAAATGATAGGAAGATAGCAAGCACAACCACCCTCCTTGAAGAGCTTCAACAATATCTAAATTGTCATATAAACATGCTTCAGAGTATTATTAAGCTTTACAATGACTCTCTGTAACTTCATGCTTAGTAACACATTGCAAATGTCAAACAAGCTTTCAAACTACTGACCAGCAATGGACATTCCAATTTGTATAAAAGCACCATTAAAATTTATAATAAAACACCAGTAAAAGGCATGAGTCACCATTCTCACCAAGTCAAGAAAAAGACACATTAGCAACAAGTAGTAAGCAAACAGTAAGGCTATAAGGAAGCATACAAGAGAGAAAAAGTTAAAAACCATAAAGACCTAGTATTTTCCACGCAAACAGCTAGAAAGATGAACTAATGTAGAAAAAAAAAATCAGCCACAATGTGAGGCATGAAACAGAACAAAATACCCATTCTTAAATAACAGTTGAATTAAAATCTCTCTAAAAATACAGAACGAGTAAATCAGAAAGATGGGGAGAGAGCAGAGTATGTGCAAATAAGACATTTCAAAGCTACAAGGTACCTATAATGAAGACAACTGCCTAAAACAAGAACAGTTTGAGCTGAAAGGTATTAGACGCTTTCCAGAAAGTACTAAACCAGTACTAAAGAGTAACCTATATTTAATGCTATAACTAGTACTCCAACAGTATTTTTTCACTTTGTGTTGCTATGTGGGGGCAAACTGTTGAAATCTTTACTTAATATATACTAAACTGATCTTCTGTATATAAAGAGAATTGAAAATGAATCTTGATGTGAATGAAAGGGCAGAGGGAGTGGGAAAGGGGAGGGTGGCGGGTGGGAGGGAAGTTATGGGGGGGGGAAGCCATTGTAATCCATAAGCTGTACTTTGGAAATTTATATTCATTAAATAAAAGTTAAAAAAAAAAAAAAGAGTAACCTAGATACAATGTAGAACACACAGCACAGTTTGGAAACTATCACTAAATGGCAGGGTTGCGATTCTCTCAAAAATATTAACAGTAATCAGGAAAGAGACCAGGACTACAAGTTGTGCCCTAGATGTATAATTGCTGCCCTGCCTCCAAAACACAACAAAGAGCAAAAAAGGATTTTTGATAATAGCTGTAGAGCTAGAATTTGATTATAAGATTAGATTTTGGTGGGATTTCATTTATTCATTTAAATTACTATTTACTTTACAATGTACAAAGAGGTGGTATCTGCCCTCAAGAGATCCTGAATTAAATGATAAAAATTAGAATAAAAGAATAAAAGACATTTCATTAAGAAAAATTATTTTGGTTACTGCTAGCACTGAATGGACAAAATCAACTCAAGGGATAACCTAAGAACCACTAAGTATAAAAGCATGTAAAAATCCCACTCACTTCAAAGATAAACAGTTTCATTTTTAAATTATTAACAAATAATCATGAAGAACCAGTGTTGTGAGGCAGTGGGTAAAGCTGCTGTTTATGACACTGGCATCCCATGTGTTGCCAGTTCATGTTCTGGCTGCTCCACTTCTGATCCAGTTCCCTGCTTATGGCCTAGGAAAAGCAGTGGAAGATGGCCCAAGTATTTGGGCCCCTGCCACTCATGTGGGAGACTTGGATGAAGTTTCTGGCTCCTGGCTTCCACCTGGACCAGACCTGACCATTGCAGCCATCTGAGGAGTGAACCAGTGGATGCAAGATATCACTCTGTCTCTCTCTTCCTCTCATTTTCAAAATGCATCAATCTTTAAAAAAAAAAAAAAAAATCATGAAATGAAAGGCACCTTCATTCCTTGGGCAAATATCTAATATTTTAACACATAGTAACTATTAGCTAACAAATCAAATCCAATTTGGAACATTGCTGTAAATTATTACAATGATTATAACTGCATGAAATCAAAGACTAAAAAGAATACATTCATATGATAAAAGGTAAGTTTTCAAAGACATTCATTCATTTGACAAATATCCCCAAACTACTGAAACCTGTTGAAGTGAAATGGACACTATAAGAAACAATGACCTGATCAGCTCTTGTCCTGACTCTAGATGTACAATGTAATACTTTATCCTTTTTAGTATTTGTTGTTGTTGTTCTAGTACTAGTGGTTGAACTCTGTAATTAACACACAATTATTCTTAGGTGTTTAAATTTTAACTGAAAGGTGATCCCTGTTAAATTTCAGAGTGGAAAAAGAGAGGGAGGAGATGTACAATTTGGGACATGCTCAATCAGACTTGCCCCAAATGATGGAGTTAGAAATATGCCAGGGGATTCCAATACAATCCCATCAGGGTGGCATGTACCAATGCCATCTCACTAGTCCAAGTGATCAATTTCAGTTCACATTCGATGGCTCTGATAGGTCTAAGAATCAAAGGGATCACACAAACAAGACAAGTGTCTGCTAATACTAACTGACAGAATCAAAAAGGGAGAGAAAGATCCAACATGGGAAGTGGGATACACAGCAGACTCATAGAATGGCAGATGTCCTAAACAACACTCTGGCCTCAGAATCAGCCCTTAAGGCATTCGGATCTGGCTGAAGAGCCCATGAGAGTATTGTAGGCATGGAAAGCCAAGATACCATGGAAAAGAAAAAAAGAAGACCTAAATGAAAGATCTCTGTGAGTGAGATCCCAGTGGGAAGAACGGGGCCATCAAAGAAGGAGGTACCTTTCTCTGAAGGGAGGAGAGAACTTCCACTTTGACTATGACCCTATCGGAATAAGATCAAAGTCAGCGAACTCTAAAGGCTTCCATAGCCCTGGCAACTCATGACTAGAGCCTAGGGAGATTACTGACGCCATGAACAGGAGTATCAAATTGTTAAGTCAGCAACAGGAGTCGCTGTGTACTTACATCCCATGTGAGATCTGTCCTTAATGTGTTGTCTAATGTGCAGTGATGCTATAACTAGTACTGAAACAGTATTTTTACACTTTGTGTTTCTGCGTGGGTACAAACTGATGAGATCTTTACTAATTATATACTGAATCGATCTTCTGTATATAAAGATAATTGGAAATGAAAAAAAAAAAAAAACCCTTGGTGTTAAATTGGAAATGGCATAGAAAATTAATTTTTTAAAAAAAAATATTATGTAGGATCTCTGTCTTTAATGTGCTGTTCTAGCTTATTTAATGCTATAACTAGTACTCCAACAGTATTTTTTTTCTCTTTGTGTTGCTATATGGGGGCAAACTGTTGAAATCGTTACCTAATATATACTAAACTGATCTTCTGTATATAAAGAGAATTGAAAATGAATCATGATGTGATTGGAAGGGGAGAGGGAGCGGGAAAGGGGAGGGTTGTGGGTGGGAGGGAAGTTTTGGGAGGGGGAAGCCATTGTAACCCATAAGCTGTACTTTGGAAATTTATATTCACTAAATAAAAGTTTAATTAAAAAAAAAAATCCCCAAACTATTATGTGTTAGACACTGTTCTAGGAACCAGGAACACAGGAAAACAGGTACACCTTTATTAAGTTTATAATCTAGTAAAGCAATCTTTACTAGGTTGGATGGATGGATGGATATCAAATAGTCATAAGGTCTATAAAGAAAAACAGACCAAGATAAAAGAATTGCAGATCTCTTAAGAACCGGAAAGGGATGAAAGATGGCATAAGAATGAATAAACAGTAAATTCACTTTACAGCAAATCAAAGATATTTGGAAAAGACAAGTAACAGCAGAATACTGGAGACTTAATGAATATTATAAAAGCATAAGAATTGCAGCCAGCTCTCTGTCTCTCTCTCTCACTGTCTATAACTCTGTCAAATTAAAAAAAAAAAAAAAAAAAAGGAAAGAAAAGAAAAGAAAAAAAGAATTGCAGCCAGCTGTGGCATAGCAGGTAAAGCCACTGCCTGCAGTGCCGGCGCCCTGTATGGGCACTGGTTCTAATCTGGATGTTCCACTTCCGATCCAGCTCCCTGCTAATGTGCCTGGGAAAGCAGCAGAGGATGGCCTAAGTTCTTGGGCCCCTGTACCCATGTGCAAGATCTGGAAGACGCTCCTGGCTTCAGATTGGCTCAGCTTCAGCCATTGAGGCCATTTGAGAAGTGAACCAGTGGATGGAAGACCTCTCTCTTTTTCTCCTTCTCTCTGCCTCTTTGTAACTCTACCTTCCAAATAAATAAATAAACTTTAAAAAAAAGCATAGGAATTGAACAACCAGAAAATTATTAATTATAAAGACAGAAATTTCCAAAAGGAAAGTTAAAAGGATGCCTTCAATGTTCACCTATATTTGCACTCATCTCCTTAGATTACCTGCCTTTTCAAGATTATTCCAGGGGCTGGTGCTGTGGCATAGCAGGTAAAGCCTCTGCCTGCGGTGCAGGCATTCCATAATGGGATGCTCCACTTCCGATTCAGCTCCCTGCTAATATGCCTAGGAAGGCAGCAGAAGATGGCCTAAATGCTTGGGCCCCTGCACCCACCTGAAAGGCCCAAAAGAAGCCCAGGCTCCTGCGATTGGCCCAGCTCTGGCCATTGCGGCTATCTGGGGAGTGCACAAGCAGACAGAAGCACCTCTTTCTCTGCTTCTGCCTCTCTAACTCTGCCTTTCAAATAAATTAAAAAAAAAAAATTACTCCAGTATCTACAAAAGGAGTTAAATCAGAAAGACAAAGAACACTGGAAACTGTTGTAAATAAACATGAATGAAAAAGTTCTAATCTAGGTGAAGGCTACAGAATACAAGGAGAAGGGAGGATCTAATAATAGCAGAGGAACAATTACCTGGATTTTGTAACAGGAGAAAACATCCAGGGATAAAAAGTAATATTAAAAGATTTAAGATTGTAACTTTCAAATAATTCAAGGAACCAAGTGAGGAGACAAAGGGTTCTTACTGAGCCTCTTTATTAACACTTGATTTTCTCTTCTGATTCATGATTTTTTTTTTTTTTTTTTTGACAGGCAGAGTGGACAGTGAGAGAGAGAGACAGAGAGAAAGGTCTTCCTTTGCCGTTAGTTCACCCTCCAATGGCAGCCGCGGCCAGTGCGCTGCAGCCAGAGCACCACACTGATCTGAAGGCAGGAGCCAGGTGCTGCTCCTGGTCTCCCATGGGGTGCAGAGCCCAAGCACTTGGGCCATCCTCCACTGCACCCCCGGGCCACAGCAGAGAGCTGGCCTGGAAGAGGGGCAACTGGGATAGAATCCGGCACCCCAACTGGAACTAGAACCTGGTGTGCTGGCGCCGCTAGGCAGAGGATTAGCCTGTTGAGCCATGGCGCCGGCCCCCTCATGCTCTTTTTCAATCTGTATTTCTAATCAAGTACTCCAAAACTAAACTCTCAACAAGAAACTTACCCTAATTAAATTACCCTAATGTTCTCATTCACATCTGTTCTGACATAAATAAAGAAAAGGCATTTCTATCAGTGTGTTTTAAAGGACATGGAAATTCTGGTACTCTTTTTGTCATTTCAGTGAAAACATTATATGGGTTTTGGAACACAACTGGATATAAAATCTGGCTTAAAAGCAGATGCTGGGGCTGGTGTTGTGGTGCAGCAAGCTAAGCTCTGCCTGCAGAGCCAGCATCCCATATGGGTACCGGTTGGTATCCCTGCTGCTCCTCTTCTGATCCAGCTTTCTGCTTATGGCCTGGGAAGGCAGAGAAGGATGTCCCAAGTGCTTGGGAGGAAGCTCCTGGCTCCTGGCTTCAGATCGGCTCAGCTGTTGAGTCCATTTAGGGAGTGAACCAGTGGATGGAAGACCTTTGTCTCTCCCTCTCTCTGTAACTCTACCTCTCAAATAAATAAATAAAAAAAAAAAAAAGTAAATAAAATGCAGATACTGCAGGCCAGAAATTTATATAAAGGTTTTTTTAATTAAGATTTTCTTAACTATATTTTTCAGAAAATCAAAACTCATACACAATGTTTAAATTCTGTATAAAGTATTACACAGAATTGTACAGGATATTCTTGACAACTATAGTAATTCTATAGTGAATGCGTAAATGTGGGTCATAAATCAGTAAGAAAACTCTTAAGAATTTGCAGAGAGGTTCATTGCTAACAAAAACAACACTACTATAAGTGACCATATGGGCTCTGTCCCAGGAGCAGGAGGTAACACGGTACAAATGAGCACTGGATGAAGAATCACAGGCACCTGGAAGTGAGCTGCATTTCACTGCCTGCTTATTAGCTGAAGAACTTTTCCAAGTCTCAGTCTTCTTCACCTATCAAACATGATGGTAATAGCAGACCTATCTACTTTAACAGATATTTTGAGAATTAGGTAACACAATGCATGGAAATTGTGCTTGGAAACTGCTCAAGGTAGCAATATATTCTGACAGGAGCTTACTAAAGAAGATGCAGCCAGAGTATATGTTTTAACTGTTCATCAGGGAAATGGCATCTGTAGCCAGTGGTTTCTTGTCAGTCTACAGATTTGCACCATAACTTTCTTGTTATTGTTGTTAAGTATTTATTTGAATATATTTAGGTTCTTACCATCTAGTTCCCTATAGCAGAAAACCAAGTTAATTTTTAAAATTGATGATACATATTTGAAGCTGAAAGTGTGGCTAATTAGGCTGGTGCCGTGGCTCACTTGGTTAATCCTCTGCATGCGGTGCCAGCATCCCATATTGGCACCAGGTTCTAGTCCCGGTTGCTCCTCTTCCAGTCCAGCTCTCTGCTGTAGCATCCTCAGTGGAGGATGGCTCAAGTGCTTGGGCCCCTGCACCTGCATAGGAGACCAGGAGGAAGCACTTGGCTCCTGGCTTTGGATCGGTGCAGTGCCGGCTGTGGTGGCCATTTGGGGAGTGAACCAACGGAAGGAAGACCTTTCTCTATGTCTCTCTCTCTGACTATAACTCTACCTGTCAAAAAAAAAAGTGTAGCTAAAAAATAAAAATAAAACAAAACACAGAAGGAAGTGTATTACCTGTATGGGTGTACTTCAAAGTTTATGGAAAAATAACTGCTCAAATAACTGGAGTTGATGTGATGCAGCAGGTAAAGCCACTGTCTAAGATGCTGGCATCTCATATGGGCACCACTTAGTGTTCCAGCTCTCTGCTAATGGCCTGGGGAAAGCACCAGCAGATGACCCCAGTGTTTGAGCACTTGCCACCCATGAGGGAGACCTGGAAAAAGTTCCCGGCCCCTGGCTTCAGTGTGGCCCAGTGCTGGCCATGTGGACATCTGGGGAGTGAACTAGCAGAGGGAAGATCACTCTCTCTGTCTCTCCAACTTTTTTTTTTTCTTTAAAGATTTATTTGAAAGGCAAAGTTAGAGAGAGAGAGAGAAACAAAACTGAAAGAGAGTGAGAGAGAAAAGAGAGAGTCAGTCAGTCAGTCAGTCTCCCACTTGCTGGCTCACTCCCCAAATGGCTGTAATGGCCAGAACTGGAGGAGGCTGAAACCAGGAACCAGAAGCCTCTGCCAGGTCTCCCACATGGGTGTAGGAGTCCAAGCACCTGGGCCATCCTCGGCCATCCTCTCAGGTACACCAGCGGGAGCTGGATCAGAAGCAGAGCAGTGAGGACTCAAAGCAACACCCATATGGGACATGGACACTGCAGGTGTTGACTTAACCCCTTATGCCACAATACCAACCCCACTCTTTCAAATAAATAAATCTTTAAAAAAAAAAAAAAGGCAAACTTATTTTGGTACAAAAAAATTGAAACCCACGCATAGTTTTTTCATCATATCCATTTAAAAAAAATTTTAAGACTCTTCATATAATTTCAAGTAAACATCAAATAGAAGGAAATCATCTGCATGTTTCTCAAATGATTGTCAAAAATCTAGTATGATTCTTTATAAAATTATGCAAGTAATCAGAACTATTGCTGATAAAAGCTGAGTAAAAGTACTCATAATAAAGCTGAGAGTAAAAGTACTAAGCACTCATAATCCATTTTTATAAAAACAAATGCATAAAAAGTAACAGACTTATTAAAATTAATGACTGCCAATTTCCAACTATCTTCACTGTAAGTACTCAACTGAGCAAGGAACAGAAAAAAAAAACTCACTTTAACATTGACAGGTCGGGGGGAGGCATGTGTGCTATGTGATCAACATGGATTTTACTTTTTAATTAGAACTAAATAAATTCACTAGCCATTCCCAGTCAACAGACTTTATCAATTTATTAAATGACCTCAGTACTCAAAAGACTGAAAAATTAAAGGATGTCCTATGATTTACTAGTCTACAAATTATGCAGAGACTAGATTTAAACTGAATAAAGATAACTAGTTCTGGCAAAGTTACATTTGCAAGCCTTTGCAAATGTAAAGCATATGTATTCAAGTGAAAAAGGATCCATTGTTAGTGGGAGTCTAAACTGGTAAAGCCACTGTGGAGGACAATGGGGATATCTCAGAAAGCTGAATATAGACCTACCATATGACCCAGCCATACCACTCCTGGGAATTTATCCAAAGGAAATTAAATCAGCATATGAAAAAGGGATCTGTACCCACCCTGTTCATTTCAGCTCAATATACAATAGTTAAGATATGGAATCAACCCAGATGTCCATCAATTGAAGACTGGATAAAGAAATTATGGTATGTATACACTATGTAATACTACACAGCAGTTTAAAAAAAAAAAAAAGAAGTTCTATCATTTGCAACAAAATGGATGCAACTGGAAACCATTTTACAATAAGCCAGTCAGATAAATACGATATGCTCTCTCTGATCTGTGGTAACTAATAAGAGTACCTAGGGGCTGGCGCTGTGGCATAGCAGGTAAAGCCGTCACCTGCAGTGCTGGCATACTGTATGGGTGCTGGTTTCAGCCCTGGCTGCTCCACTTCTGATCCAGCTCTCTGCTGTGGCCTGGAAAGCAGCAGAAGATGGCCCAAACCCTTTGGTCCCTGCACCTGTGTGGGAGACCTGGAGGAAGCTCCTGGCTTCGGATTGGTGCAGTTCTGGCAGTTGGGGCCAACTGGGGAGTGAACCCAGCAGATAAAAGACCTATTTTTCTCTCTGCCTCTCCTTCTCTCTATGTGTGACTCTGAATTTCAAATAAATAAATAAATCTGGAAAAAAAAAAAAACCCACCAAAAAAAAAACCAAAAAGAAGAGTACCTAAAAGGTAATCTATAGGAGTGAGACTGACACCTTGAGATGCAATGATTTTGAACAGCTCTTAACTTCACTGTCGAGGAACAATGTTTTTCTTGTTTGTTTCTGTTCTCTTTTTTTCTTCATATTCTCTACTTAGTGCAGAGTTAATCTTATGAGCTTAAAATTACCTGAAAACTGACCTTTGTAAAAAATAAGAAAGGGAGATGGAGGAGGAAGAAGGGTGGAACTATGAATGGGAGGGAAGTGGGTAGGGGAGAATCACCATGTTCCCAAATTTGTATATATTAAATGCATGAAGTATTGTATTGTATTCCTGAAATAAAATTAAAAAAAAAATTTTTAATGAAAATAACAAGTACATTGTCAGATATTTATTACTCAAGTGTCTTCAAATAAGCAATAAACATATACAGTAACCAATCAGTTAACATGGGAACCCATTTAACTAAAGGAGGAGTACTTTAACGATTGCATATAATTAACTATAAACTGCTAAATGGTATAACCAGAGCCACAGACACAGGGTTTCAATCTATAGTATGCCACCAGAGAAGCAGATAAAATAACAAAGACATTTCCTATCTCTTCTCCTAACCCAAACTGGCAAAAACTTAAATAAAGTAAAGCCCCCCCCCCCCCCCAAACAACTGGTTCCTCAATTGCCACTAGTAATGGAATAAAAAAACAAAGAGTGAATATGTAGCATGAATTTTCAGGAACTAGAAGAACAAGCCTAGAACCATCTGAAGAGGAAAGTTTCTCATATAAAGTTATAAGGTCAATATGGCATTTTAAACACTCCCCCGCCCCCCAACTTTCTGGTTTGTTTTTGAATATAATGTCAGAGTGATACAATGAAAATGTGAAACTTGATAATTTTCATATTTAGTGTTTGTAATCTACTTGCCATTTCTCTCCACCTAATCAATATCCCTCTAAGTTCCTATAAAAGATATGAAGTAACACATATGATGAAGAAAAATGTTAATAACTTGCATTTCAAGTTATATACAATGATTATTTTAATATTACATTCCTTCAAAATCAAGCACATTACAGTATCACATATAGTGTCTAGTACCTGTGCTCCTGATACAGGGCCAAAGGGGTTTGGTGGTCTCATGACAGGCTGACTGTATATTAAGGTTGGTTGTGTCATGACAGGCACACTTCCCATTTGAGGAGGCTAAAAAACAGAAGAATATAAAGTTAAAGGACATGATTCACATTTACCTTGTTATGACTAAATAAACAAGAATGATAACAAGGATGACAGATACTACTGCTTTTGTTTTGACTTAGAGAAAAATTCCTTTGAAAGCACACAAAACTAACAGCTATAAATGTTTAAGAGCATTTTGTTGGTATAAAAAATATTTAGCATACTCATTTTTAAAAGGCAGTAAGAAAAGTTTCTCTACTTAATAATTTGCAAAATTTAAACGTTTTTATATAGTACAATAGATAAAATTATTTAGACCAACAAACTTTCAACAACTATTTCTTAATCACCTATAAAATTAACAAAATAAATGAAATTACTTAATGTGAAAATAACTCATCCATAGACTACTATGGTATTTTGGTTAAAAAGCAAAACTCTAGAGGCTGGCATTATGGTACAGCAAGTTTAACTGCCACCTGTGATGCTAGCATCCCATATGAGCACCGACTCAAATCCCAGTTGCTCCACTTCTGATCCAGCTCCCTGCTAATAGACCTAGGAAGGCAGTGAAAGATGGCTCAAGTCCTTGGGCCCCTGCCACCCACATGGGAGACTGGGGTGGAGTTCCTGATTCTTGGCTTCAGTTTGGCCCAACTCTGGCTGTTGTGGCATTTGAGGAATAAACCGACGGATGGACTACCTTGATGGATCGATCGTTTTTGCTCTCTCACTTGCGCTCTCTCTCCCCAACAATGCCTTTCAAATAAATAAATCTTTTTAAAAAGAAAAATAAAAAGCAGCACTCTAGAATTTTTTTGTAAAAAAGATTTATCTTATTTATCTGAAAGGCCGTTACAGAGGCAGAGACAGGAAGAAAAAGAGAAAGGTCTTCCATCTGCTCTGGTTCACACTCCCCAAATGGCTGCAACAGCTAGGGCTGAGCCAGGCCAAGCCAAAGCCAGGAACCAGGAGCTTCTTAAGGATCTCCCATGTGGTTTCAGGGACCCAAGGACTCAGGCCATCTTCCACTGCTTTTCCAGGTATTTGAGCAAGGAGCTGGATCAGAAGTGGGGAAGGCAGGATTCAAACCAGTACCCATATGGGATCTTGGCGTTGCAGGCGGTGGCTTTACCTGCTATGCCACAACACCAGCACCTAGAATCTTATCTTTCAATAACTTCTGGCTAGCCATTCAAGTAGATTACAGCAAGCATAGTGAGCTTCACTTTTAAGCCTATGACATAAATATTTAGGCAAACTCCTTTTTTATGCAATGACATCATTCTAAAACCTGTGGAACCTTTCTACATGTATAAAAGAAGCCACTTCCATATCATGTATGAAGTAGCACAATAGCCACAGTAGCAATACCAAGGGACAACATACTGGCTTCTACCAGCAACCATTCCTCAAATATGTTCCAATGAGTTGAAGCCATTATCTCCATTTCTAATCTAAGTGGTCTGTATATTGAGAGGGCTGGAAGAATAAGGGAGATATATAACAGGATTGTGGGGAACCTAAATGTTTACAGACTATAATAACCATTGCCATAGGAAAATTCCTCTGGCCTTTACTAGATGAAAGCTAAGCCTATATAATTCATGAAATGTTAATCCTCCCCTTCCTCTACAGTTTTAAGATTATAAGACTTCACTGGTATTTAAGATTAGAACAACAAAAGCTTGGAGGTGACACTAATGTTTAAACATATTTGTAATGAAATATAAAATGCCTAGCAAAGCGAGGAGAAAAATAAGCCAAGAAGGGGCAAGTGTTGTGACATAGTTGGTTAAGTTGCTGCTTGGGTTGCCCATATCCACTATCAGAGAGCTTGGATCAAATCCTGGCTCTCCACTTGCAATCCAGCTTCCCATCACTGCACAACCTGGAAGGCAGCAGGTGTAGCTCAAGTAGTTGAGTCCCTGTCACCCACGTGGGAGACCCAGACCTGAGATCTGGGCTCTTGCTTCAGCCTGGCCCAGACCTAGCTGCTAAGGGCATTTGGGGAGTTAATCAGCAGATGGAAGCTCTCTCTTTGTGTCCCTCTGTCTTTCAAATAACTGAAAACTTTGTGACAAATATGTTTCAGGGTGGTTTTTTTTTTTAAAGGAAAAAGAAGCCAAGCAATATTGTAAGAATTAATAAAAACTATGTGTTGTGTTATTCTAGAAATACTGAAGAAACCAATGCCATGGTACCACCTAGGGCTAGAGATGGGTGACACTAAATTATTAGTTAAGAGTGTTAAAAGCATGTTAAACAGGAAACAATCTATTTTCCAAAAGTTTTATCTGGAAAAGTACTTACAATTCCATATCCTATCATTCCTGTTGGTGTAGTAGCAGGATAGGCCATTACAGGAGGTGCCTGAAAAGATGAAAGGAAAAATAACCAGAGGTATAATTCATATGTGTCAACTGAGTTCAAAGAATTAAGAGCTGTAGTTCCACTAAAAAGAATTGCTAAGACAGCTGTGATTAAGTGACATTTATGGTAATTAACAACTGTGTCAATTAATGCTCAGTGAAAAAAGTCTTGAAATTATTAGAAAGAGAATTATTAGAAATAAGAAAATACCACTTAAACTTAGATACATCAGTGATCTAAGATGACAAGGTGCTTTTACAGCTTTAAACATCTTTGAATTTTTAAAAATAAAGTAAGTTCTAAAATTTAAAGTCTATAACTATCATTAGGAAATGTTTACCCAGATAAAGTGAAATTACTAAGTGTTTTCCTGGGTACCTCATTTCTCAAAGAAAAACATGCAAACATTTTAAATCAATTAATAATCTGATCTTTGAGGGAAAAAAGAAGTTCCTAAGGACCCTTCACTCAAAGAATCCCAAAGATTTCAAACCACTATTGAGTGTGACTATTTCTATGAACCATAATTCTTACATATGGAGCATGCATGTTAGCTAGGCTTCCTTATTTACTCCAAAAATATTTAGAAGCAACAATCAATGAAAAGAACCCTCTACCACTGAGATATTTAAGTTCTCTCATACTGCTACTTTAATCATCTGTAAATATACAAGCTAACAAAACAGAATTATTTTAGATATAGTTGCTGTCTTAACATTCCCTGTGTGTGTTTCTTATGAAAACTGAAACTGAATACAGGTGAAAAGACCAATAACATTGCTGAAACACAAAAAAACAGACAAATTAAATGGCAATTTGAACATATGCATGAAGTAAAATGAAGCGTAACTTTTTGAAAACAGCATTAAAGTGAAGAGTTAAAAGTTTAGTATTTGGGTGAGCATGTAGGGCTTATTGGTCTCTCCCTACTTAAAATCCAAGATCTGTAAGAGCAGTAGACAAACTGCCAAGTACAGCAGAAGCCTGTAAGATTTCATGCAGTTGTTATTCCAAACATTACCACAATCAACATTTCTCTTCATTCAGAAGTCATCAAGTGCATAGTGGCAGCACAGATACACACACAGACACCCAGCCATCTGGCAGCAAATGGCGGAATATTAAGCAAGAAAAAAAATTGGTACTTCCCATGCCACCATCAGAATCAATTCTGCAACACACCCATGAAATCAGTAGATGCTAGGAAGAATTTTTGGCACATTGAAAATCTGAATGTGAAAACAAGTAATAGCTTAAAGGTTATGAGATTCTGCTGCAGCAGTGGTTAATAGCATGCCAATTTATTGCAAAAAGGCTAGTTTTTGGTCACTTACGTATTGTGGAAAATGCATGCCATTCTGTTTTTCCCAGGGAGAACAATTACATAATGCAATAACACTGGATTAGAACAAGTACTTACACAACAGAAAATACACAGAGAGCATTTTAGTTCACATGTACATTCACTAACTAAAGTCTCTTGTATTTCCAGTATCTAATGAAAGAATATCTATACTAAAACACTATCAAGGTTGACAAGGCAAACTGAGTCTTTAGCCTTATTCCTTTATATACACAATAGTTAACTGACTAAAAATATCTTTTGAACACAAAATCAATCACAAGTACCAATAGTGCAAAATTCAGGGCATCTCATAAACAGTCATATCAATGTCTACCACAGGAAAAAAAAATAAGCAATAATTAAAAGAATTTGTACCAAAATGTTTTTTAATTCCAATAAGTTTGTTTTTATAAAAAATTGAAAACCTTGACAGTGTTTAGGATTAACAAAAAGGTTAGAAATGTCATAAGCAGCGGTATGTCTTAAGTAGTGAATCACATCATCAGTCTTTAATGTTAGCCACTAAAAAGAAACTATAAAATATATACAAATATTTTAATAAAATCCTTAAGAGATGATTCACATTGCATATAGAACACAGAAACATAAATACTGCTATCTTATCACTTTACACATGAATTCCAGAAGATTAGAGGCTTATTACATTCTAATTCATCTTAAGTGCTACATACAAACCTTTAATATTTCACAGAGTTTAACACTACAAAAACATAAAATATTCATTGTACTTTAGTATCAACTTTTGTATGTGTCATTTTTTTATTGTCAATGTAGAATTCACACCATAAAATCCACTGATCTAAACACCTGCCATCTCCTACTCAGTGACATGTGTTATAGTGGGAAAAACATCGAGTTCAGAATCAAGAGATGCACTTTCAACTTTAAATTGCTTCCTACTTGGGAAAAGAATTGTATTACTTTATCCTTAAAACTGAGATAAGTCAAACTCTTCCAAGACAGCACTGTTTACATGCTGAAGATAGTACATGTGCATGTGCAGATAAAAATTGAAACTACTTAAATGAAAGGTTTTAATGTTAATGATGGTATAGAATACTATCTGTGAAAAATTACTGCTCTAAAATGTAGCCAAATTTCAACATTATGGAATCTAATTTATGGAATCTAATAATAAGCTTTTCAGGTAATGTCATACAAAATTTTACCAGCACAATATTTTTAGATCATTCCTATTAATTGTAACACATAATTAACCAAAGGAAAACAAGATAATGTTCTGTTAATGAATTAATAATAAAAGATACTATCATAAAAGCAATGGAGATATCTATCAACAATATGAAGGTTATACTATGTAGCCTATGTAATCAAAATGCTGCTATTAACCAACTGATAGAAGCAGGTCATATTTTTCCACAAGGAGGAATATGTTTTTCTCTGATTGACTAAGACTTGCTGGATTGGTAAGGCAGCAGCTGGCCAGGGACAGGGAATCAGACCATTAAGGCTTGGGCCTACCATGCCTTATAGTGAATAAGAATACCACCAGAGTTTGTTCGGTAAAGATGTTAACTATTAATTAGCAAACACAGTAGATCTTCATTATTCATATTCTGTATTTGCAAATTTGCCTAGTCGCTAAAATTTGCAACCCCCAAATCAATACTTGTGATGTTTTCTATGTCATTCATGGACATACAAAGAGGGGCAAAAGATCTGTATCACCGTATGCAGTTTATTCCAAGCTGAGTTGGAACAAAGTGACACTGCCTTGTTTTAGCTCTCATGTGAAGAAGTCCAGAGGATGGAGAAGGTAGGGAGCAGCTGTATGTACCACAAGGAGCTCTGGCTCTGCAGGCAGGTGGATACAACTAGAATTCTAATTCTGGCACTAGTTAGTGATGTGGCCTCAGGCATGACACTTAATACTGCTGACTTCATCTTGTATTTTATAAAACCCAATCTACAAGAATGAGGATTTTTAGTATTTAAGATTATAATCTATGTGAAATATGCATAAAAATGTACATATTTTTCCTAGCAGTGGTTCACTGTTCACTAGTTCAGTACTCAGGGTAACTCTAAGTATGTAACTGCCACAAATAAAGAGAATCAACTGTATAAATTATATGACAATTTTAACAAACAACAAATAATTATAGTTTCTTTACCAATGGTGAAATTTGTAGAAAATTAAAGAGTTAATATTTGAGACAAAAATGCAGCAAGTTTAAGATCAGTAGTACAGAGAATGATTAAGAGCTTACTCCCTGCAGCTCCCAGGCTGCCTGAGTTCTGAAAATCAAGCCAATCACTTAAGAACTCTGTGATCCTGGGCACATTTTTATAACTCTGTGCCTTCATTTCCTCATTTGTATAAAATGATGATAATAACTTTCTCTACTACACAGGGTTAATATGAGGATTATACAAAATAAAATCAGATGCTTTTTATTAAAACTGTGCCTGGTACAAAGTAACCCTTACAGGTTAGCTACTAAAATGTACCTGGCAAATATAGTCAACCAACCTCCTTTAAAATAAATACAAATTGCTTATACTCCTACAACTTAGTAGCAATCTTCCCATTTATGCCTACCACTTCAGAATCATGTTACACAATTATTTATATGTTAGTATATTGGGAGCTTTTCCAACTCACCATTGTTGCAGCATTCCAAGCAGTTGTTGGTGCAACCTTTGGTTGCCAGTTAGATCCTCCAGTTAACTTCTTTTCACCTGGTTGACTCCAATTTACATCACTTTAAATAAACATAAGAATATTAACTGCCGCTAATTTAAAGTTTCTGTAGTATATACATAAACTATATCAACAATGCAGACTTGACATCTTTATCTGTACTTTCATGATGAGAACTCAACCTTTAAATGACAGATGAAGAAAGAACACAAAACACTTACTTCTTAGTGGTTCCATTTCCAATGCCAAGATCTGAGACAGGAGAGGAAGAAAACATTTTAAAACTAGACTCATGCTAATAATATGACATTTTAAAAGAAAATTAAAGAATTCAAAGACTACTTACTGCCCACAAGATTGGCTAAAGATGAATCCAAGTCATCAGACACTAACTTGTTAGGTGGGAGTTTGGCAGCAGGAAGACTCTGGTTCTGAGAGGCCACAGTAGGTTTGAGGAGTCCACCTAGTTCATCAAAGCCTTAAAGTTACAAACAGACGAAATAGGATTTGTAAGGAACTTTATGAAGCTACAACTTTCTAAAGGAGGTCTTTGCCTTTTTTCCTTGTTTGTTCACTGGAAAAGTTCTTTAAAAAATAGACACTAGTAAATACACTTAAAATTATATAGGAGAAATTTACCAACACAAAGTGAACAGACTCAGGCTGCATTTGTTTTATTTTATGTCCAATTTACATAAAAATTAAAGGAGGGGCTAGCACTGTGGTATAGTCGGTAAAGCCACCTCAGTGCTAACATCCCACATGGGCAGTGGTTTTGAGTTCCAGCTATTCATCTTCCGATCCAGCTCTCTGCTATGGCCTAGCAAAGCAGTGGAAAATGGCCCAAGTCTTTGGGCCCCTGCACTCAAGTGGGAGACCCGGAAGAAGCTCCTGGCTTCTGGCTTCAGAATGGCACAGCTCCAGCTGTTGTGGCCATTTGGGGAGTGAACCAGCAGATGGAAGACCTCTCTCTCTCTCTCTGCCTCTGTCTCTCTGTAACTCTGCCTTTCAAATAAATAAATAAATCTTAAAAAAAAATTAAAGGAGATGAAGAGAAGCACTGTGAAAGGGAAGGAAATGAAATGAAATTCTCCCTCTCATCTGGCAAGATTTTCTGAATGTCACTTAAACCTAAAAGCAATTTAGGTTAACAACAACAAAAAAAGTATTGGGGTCAGCGCTGTGGCTTAGCAAGTGGAGCCACTGCCTGCAGTGCTGGCATCCAATATTGGCACTGGTTCGAGTCCTGGCTGCTCCACTTCCAATCCAAATCTCTGCTATGGCCTGGGAAAACAGTGGAAGGTGACCTAATTCCTTGGGCCCTTGCATCTACATGGGAGACCAGGAGGAGCTTTCTGGCTCCTGGCTTCAGATTGGCCCAGCTCTAGCTGTTGAGGCCATTTGGGAAGTGAACCAGCAGATGGAAGACCTCTCTCTCTCTCTCTCTCTGCATAACTCTTTCAAATAAAATAAATAAAATTTTTTTAAAAAAAAGTATCTATGAAACTTTGAAAAAAAATTTAAAAATTCCTTTTAAGACATGTATTTATAGACCTTTTTATATTCTTCAAAGCAGAGAATAAGGAGCTGATCTAAAATATACTGACCTAAACTATATCTAAGAAATTGTTAAACAGCTCTAGCTGCCTAACTTATCTAATATATCTAATGAACTAGGGTATTTCTTGAAAATGAAAATAAAACTCCTAAGGATCTCTACCGAAAGAAGACAAAAGCATAACCAATCAAATCAACTCAGTAATGTACTCAACAGCACTATCTACAAATATTGTAAGAGTTTGAAACACAAAAATCATCAAAGATGGTGGCTTACAAAATATGAACAATTAGTGTCTATTTCCCCCCTTTTCCTTTTACCTAAGCAAGACAAGCTCACCAAAAAAAAAAAAAAAATCTCAGTCCATACATATTATTTATATGCTTACTTTATGGACAACTACTTATATGTTACAAAATTAAGAACGCCACAATACATCCTCTTTATATGGCTAAATCTTAATTACTAACCAAAACAAAAGGCTACCTCATGGAAAGAGTAGAATTATTGAGTGCTAATATTTTATAAGTCCTTTAGAACTTCAAATTACAAAGGTATTAATGAAAATACAAAATGAAAATTTGGGTCTCAAATTTATAATGTTCTCAAAAGACAAGGGAACTAGCACATCATAATAAGATTCACCCTTAAAACAATGAAAGGCCTCTGCACCCACAGGTCTGCTATTTTTTAATGCTTTAGTTGTTTATATAAAGAACCTCTAAGCATGTCAAGGGACCACAGGTTTTATTTTTCCAGTATTTAAAAATAGCAATTTTATATATTAAAATATAATATGGTCATTATTAACTTCATAATGGTAAAATCTTAGAGTAAAGCAGTAGAGAATTCCACACACAGTCACTAGAAACGTGGCATCTTACTGAGCTAAGTATTCTTAGCATCTGAACTGCTACCAATAAAAGGGAATGACTATACATGTAGTTCATTCAAGTTCTCGTTAGTGGTCAGAGGCAGGAGGGACAATTTGTCTAGCTTCTAATTTAATCTACTTATAAATGTTAAAAAAGTCATCATTTTTCCTTACACAGAATCCATATTAGATCACTACAGCACTTTAAATTAAACAATTTTTTTCTTACCCCCAGAATCTACAACAACATTTGTAGATTTATTTCCAAACACAGATTCAAAGTCAACATTAAGGCCAGCTGAAGGATGTGGCTGTGCAACTGGAGAAGGAGTGAATCCTGAGAGAAATCAAAATGGAAAAAATAACCTCAATTCTATAATAATTCTACATTTAAAGTTCTGTAATAAAGATGACAACAGGATGGAAAAGCAATAAATTCCTCAAAGAACAAAGCTAGGCCTTCAAGCAAACTGTCTTCCACACAGAATTATTTTTGTGGTGACTATTTCTCCACAAAACTGTACACAAACAAAAGAAAACTAATAAATGAGTAACCGATGTTGAACTATTAGCTTGCTTTATTTACTACAGAATAAAATATTTACTTATCTTTTATTTTAATTTTGTATGCTGATACCTTTTAGAAACTAAACACACCTAAAATTCCAGGGTTTTGCACAAAATAAAATATATACACAATGCAAGGGCTCACTTGGCAATGAAATAAGCGTATAAAAAAAATGAACCTTCTTCATATTGCCATCCTCCATATTTTTCTCTCCTAACTTCAACAGTTAATTAAAAAGCTAAATGGTTCTTGATTATTCTGATTAAATCTGAAAAGTGGCAAGAGTTTGGCAGTCCACTCTTGTGTAAGTAATTTTAAAGCATCAAAGAAAAAACAGCACTCCAAACAACCTTCTATCTTCAACTTATGATTTCTAACAGTTTACAACAAAACATGCAATTAATCTAACTAGCCTGAAACATCAAAAACATAAACAGGAAAGCTTATTCTTTCTTGCTTGTGTTATACTGATGCTAACAGTATTAAGCAAAGAAGTGCATAGCTCAGTTCTTTGAGATCAGCCTATCCTGAGGTAACAGAAGATATCCAATTGCACAAGGCTTTTTGTGAAGTGGTGTTCTGAATTTCTAGGAATTGAAATGAACAATTAAAATCATCTAAAAATATTAGAGTTGTGACATGATTTGGAAAACTTCCAATCATGGAATAATATACAAATAAAGAGCAGTCCAGCAAGGATCACAAGAAACGAATTCTTTTCCCATATAGAAGGCTATAATAAATGACTCCTAAGGTCTTTTCCATCATTAAATTCTATCAAATCAGAATGTAAGCAAACAAATAAAAGTACCTGATACCTGTTATTAAAAGGTTAACACCAACAACATTAGGGAGAAGCCAAATTTTTGGAGTTCTAAACATAGGTTTTCTCTCTTCTTCTCCCAATTTTATGCTAAAGTATCTTCAGTCAGTCTCACTTTGAATTTGTACACCACCAGGATATGAAGAAACAAGATGTTATATTGGATTAAGAAGACTGATCTGGGGCCAGCGCGATGGCGCAATAGGTTAATCATCCGCCTGTGGCGCTGGCATCCCATATGGGCGCCGGTTCTAGTCCTGGCTGCTCCTCTTCCCATCCAGCTCTGTTATGCCCTGGGAAAGTAGTGGAGGATGGCCCAGGTCCCTGGGCCCCTGTACCCACATGAAAGACGGGGAGGAAGCTCCTGGCTTCAGATCGGCACAGCTCCGGCCATTGCGGCCATTTGGAGAGTGAACCAACGGAAGGAAGACCTTTCTCCCCGTTTCTCTCTCTCACTGTAACTCTAACTGTCAAATAAATAAATAAAATATTAAAAAAAAAAAAAAAAGAAGAAGAAGACTGATCTTAAAAGTGTAAAACTTAGGACAACTTTGGGCAGTAAATCCAAGAACGCCCTCAAGGACAAATAAAGCCAAAAAGCAATGACGTATACAAGCTGGTACACACTAATGCTACTAGTGATTTACATCACATAATGAACACTGTGTAGGGCACAATTTTTTTGAGACTGCTCCATAATTATTTAAATTCCTTAACTATTCTTAACTCAAAGGGACGGGTCATTTAATCAGAACACAAACACTATCATAGTAGAATGTAATTTAGTATATAAATCTGATCAATTTATCAGAAGAATTCTAGACTTACCGATTTAATAATATTTTAAAGTATTTAAGCTTTAATTATAAGGGCCTACTTATTCTTTATATAACTCCTTACATATATAAAGAGCCAATGTATCTACTGAAGAAAGATAGAAATCTGCCATGCTTAATTATGTGCCTATCCTATCACAGTGTTAAGAAATATACATTTTGTTCTTTAAATGATATTCTGCTAACCATCTTGGCTACATTAGCATTAATCTTTAGATCACACATGGAACAATAATTTAAAACTAAGTCCATAATCAAGTTCCCATTTTCTCCTAGTGTTTTGTCCTAGAATTCTAGAATATTGTTGATATAAAAGAGATGAACCTATCCTCTACAATAATATAGAAACAGGTTAATTACTATCTGTGAAAAAAGCAGCCATCTCCTGAGGTTCCCAGGGCACTAATATATGAAATCACATTATTATTACATAGACACAGAAAAGGTTAGAAAGGATATAAAGTAATTCAGGGTATGTATCTCAAGTTTAAAAAGCTTCCACATTTAAAAAAAAAAAAAGCTTCCACATAAACAGAGGAAAAATGTAAAAAGGAAATTTTTAAGAAATTTCAATAGCTTATTAGTTATCAGGGAAACAAGCAGTATATCTGCAAAGAAAGAATCTTACAGGTAATGAAAGATTCCCTGTTTCACGTACACCATCAAGACAATATTTCTGTATTCTCATTTCAATGCACATCTTCAACTTAATGGCCTTTTGTCCCAAGTCACTTTTGTGGAAACCTCCACTATTGCCAATTTTTAATTTTAAAGTTATTTAAAGACACAGATCTAAAATGACCATTTCTTTATTAAGATTTATTTATTTACTTGAAAGGCAGAGTTACAGACAGACAGGGAGAGACAAAGAAAGAGAGCAAGCGAGCTCTTCCATCCACTGGTTCATTTCCAAATGGCCTCAACAGCAGGGACTGGGACAGACCAAAGCCAGGAGGAGCCTGGAACACCATCCAGGTATCCTACATGGGTGGCAGGGGCCCAAGCACTTTGGCCATCTTTTGCTGCTTTGTCAGCACACTTGCAGGGAACTGGATCGGAAGTTGAACAGCCAGGACTGGAACCAGCACTCATATATGCCAGCATTGCAGGAAGAAGCTTAACCTGCTGTGACATAATGCCAACTCCTATTATGACTAAATCAAAGGAAACATTTAAAGAAGAAAAAAGGACAGATTTCCCAGCTTAAGGTAAATTTTATGAACTATATGTACACTGTCTTGTCTATTCTTTAACTTTACAAGGAAGGCCCAGTGACAACAATGTCACTGATCAGCATCAGCCCAGAGAGTAACATTTAGAAACCATGGTCCTACAGGGCAAAACTCAAGAGGGCAATTATAAATTAATGAGAGGAACAAGCTCTATAAGCATTTTGAAATACTTTTAAGAAAAACTGGCTGAGTTCTTAATGGATTTGGGGGGTAGTTCCCTGATAATTAGGTCTCATAGTTTTGGTTTTTTTTTTTTTTTTTTTGGTGAAAATAACAGCTACCATGTATTAAAAGCCCTATTACGTACTATTCATGGGCTTTGTTAAGTAAGCCATTACTTAAAACTCAAACACCACCATGAGATAATTAGTATTATCCCCCTTTTACATATGAAGAAACGAACAGATTAAACAGTTTACCTAAGGCCAAAGATCTAGTAACTGGCAGACATTTTAATTCAATTTTTTGTTATTCCAAAATCTGGGAGTTTTCATTTTATCCTAATTATTTCATCTTAAACAGACTAGTATGTAGAAAAATAAATCTTTATTATAGCTATACTGTTAATTTAAGCAGGCTGGCGCCGTGGCTTAACAGGCTAATCCTCCGCCTTGTGGCGCCGGCACACCGGGTTCTAGTCCCGGTTGGGGCGCCGGATTCTATCCCGGTTGCCCCTCTTCCAGGCCAGCTCTCTGCTATGGCCCGGGAGTGCAGTGGAGGATGGCCCAAGTCCTTGGGGCCTGCACCCCATGGGAGACCAGGAGAAGCACCTGGCTCCTGGCTTCGGATCAGCGAGATGTGCCGGCTGCAGCGGCCACTGGAAGGTGAATCAACGGCAAAAAGGAAGACCTTTCTCTCTGTCTCTCTCTCACTCTCCACTCTGCCTGTCAAAAAAAAAAAAAAAAAAAAAAAAGGATTCGTGTTTTACAAAATTCCTAAGCTTTCCATTACTAATGCTGGGCCAAAAAGTGAGTAACTCAGCAATTTTAAAACACAAAAGAAATGCAGTTCAAGATTATTAACTGTGCTAAATAACAAGAAGTAAATTTGATTGGCCCTTGTTGTAGCACTGCGGATTGAGCTGCTGCCTACAATGTCTGCATCCTACATGAGCATCAGTTCTGGCCCCCACTAATGTGCCTGGGAAAGCAGCAGAAGATGGCCCAAGTACTTGGGTCCCAGTTACCCACATGGGAGACCAGAATGAAATTCCAGGCTACTGACTTTGGCCTGGCTCAACCCTGGCCATTTGGGAGGATGGAAGATCTCTCTCTTCCTCTCTGTCTCTATTTCTCTGTAACTCTTTCAAATGAATATACCTTAAAAAAAAAAAAAAATTACATCTGGGCTGTGGCACAGTGGGTTAATTCTCCATCTGCGATGTTCACATCCCATAAGGGTACCAGTTCTACTACCAGCTGCTCTTCTTCCAATCCAGCTGTCTGCTATGGCCTGGGAAAGTAGTAGAAGATGGCCCAAGTTCTTGGGCCCTTGCACCTGTGTGGGAGACCCAGAAAAAGCTTCTGGCTCCAGATCAGCACAGTTCCAGCTACTGTGATCATTTGATGAGTGACCAACAGAAGGAAGACCTTTCTCTCTGTCTTTCCCTCTCACTGTCTGTAACTCTACCTCTCAAATAAATTTTTTTAAAAAAAAGTACATTTGAAGTATGAAATGCACATATTTATAGTTTTTGAAAGCAGTAATTTTAACTTTATATGCCATGCTGCTAGATATTAAAACAGACATTTGTAAACCTCATGATAATAGTTCAAGACACTATTATCCTACCTTTTGTAGATTTACAGAGGTTAAAAATTTGTTTATCATACAATAAAGTAGAAGCAGAATTCAAATTAATGTTCATTAGATTTTAAGCATATTTTTTCTATCGAATATCCTCATAAATCCCATTTTTAAATATAGTTAACCATATCTAACGCTTACTGCCAGTCAAGAACACCAATTCCTAAGTTATGTCAAGCCTACTTCTCAATGCCAACTTAATTGGATTTTGGTGTCATAAAAAATTAGGTCTTATAATGGTCATAAGATAATCAACTACCATGTCCCGCTCCCATGAGCTGGACTTTAGCTTTTATTGCTACTGCACTGACCTAGAATACATTTTGAAAGACAAAGACGAATACACAAAGAGCTTTGAAATCCATATGCTTTTTTGTATACTCTTTTGAAAGTTTACAAGTCCAGAATATGGATTAAATGAAAAAGATGACAGACAGGTATTCATAAAACCACCAAGTATTTAATTAAGCAAACAATATTGGGCAAAATATGGTGTGTTCTTCAAAGGCAAGAAAGTTTATTAAAAACTTATTCTAAGGAGGGAAACAAAGTAATTCCTTCTGCATAAATAAACTGAATTTCAGAGACACTGCTATCTACCTCCAAATAAGCCAGCTATAGCAGATTCATAATGCATGAAGGTAGTAGTAGGTAAGTTTGAATGCCACCAAAAAAATGCTGACAAGGCATAAAATGCAGGGAAGAAAGGCAAAAGAGAAAAAGAGAGAAGGAAGGAAGGATGGAAAGGACAGAAGAAGGAAAGGAGAGGAGAAGAAAAAAAGTGTGGGGTGGAGTAATTGAGTGAAATAAAACAAGGGATCCAAGCACTTGGCATTCTTAAAATGACAATTTACTAAAAAAAAGCCTTAAAGCTTCATTATGATTATTTTACACATATTATATGTTACTTCATATATCTATATATAAACTA
Source organism: Lepus europaeus (assembly GCF_033115175.1). NCBI lineage: Eukaryota > Metazoa > Chordata > Mammalia > Lagomorpha > Leporidae > Lepus > Lepus europaeus. The sequence continues at coordinate 75,077,807 of NC_084833.1, forward strand.
TTATGGTTTGCAACATTTAAACAGAATACTATCTCATTAGAAACAGAAATATGAGGCACTTAAGTTTTTAGCCAATACTAACCTATTTTCTAAGGTCTGGCTTAACAAATGAGAAAGTGGGTCCAGACAAGTTCAGAGATACTCACATACACAGCAAGCATAGCCAGGACTACAACCTACTCTTGACTTACAATTCAGTGTCCTGTAACTTCAGTAAGGACAGATCGCCAATTACACTGAGCATATCATAGCAGCAGATAAGTGTATTCCTATGGTAGGATTAGAACATACTAAAATACACGGCTATATATCCTTTTTCTGGATTGTTCTTAATCCTACAGGGCAGGATATACAATTTTATAATGCATTGACAAGAAGGCATTACTGCAATGATTACACTTAGAACATAAATGTAGTTTGAGCTGTTAGATCTGCATAACCTGAACACCTGACTTGAAATTTTCTCGAATCTACACCATGAACTTGCTTTTTGGTTTTTTACTTCCCTCCTTTTTTCTCTCATATATATGAGGCAATGTTCAAAAGTTCATTGAAACTGTGTATAATGAAACAAATCACACATGGACTTACTAAAATTTTTCCATAAAAATAAATTTATCATTTAATTCCATTTTCCACAAACTTTTAGAAGCATCCTCATATATCTAACTCTATTTAGAATATGGCCACATGATCTGTTTAGGGTACTAACATAACTTTCCACATGCTGCTTAATCAAATTTTAATTCACATCATCTTAAAGTTGCTTTGGTGAGCTGAATAAAAGCAGCTATTACCATCTTTTAAGGGGATGGTTAACATTTTTAGGAGTATTAAGATCCACTTATTTCAGATTTAGTAAACACTTTCCTGGGTAATGTGCGTGGTGTGAAATTATGTCTTTTTATGAGTTTCACACTGGAATGACAGGTTATTCAAGTCAATTTGCTCTTCTGTTTTATTATTAAAATGGAAAACACACTTCCCACAATTATTTCCTGACAATAAAGTGATTTTCTTAAGAATAGGATGAAGAGTACATATATATTTTAGATAGTTTTAATATGCAAGAGCTAGGGGGGAAAAAGTTTAAGATTGTTCCAATCAATGATAACCAGTATCTCTCCCAAGCACAGAGGTGAAAACATAAGCATATATAAGTATTTTTAAGGGAGATACTTTCCAACAAATTCTGAAACAATAAACAGGATATGCATATGATACTGGATAACTTGAGTATTGTGCTATAATACAACAGAGAACAAAACACCAAAATAAGCTCAGCAACAAAGGAAATTTTCTTCCCTAAAAGCTTGTGTTAAATAAAATTAGGGAGACGAGTCAATTTAAAAGCCTTACTATATTATTGCTGTTTAATGTATTGTAAGATCTGAAGTAAAATCCAAAGTAATTATTACAGTGCTTTAAAAGTAATTAATGAATACATTAATGATTATTAGGCAATATAAACATTAATTGGAAAAAAAAGGTTAAATGGTACTTTACCAACAAACATTTCATGAGTAGGTGTCCTAGTAGTAAAAGTGGATACATCTGAAGAAATGGGAAGGTGAACATCACCACTACTTTTTGTGAGGAAAGGATTTAAGCTTGGAATGGCATCATCAACAGCATCTATAGTAGCAGAGAAAGGATCTGTGCAGTCCAAGTGTATTACAGCAAAATGAAGAAAGGAAGTAAATAAATTAGTATTATATTAGTCAAAGATGCAAAGTGAAAAGCAGTAGCTATATTATTTATTAATCTTAAATGCAAAATTATCTAAACATCAAGATGGAAGAACTGCATTTAATGTATTTTAAAATGAATCTTCAGAAGAAATACTTATGTGTACAATAACAACAATAGTAAACTAAGGACAGATTTGCTCTTTAATATTGGGAAGCCAATAGTGATTTAGTTTAAAAAAGAGAATAACCAAGATGGTACTTCTATAAAACAGCCACTCACCTTGTGCCCATCTTCCCTGCCCTAGGTGGGAGTGTACTGGCATGACTGTGTTTACTCAAATAACTGACATTAAACAATTAGTGGGTGGTGGTATAAGTAAACTTCCAAAAGGAGGTGGGGTGGTAGGATAATGACAAGAAGGGTAAGAGGCTGTTTCTAGCAGGTATAGAAATCACCTGTATAAGGTTCCAAGGTAGGAAATGGGAAAAAAAAGATGAAGATTCTAAGGATGGGAGAGAAAGGAATTTTAGATGAAAGTAGGAATGAAAGATTACTCATCTAGCAGAGCAGGAACTACTCTGAAGGTCTAGCAAAGAGCTTTGGAGTCTTTAAATGATTTGCTAAAGGAATAACAAATGTGTTTTTTCCTACCAAAATGACACTAATTATGTACCATTATCAAGCTCTACACATAAAACTGTTATACAATCAGATATTTACTCAAAAGATTTGGCTTTCTATTAAAAAACTCATTTATCCTAAGAATTAAAGACTTGACTAAATGGGGAGAGAAAAAATAAAAAACAGCAAAAATATAGTATTATACTTTTCTCTCTGTAATACGAAAGTGAGAAGACAATTCTGTACTTTCAACCACTCTGCTGGTCTATTATACTGGTGTGACTTTCATAGTATTAGGCTTGCCTTCTTTTAACATTGTATGATTCAAAACTAAAATAGCAGCAAAGACCTAAAAGACAAGGAGATTTCCCTAAAAGTCAATAAATTCAAGGGAAGTATTCTACAAACCCAAAATACAACTGTTTGAAAATAGAAAATATAAAAAAAATACTGAGGTCATAGGTTTAAATATATACCATTTCAATGTAATTTTTTGTATCACAAGACTTTTTTAGAAATTAGACATTCCCATGGAACATCAAGTCCTAAAAACATATCAAAATATGCTGATAGATTATTCAAACTCAAATGATCATATTTTAATATCTTTCTCATCTACCTGCTCCCCAATAAGTAGACCAATGGGAAAAAAATCAGAAAAACATAACAGAAATAAAAAGTAGAAACAGATTTTAAAAGTGCTGTTTTTGTGTACTAAAATAAAAACATCATGCTGGCCACTCTAAATCCTTGCATATGAAAGGAGTTACATTAAGTTTAGTTAAATTAAAAGAATTTTTAAAAAAGATTTATTTATTTATTTGACAGAGTAACACAGAAAGAAAAGGAGAGGCAGAGAGGGAGAAGAGGTCTTCCATCCACTGGTTCACTCCCCAATCGGCCCCAGTGGCTGGAGGTGCACTGATCCGGAGCCAGGAGCCTGGAAGTTCTTCTAGGTCTCTCACGCGGGTGCAGGGCCCCAAGGACTTGGCCATCTTCTACTGCTTTCCCAGGCCATAGCAGAGAGCTGGATCAGAAGTGGAGCAGCTGGACTTGAACCAGTGCCCATATGGGATGCCAGCACTGCAGGCGACAGCTTTATCCACTACACCGTAGCGCTGTCCCCAAGAGAGCAGTTTTCAAATACTTGATAGTGGCAATAGTGGCATGGGATATTAAATTACATGACATTCTGTTGGACAATAACACAAACACCTCTAATTTTCCATGCAAAAAAAGCCATTAGAGAAGTCATTTTTAAAAAATGGGCATAAGGGGCCAGCACTATGGCACAGTAGGTTAAACATTTGCCTGAAGCACTGACACCCCATATGGGTGCCAGTTTGAGTCCTGGCTACTCCACTTTCGATCCAGTTCCCTGCTAATGTGCCTGGGAAAGCAGCAGAAGATGGCCCAACTGCTTGAGCCCCTGTACCCACATGGGAAACTTCTTGGCTCCTAACTCCAGATCAATTCAACATCAGGTGTTGCACACCATTTGGGGAGTGAACTAGCAGATGAAGACCTCTGTCTCTGTCTCTCCTTCTCTCTGTAATTCTGCCTCTAAGTAAATAAATAAATCTTTAAAAAGAAAATAAAACAAAAACAAAAACAAAAAACCGGCTTATATTTCTATAGTAAATGCACTGGTTTATGACAAAAAGGCATGCTCAGGAAAAGTAACTAGTTATCTGCTCTTTTACTCATTGACACTCTTTTATCCAATAACTAATCTCAGTCTTTTCCTATTATGTGAACCCTTACAGAGAAGAATATGCAGGAACATACACAAGCAAACTTCTATTAAGATCCACTCAAAAATAAGGAAAATCTTCTCCTAATCTACTTGACAAAACACTACAGGTAATCTAGATGAAGGTAGTCTATTAGTGGACATTATACTATAACAATAAACACTAATTCATTAAGATTTGATAATGTTGTTCCAGTTATTTAAACTTTATCTACTGGACGGGCAACTCTACTCTAAATCCTTTAAACTTTTACAGTTCTCTTCTTTTTCATCATTACACACTTGGAAGTTAATTTTATGCTATGCTAGAGTTATGCAGAAATAAAAAAAAAAAAAAACCAAGGACTAAAATAACACTACAGTCATATTATTTGTATTTAACACTAACTATGTGTTTAGACTACAGATCATTTCTTGAAAAAAACAAAATTTCATTAATAATACAATGAGAGAACAAGGCAACTTGTGTTCTCTCTGATTTTCAGTTTAAGGTACAGTCTTGAAAGGCTTCAATATAAATATAAATATACAAACCTTTATTTCCTTTAACTCTACCTTATCACCAACATATCTGACTATGAATACACATCATCTCTGTGGTGGTTATGATAAGAAACAAATAAAACACTAGGCCTGTTATTAGCATCCATTTTTAGCTGATGAAAGCAAGAAACAAAGAACAAGACTGACACTACAGAAAAAAAAAATAACACCTTTGCTTTGTCAACATGTTATAAAAGCAGCATGATATGTGTAAAACGTAATATAACTATTTAGGTAAACTGTTAATTAAAGATACTCTAAGTATTTACTGCTATGGATCAAAGTTTTATATATTAAGATTTATTTATTTTAGTCTCATTTCAATCTAAAAAATTTTAATCTGAATGTCATAGATATGAGCAGAATGAATTAGGAAGTAATGAAAACTCTTGGCTTAAAATATTCTTCTGTTATTTAATCACAGAGAAGTACAAATCCTGAAATTATCACTAACTCAGAAGTCAAATATCTTTACACAAAAGTGAAGACAGCATTTAATCCTGCTGAAATTAAGGAGCTCATAATAAAGATCACATTCCTTTCCCTGTATGCAACAAGATGTTGGAAAAATAACTGCAATTTCTATTGCTTCTGCTCCCATTGTACTTGATTTGTACTTTCAATGATCCTACTACTTATATACAGCAAGTTGAATGTTAAAATATGGGGGAAACTTATATGAAAATAGCAAAATTACCTAAAACAGAAAAATTAAAACATCATTAAATTTATTTCAATATACTATATTCCACATTACACAATAATTTTTTCTAGGCGATAAAATAATACAGACTGAAATTACTTATGATTGTTTTCTAACAGCAATAGTCTTATCTGCTTTCAAATATGAAGTCAATCATTCTATGCAGAAACTTTAACATATCATGATTAAAATTAGTTGTACATGGTGTCTACAAAACAATTAAGAATTTTACAGTTCCAGGGGCTGGCACTGTGGCAGAGCGGATAAAGCCGCCGTCTGCAGTACCGACATCCCATATGGGCACCAGTTCAAGTCCCGGCTGCTCCATTTCTAATCCAGCTCCCTGTTAATGCACCTGGGAAAGCAGATGAGGACGGCCCAAGTCCTTGGGCCCCTGCACCCACATGGGAGACCCAAGTGAAGTTCTTGGCTTTGGACTGGCCCTGACCATTGTGGCCATTTGGGGAGTGAACCAGCAGGTGGAAGATCTCTCTCTCTAATTCTGACTTTCAATTAAATAAATAAATCATGGCCAGCACCGTGGCTTAACAGGCTAATCCTCTGCCTTGCGGCGCCAGCACACTGGGTTCTAGTCCCAGTTGGGGCGCTGGATTCTATCCCAGTTGCCCCTCTTCCAGGCCAGCTCTCTGCTATGGCCCGGGAGTGCAGAGGAGGATGGCCCAAGTCCTTGGGCCCTGCACCCGCATGGGAGACCAGGAGAAGCACCTGGCTCCTGGCTTCGGATCAGCGAGATGTGCCTGCTGCAGCGGCCATTGGAGGGTGAACCAACAGCAAAAAGGAAGACCTTTCTCTCTGTCTCTCTCTCACTATCCACTCTGCCTGTCAAATAAATAAATAAATAAATCATAAAAAATAAATAAAAGTGTCAAGTATTAACAAAAAGTCTTTAAATAATTACAATAAAGATGAAAAGTCTAACTAATATGCTTTTAAAAACTTTTACAAGACGGTTAAGACTATTAATTCAGAATTTACATGTGAGCCAATGTAAGTTTTAAGGAATTTGGCCATTCTCTATTTAGATAATATTCTTCCTCAAAATATCTCCTCTCTCTTCCCAGCAATTTTCTAATGACTGTAAAATAACATTTACACACATACAAACAGAAGAAACAAAACCAACCAAAGGAGAAGATCTGAAAATATATTAGATATCTAAGCAAAACTGGTTAAAAATGAATTCAGCATTTTCCTTGAAAAGAAGCCAGCCAAGCCATGGTCACAATCATGAAATGATCATCTTAAGATGAAAGAACTATTAAAGGGAAGCAAACATTTCTGTTGGTACTAGGGGGAAATTCTTTGAATACCAAAACCCAGGTCTGAATCAAGTCAACATTCAAAATACAAGTAGCATAGTTTGTCATGAGATACCTGCTGCAAACATAATTCCCTGCATAACATCTTCTAATTTTTACTAGAATCTTATCGTATATTACAAATGAGTATATACTTAGTTTTTCCCTTGCAAGTAATTTTCTATACCAAAAGCATAATAGCCACTATGCATTTTCTGATTAGACAATTACAATTCAACATCAAAAGCATAATTTCATACTTAATTAAACATACAGCTGGTCCTTTGCTTTAAATTTAATTTCAATTCTTCAAACCCCATATTATAATTTAATTGGAAGGAAAATTCCAAAATTATATTTACAATAAATGAAAAAGGGATCAAGTTTCTTCAATGCCATTTTAATTCCTCCCGTTTTTACATATCAAGTGTAACCAAAAACTAAACTAGGAAGCAATACACCATTTAATGATGTGGGAAGATTCCTACACACACCTAAAATAGAATTAATGCTTACCTCCCCATGTACTTGCTACCTGAGAAGCAGTTGACATAGGATGTATAGATGGATGAAAAGTTGGCTGTTGCAAATCAAGCAGGTCATTTGGCAGCTTTGATGTGCTGGGAAGGTAATTTGGAAAGATCTTTTATTTATTAAACTTTGTTACATTAGCCATTCCCTCCCAAAATAAAAACGTTAAAAAGACAGGTGTGAAAAAGCCCCAGTTGGAAAAAAAATATATTAAAAGATCTAATATTTTAAAACCTCAAAAAGAGGAACTAGTTGAATGTCCATAGTATAACAGCATGTTTCTACAGAAGCCTGGAAAAATGTTCCAACACTACATCAACACACACCTACTAAGAGTTAAGAAGCAATTGAGAATGCATGAAGCAAGAGGTTCAGTTAGTCAAACTTATACTGAACTTTTACAGGAGTCAGTAGGTGGGAAAAAGACCTTTTAAGATGAATTAACAGAATAATAAACAACGACAACAACAAAATCAAAGAACATCCCTCACCACCCCCCCATTTTTCTGTGGAACATTTACCATGTGCTGCTAAGCAATGTGCTAAAACCCTACACTAGTGATGACGGAGCATGTTAGAAATGAAAATTCCTGAGCCCCACCCTACATTTACTGAATCAGAAATTCCAGAAATAGGGCCTAGATATCTATGGTTTTAAAAAACTCCTCTTTCTCTCTCTACCTCTCTCTATAACTCTTTCAAATAAATAAAATAAATCTTTTAAAAAGGAGGGGGGGATGGGCAGTGCTGTGATGCAGTGGGGTTAAGGCCAGTTCCTATCTCCACTGCTCCACTTCTTTCTTTTTTTTAAGATTTCTTTATTTATTTGAAAGTCAGAGTCACATAGAGAAAGAAGAGGCATGGAGGGAGAAGGAGAGAGAGGAGAGAGAGGGAGGGGGGGAGAGGGAGAGAGAGAGAGGAAGGGGGGGGAGAGGGAGAGGAAGAGGGAGAGGGAGAGGTCTTCCATCCGCTGGTTCACTCAAAAATTGGCCGCAGTGGCCAGAGCTGTGCCGATCCGAAGCCAAGAGCCAGGAGCTTCCTCCGGTCTCCTACATGGGTGCAGGGGCCTAAGGATTTAGGCCATCTTCTACTGCCTTCCCAGGCCATAGCAGAGAGCTGGATCAGAAGTGGAGCAGCAGGGTCTCGAGCGGGTGCCCATATGGGATGTCAGCGTTTCACCCCAGGGAGTTAATCCACTGCGCCACAGCACCGGCCCCACTGCTCCACTTCTGATACAGTTCCGTGGTAATGCACCTGGGAAAGCAGCAGAGGGTGGCCCAAGTCCTTGAGCCCCTGCACCTATGTGGGAGACCCAGTGGAAGCTCCTGGCTCCTGGCTTCAGATCGGCTCAGCTCCAGCCATTGCAGTCATTTGGGGAGTGAATCACCAGATGCAAGACCTCTCTGTGTAACTCTTTCAAATACATAAACAAAAAAATCTTTAGATTGAGAACCATTGATCTATACCACCCATTATGTCATTTACAAGGTTTTTGAAAGAAAAACTGTATTTATTTTATTTGAGAAGCAGCAAGACATACAGAGATCTTCCACCTACTGGATCACTCCTCAAATGCCCGCAACAGCTAGGGTCAAGCCAGGCCAAAGGCAGGAGTCTTTCCATATGGGTGGCAGGGACCCAAGTATTGAGCCTACCAAAGTATGCAACAGCAGGAAGCTGGATCTGAAGTGGAGTCAGAACCTGAACCAGGCACTCCAGTTGTTCAAATGCTGTTCCAAACACCTGTCTTTTTTTTTATTTTATTTTTAAATTGTATTTATTTGAGATGTAAAAAAAAAACAAAGAATGAGCTCCAATTTGCTGATCCACTCTTGCAATAGCTGAAGTTAGGCCAAGGCTGAAGCAGGAACATAATTAGATTTCCCAAGTGGGTGGCGGGAACCCAATTATCTGAGCCATCATTGCTGCCTCCCACGGTCTGCATTGGCAGAAAGACAGAGTCAGGAACTGGAATCCAACCAAAGAATTCCAATGTGCAATTATGGGTGTCTTAGCCACCAGGCTAAATGCCACCTACCAGAGGAAGATTTGGCTTCTAAACTAGTTTAAGGCACTCTGAGGTAAAAGAATAATTTAGGAAAGGTAAGTTACTCTAATTTGCTGGAACATATTACATTTCCATTGTAAAGGAGTTTACATTAGGCAGTAAAAATATTTAAGTTGGTGTGGTAGGTGTTGTTATGAAGGAATCTGGAAATTAAACTATTAAAATGTTATAGATTATAGAAGTTAGCACCCAGCAGCAGATATGAGAAATTAATAACCAATGAAAAAATATTTTGAAATATATACATAGCATACCCATCTATACCATATATAAGAGCTTTTGAGGGTACTGAAACATTGGATACTTCATAAATATGGTTAATCATAATTTTTACACAATGAAATTGTTTCCCAGAGATAATCATTATATTCCAATTAGTATAAATCAGTAATTTGGCCATCTTCCATTTCCTAAATACTGAGAATATAAGCTTTTATGTTGATATTCCAATAACACAATTACTACTTTTTTGTTTGAATTTGTAATTACAAAATCATAAATCAAAGTAAAAGTGAATAGTTCTGCAAAATTTCTATTAAAAGTCTTTGAACCTAAATATTCAAAGGTAATTTCAATCAGACCTCTTACCTGTTAGAAGAACTAGGGGTGGAAAATATGTCGATGGCTGGTGTAGTAATTATTCCCCCTGCTGAGGTGGACACAGGAGAGGCTGCTGTTGTTAAAGAGGTATGAGGTTTCTTTGCAAGTTCTTTTAGGCGCTGCTCCTGTTGAGAAAGGGAACTAACATAAGGAATCTAGAAACAAGGTATGCTTATACAGCCTCTAAAAGAAGCATTTTCATTTTATTTTAATCAGAGATTCTCTCTTCTAACCAGTTGTTCTATGTCAGGAAGAAAAGTCTGAGTTTTTGTCCATGAATTAGTTATTTATTAAATACTTTAAGTTTGTGTAGAGGACCCCTTTACTTTATGAACATCTGTATTTGTTCTGCCAAATAAAGAAAATGTATTTACTTACCTTTAAAGCTTTTAAACGAGCCTGTTCTTCCTCTAATGCTGCCTGTTTTTCCCTTTCATCCACTTTGGTCAAAGATAAGCCAGTGCTTGCCAGGGAAGAGACCGCATTGGAAAGTGTGGTTGCCCTAGAATAATTGGACAGAGAAAAATCTGGCTTTTTACCAAACATTGCACATTGCAACTGGGTCATAAAATGATCTTGCAACCTTGCATGGATAGGTGCTATAATTATGAACTTAATTTATACTATTAAAACCAATACTTCAGGTGATAAATTCTACCCAGTGATATACAGGGTTATAGCAACTAGAACATTATTGATTTAAACACACATTCACTGTATGTATTAGTCTTTTTTTTAATTTTTTATTTTTTTGACAGGCAGAGTGGACAGTGTGAGAGAGAGACAGAGAGAAAGGTCTTCCTTTGCCATTGGTTCACCCTCCAATGGCTGGTGCGCCACTGCCGGCGCACCACACTGATCTGAAAGCAGGAGCCAGTGCTTATCCTAGTCTCCCATGGGGTGCAGGGCCCAAGCACTTGGGCCATCCTCCACTGCCTTCCTGGGCCATAGCAGAGAGCTGGCCTGGAAGAGGGGCAACCAGGACAGAATCCGGCGCCCCGAGTATGTATTAGTCTTTTTTTAAATTTAATTTAATTTTTTTTTTATTTTTGACAGGCAGAGTGGACAGTGAGAGAGAGAGAGAGATAGAGAGAAAGGTCTTCCTTTGCCGTTGGTTCACCCTCCAATGGCCGCCACGGCCGGCGCGCTGCTGCCGGCGCACCGCGCTGATCCGATGGCAGGAGCCAGGTGCTAATCCTGGTCTCCCATGGGGTGCAGGGCCCAAGCACTTGGGCCATCCTCCACTGCACTCCCGGGCCATAGCAGAGAGCTGGCCTGGAAGAGGGGCAACCGGGACAGGATCCAGTGCCCCAACCGGGACTAGAACCTGGTGTGCCGGTGCCACAAGGCAGAGGATTAGCCTGTTGAGCCACGCTGCCGGCTGTATTAGTCTTTACAAAGGGTTCATGAGAGAGGGGGAGACTGCCTCTTTTAAGCCCCCTGAGAAAGAACTAATGCAATTGGGAAAGAGCTCACATAGTCCCAGGAAAGCTCTAATGGTACAAAATACGAGTTTCCTCACAGGAAAAAAAATCCTTTACTGACCAACAGTCTAGGTTTTTGCAGTTATACTACAGAACATCAAAGCATGAGCACCAGTAGTATATAATGCATGTCCAGGTATGTTTCCCATGGTAACAACACTCAAAGATGTCATCTTCAGAGGATTTCAGGTTTGTTGAAAAGAAGAGTGGTTTCAATCGAATCAACAGTTCACCTGACACCTTTCTATGTTGAGCCCTTCTGCTAAACTAGAATTTCATTTTCAAAGGTACTACACATATACGATGTATCATCTCTCATTGGCAGATTCACAACAAACTACCTCCCTTCCCCTGTATCAAAAATCTCCCCATATATAAACCCAACACTAAATTCTAGGATAGACAAAAATATGTGCTAGAGAATTCTAACCTAGGGGCTGGCGCTGTGGTGCCAGTTCCAGACCCGGCCTGCACCCACATAAGAGATCCAAAAGAAGCTCCTAGCTTCAGACTGGCCCAGCTCTGGCCATTGCAGCCATTTGGGGAGTGAATCACCAGATATAAGATCTCTCGGTATTTCCCTTTCTCTGTCTGTAACTCTGCCTTTCAATTAAATTAATTTTTAAAAAATCTATTAATGGCTTTTTACTATAGCAATTATTTAAATCTTAATAAAGATTCAATTTATTAAAGATGGATACTAAACAACTAACAACTAACATGAACCAAAGGAAAGCTCTTACTATGTGAAGGTTACTTCAAAGAGTTTATGAAAAAAGTGATATCAACAGACAAGATTATTTTGGTGAATGATTCATGTATAGTTTTTTCATAATCACATTTTTTACCAATAAAAATTTGCATAAGAAAACAGAATTATTCAATCCATACAAAAATCATGTTACATACAAAATGGGTATTAGAGGATTTATGCTTTTTTTCAGTATGCTAGGTTAACTAGCTTTTTTTAAAAGATTTATTTATTTATTTGAAACTTACACAGAGAGAGGAGAGGCAGAGAGAGAGAGAGAGAGAGAGAGAGAGAGAGAGAGAGAGAGAGAGAGAGAAAGAGAGGTCTTCCATCCGATGGTTCACTCCCCAATTGGCTGCAATGGCCAGAGCTGTGCCGATCTGAAGCCAGGAGCCAGGAGCCTCTTCTGGGTCTCCCACGCAGGTGCAGGGGCCCAAGGACTTGGGGCATCTTCTACCGCTCTCCCAGGCCACAGCAGAGAGCTGGATAGGAAGTGGAGCAGCCGGATCTCGAACTGGCACCCATATGGGATGCAGGAGCCTCTGGCCAGGGTGTTAACCCACTGCACCATAGCACTGCCCCTTAACTAGTCTTATCCTAGAAAATTCACTGAAATCTTAATAAAAGGATTTAAATCAATGCCATGAACTGGCATTAGAGAAAAATGATGAAATTGGAACTCAGACATTCTAGGATTAAATCCTAATGTTAATACTACACAGGGCTATTGTGAGGTTTACATCAATTAATACAGAAGATACAATTAGGGGCCAGCATTGTGGTGTGGTGGGCAAAGCCAGAGCCTGCAACACCAACATCCCAAATGTGGGTTAGTTAGAGTCCCAGTTGCTCCACTTCCCATCCCGCTGCCTGCTAATGCACCTGGGGGAAAGTAGCAGGGGATGGCCCAAGTCTTTGGGCCCCTGCACCCTTGTGAGAGACCTGGAAGAAGCTCCTGGCTCCTGGCTTTAGTCTGGTCCAGCACTGGCCATTGCAGCCATTTGGGGAGTGAACAAGCAGATGGAAGACTCTGTCTCTCTCCATCTTTCTGTACCCTGCCTTTCAAATAAATAATTTTTTTTTAAAAAAAATTATATCATATTGGTGCTGTGGCGCAGCTGGTTAACGTCCTGGCCTAAAGCGCTGGCATCCCATATGGGCGCCGGTTTGAGACCCAGCTGCTCCACTTCCTGTCCAGCTCTCTGCTGTGGCCTGGGAAAGCAGTACAAGATAGCCCAATTGCTTGGGCCCCTGCACCCACGTGGGAGATCCAGAGGAAGCTCTGGCTCTTGGCTTCGGTTCGGCGCAGCTCCGGCCGTTGTGGCCAATTGGGGAGCGAACCATCAGATGTAAGACCTCCCCTCTCTCTCTCTGTCTCTTTCTCTCTCTCTCTCCCCCTCCTTCCCTCCCTCTCCTTTGTGTAACTCTGACTTTCAAGTAAAATTAATAGATCTTTTTAAAAAATTATATAATATCATACAAATAAATACATTATCAATCATCTTTCAGAGAATTTTCATAAACCAATTCTACACCAAGAAGTCATTGTTACCATGTTAACAGATGCTGACATTTTATAGAGGGTCAGGAACTATTCCAAGAAATCACATGTACAAACCCATTCGATCCTGATACCAATTTTATGCGGTTGATTACTATAATCAAACCCATGCTATAGATGAATAAAGTTAAATAATTAAAACTTGAGCTAGAGTCATCTAGTCCCTAAAAAAAAAAAAATCACTTCTGCTCTTTGCCGTATAAAGGATGTACCTGCTCGCAGCTGTAGAATCTTTGATTTTCTTTCCTTCCAAGGAAGCTAAATGTTGTTCCAAAGCATCAAGAAGACTGCTGGGGGCCTGAAATTGTACAAACATTAATAATTTCACAACAATCAGCTCACTGTCCAAAATAATTCAAGTATAATCTAACTTATGAAAGCAACAAAAAAAGCTATGCTTCTCATACACTAATTAACAGAACTTTAGCCATTCAATGAGAATGACAAATATATTTGTATTACCTAAACTTGACTACTTGTAGATATTCATACATTATGAAAAATATAAAAATTCAACCTTATGTTAACATGAAACATTAAGAGCATCCTGCAAGTACTTAATTTTTATTATATTTAATTATAAGTAAAAACATATTTCTAAAAGCTACACTACTGAGCATGGAGCAGGTAATTAGTACTTAATGAATAGTTCAGAGTGCCTAAACATTACTTTTGAATAAAATGTCACTGAAGTCTAGCATCAAGGAAATGCTAATTAAAATCATAATGAAACACATCCGTTCACTCACTAGAATGCTTAAGGTTAAAAAGACTAGCAACTTGACCTAATTTTACTCCTAATTATTTACCCAAAGGGGATAAAAAGAAAAAATTAGTCAACAAAAAAAAATTGCAAATAATCCAAAAGTCCATCACTTGCAAAATGGATTTAAAAAAAAGTAAATTCGCATAATGGAATACTGTTTCAGCAATAAAGAAGAATAGATTACTGGTCCACTCAATAACATGGGCAGATCTCAAAACACAAGATGCCAGAAATTAAGATTAAATACTTGTATGATACTATATGTACAAATTTTAGTTTTCTTCTATGGTCTCTGGCTCAGAACCCCCACAGCCCTTGTTATTTCCCAAGCAACTAGAGTAATGCTGAGGTGCTTTAGGCCTCAGAAGCAGGCTTCCAAAAGCAAAGTCTCTCTCTGACTCTTCCCTGCCCTCCTTCCTCCTGTTCCTTTTTCCTCCCCAAGGCAAATAGAAACTACAATGTCTCTTCCCAAGGTGGGTCATAGAAACTAAAAATATACTCTAATCTCCTACTTACTCTGTCTTGGAAACTGGCCATAAAGGAATTCTGTTTCCTCTCCTGTCTGACAAATCCAAGATCATCCCCTTCAGAAGGGACCCTGCCCCAAACCCAGGAGGAAGGAATGCTCTAGAGAATCCAAAAATCTGAACAGCAAAGCCTTGCAGGGTTTCCCCACTCAGTGCATTAACATTATGATCATACCCTTTATATTTGATCACATTTTACACGTCTGTCCACAACTCACTCATGCCTATGCAATGAAGTCTCCTTAAAACCCAAAAGGATAGGGTTTGGAGCAATTCCAGATAGCCAAACACATGGGAGCTCCTGGTGAGATACCATGCTTGGGGAGGACACGGATGTTCAGCGCCCACATGCCTTGTCCTATGCATCTCTTCACCTGCATCCTAATAAATCTGTAACGCTTAATGTTTCCCTGAGTTCTGTGAGCCACTCTAGCAAATTAATCAAACATGAAGAAGGGGTTGTGGGAATCCCACCTTATAGCCAGTTGGTCAGAAGCACAGGTCAAACAACCTGGAGCTTACAACTGACATCTGAAGAGAGCGGGTAATATTAGGAATGAAGTGTCAATCTGTGGGATCTAACACTATTTCCAGGTACATAATTTCAGAACTGAATTGAATTAGGGGACACTCAGACAGTATTTACGGCAAAACGGATTGCTTACACAGGTGTGCGGAAACTTCCATAAACCACATGTCAAAAGTGATCTGTGTTGTGAGAATACAGTAAGAGAAACTGAGTTTGAGTCTGTATTTCCACTATATGTACAACTTGTTTGATTCCATTCATATTAAACTCATGAACTGATAAAATTATACTACAGATTGAGTATCCCTTGTCTGAAATGCTTGGGACCAGAAGTTTCTCAGATTTCAGATTTTTTACTATTTGCATATGCATAATTAAATATCTTGGGATGAGACCCAAATATGAAACTAATTTATGATTCATATATATTTCATACAAATACCCTGAAAGTAATTTTATGCAATATTTTTAGTATGCCTGTGCTTTTATTGCAATCCATCACATGACATCAAGTGTTTAAGTTTCCAACTATAGCACCATATTACCACTCAAAAAATTTTGGATTTTGGAGCATTTCAGATTTTGAGATTAGGAATGCCTAACTTGTGTTAAAAATTCAAATATTGTATATGGAAGGGGTAAGGACTTACTGGAGGGGGGGGCACAAGAATTGGGGTAATGGAATTTATCTTGGTCTTGTACAGAGTGTTGGTTATACAAATGTTTATATTTACCAAACTTCAGTGAAATGGACATTAACCTGGATTTTTTAATAGTTTTTTTTAATACTCTTGGCCTATAGCTCAAATTGCAATTTAAAAAAACCATTAATTACTTTAAAAAGGAAACTTTTTCAGTGTGTAGAGCAACAGCTGCTCACTTTAAGTAAAGCAAATATATCCATGACATTTACAAATCCCAAAGAGCTAGCATTTGACATCCAGTTTCTGACATACAGAATCTAAAGACAGAGGTGGCAATATCTAGCTAATTTCTCATCATTTGTGACTTTAAAATTTTCTTTTATTCAGTAGTTTCCCTAAACAGCAAATACTAAGATCTTAGCACAAGGGAGATAGAGCACAAAATCATTTAAAACCAAATGCTAGATCGTAAAATTGAAGCCTATATTGAATTGATAAGTGACCGTCTGGGCCCAGCAAAATGTCTGCTAATTAGCAGGCACAGCACTGTTTCAAGAGCTTTCTTTTGATGGTAGGGGTAACATTTAAGAGGCTCTTCTAATGTAGGAAGCACTGTGCTAGGTACTTTGTATACAAGGCATATATATATATATATATATATATATATATATATATGAGGCAGACACCATTAGCATATCCATTTTACAGCTAAACAAGTCAAAACAGTGAAAATTCAGTAATTTGTTCAAGATCACGTTTCTGACACATAGCAGAAGCCAAAGAAATGGTTCTAAGGATGTCTGACTTTAAAGTCTATTTAGTAATATTGCCACTGAATCCTAGATTAAAGCTACAGTCATTCAAACTGCAGTTTCTTCCTTCTGAAGGGTATAAATTACGGCTTACAAATATTAAAGTACCAAGGTATCAGAAGGAATGACAAGCCATTTCTAAAATCCCTTCCAGATACATCTGGCTATTCTTCAAAGTCAAACCCACATTATAAAAAGTAAAGGAAATGTAATGTTTCACATTATTAACAGCTATTTATAACAAAAGAAAAAATAATCTAAAATTTCTACTTTCCTGCATTGCCACTATTGAAAATTTTTTGAATTACCAGAAGAATCTCTGGCAAGTCCCTCTGTACAGATATCACCAATAAAAAGGGAGAGAGACAGGATGGACAACCCTGTCTAATTATAATACAATGATTATTATAGTACACATAAAGACAGTATGTAACTTCTACATATTGCCTGAGGCTGAGAAATTTTAAACAAAATAGAGGGGAAGCTGACATAACAAATGGCATAGATAATGGGGGAATCTGAAGCTGCTAATTATTTTATACTGTACATTGTTCATGCAATGACTCTTCTCACAATTAGCCCAGGATAATATGCTCGATATTAATGAAGTAATTCATCTCATGTTGACATACACAGGAGTGCTTTATATACATATTCCCCTTCACTAGATCTATTACCATTATCCTTGAGATCACATGGATAAATCTGAATGAGCACAAAAAAATCCAGTAACAACTACTAACATGACATTATTTAAAAGATGTACCAAAACAAGGTAAAGGAGATTCCAACTGTTAAAGAAAGCGTTGACCCAAGTGTTGTAAGGATAGTTGGTGACAGGTACTTTGTTTCTTAAAACTGTTATTAAAACATTGAGAATAAGCCAGGAAAAAAAAACCTACAGGTATGAAGTCTGTTTTATAGAAATTTTTGAATATGATGATGTTAAAGACAATATAATCATAAATAACACTGGCTAAGTACTTAATGCTTTAAAATTTTTTATGTATTACATCATTTAATTTCCCAAACTACCACATAAGATAGATACTATATTATCTCCAATTTATAGGAGATGAAACTGAAGCACAGAATAATTTCCCAAAGTCACATGAACAGCTAATGATACAGCCAGGACTCAGACTTCAGCAGTCACCCCAAAGCCTGCTCTCTAAACCCATTACTATGTTTTGAGGTTTATTCCCTACTACCTAAGTCAAATAGCCCAAGTAGGTTTAAATAATCTATTCTGATAAATAACAGGAAAAACAACTTCTTCATAAAATAAGTCTCTACCAATTTTACAGTGAAAAATTTTCTTTTTAAATAACATTCAATAAGTTCCATTTCCAAAGTTTTCCCTTTTTTTGGATAATGATGACAATGAGAAGCAGAGATGAAGGGGAATAAATGAAGGAATGGTAAAGCAGGTTAGGGCACCAACATAAGAGGTAAGTAGATAATTTTATGTAGTAATAATGCTGGAACAATCTTTAGCAAAATATTAAAATCTGTCAAGAAAAATCACACTGAGTTCTTTGTCACTAGGGACTATGTATATTACTCATCTCAGTACTCCTTATAGGTGGCTAGCACAGACAACAAAAAGTGGATTGATATTTTAAGAATATACTTACCTGGGAAAGGTCTGGTATATCACCTCTGTCAATTCCAACTTGCTGTAAGAAGAAGCAGCATTGTATTTAACAGATAAAATTATAATAAAGATGATTTATAAATGAAATCTGAGATGACATCTATAGTTACTACTGGTAATATTTCAGATAGACTCCATAAAAATCAAGAAATCACCATTTCTAAGAATGGCTTAGATTTTTTTGATTGCTCCAGAAGTTCTAACAGTAGGGGAATTTAAGTTGGAAATTCGAAAGTATTTAAGTTACCATTATCAGGCCCATGAACACCTATATAAGCAATCTGAAAAATCCAACTGTGTCATATATAAAAACACTATTGCAAAAACAAGAAAAGTTAACCATAAACAAGTTCCCTGGGGCACAAAAAAGTCAAACAAATGATAACATTGACTTTACCTTTCTTCATAAAATATGCTTACCCTGTCAATTACCAGAGAGGATGCTTTTGAACAGCTATGTTCAATAAAGTAGATCAGATTTTATATAAATGTCAAGTGATATCTAACCATGATGTAACTATCTCCACAAAACAATCCCAACAAACTTTGATGTTGTTAAGGCACTAGACAACTTCCAACAAAAAATATAAAACTGATCTGGGTCTTGTGGCACAGCAGTTAGGCCTCTGCTTGGAACATCTGAATTCCATACTAGAGTGCCAGGGTTGAGTCCTGGCTATGCTCCTGATTCTAGCTTCTTGCACTAATTTATATCCAGGGAGGCAGAACATGATGGCTCAAGTAGTTTGATTCCTGCCACAACCAGCATTGAGTTCTCAGCTTTTATCTGGTCCTGCCTCAGCTGTTATGGCACCTGGGGAGTGAACCAGCAGATGAGATGAGAGCTGGTAAGCGGGTATAGGTGGGTGTATGTCTGTGTGTATATCACAGCATAAATAGTGCCTTCTTCAGGTTTTAGTATGTGAAACGAAATAACACTGATTTCTCTTTGAAAAATCATTAAATCTGAAATAATTTTCAGTAGGCTTCATAAAACAGCTGATTAACAACAAAGCTATTTTTTTCAAATGTCTCAACATCTTATTCCACCCTATTCCATCTGCTACATAATAGCATGACAGTAACAGAACCTAGAAAATGTGCTAATTCCAGAGTAATATACTGATGTAACTGACCAAATTATTCTGGAAAGACATCTAGCAATGATGGGTATGGGAGAAAGAAAACAAAACAAAAAACCCTTAAGACCTGTCTCGGTGTTAGCAAAATAATGCCTATGTGGATTATAATTGCCTTCTGTGGCAATTTCAGAAAATTGTTTTTTAAGGAGATTTGCAAGATTAGATTACCTTTTAACCAACATCTCTAGTTCTCATAATCAACGCTAAACAATAAATATACAACATCCACTTCTATAGAACTAAATCACTTTCAACTACATGTCTTCAGAGTGAAGTCTCACTGAAAGATCTGTACTGACACTGAATATTCTCTACCACATAACAGAATAAACCTTCTAAAATACATGACTATTTCCAAACATAAAAATTACTGCCACCACTGTATGACATCTACCTAATTTCATAGAGAAGTAAATAATTTTAAATATATTATCTTTCATTATTCAAATTTGAATATATTTTATATATTTTATTAAGTATATTCATATAACATAGATTCATTATAGTGAATTAATTTAACAATATAAAAGGGGGCTTCAAAAAGTTTGTGGAAAATTTGTATAATCTT
Source organism: Lepus europaeus (assembly GCF_033115175.1). Taxonomy (NCBI): domain Eukaryota; kingdom Metazoa; phylum Chordata; class Mammalia; order Lagomorpha; family Leporidae; genus Lepus; species Lepus europaeus. Next base: position 75,098,078 of record NC_084833.1, read on the forward strand.
CCAATACCATTTTTCCAGGAACTTTGAAGCCCCTCAAATAACTTACCATATTTTAAGACTTTGCTTTTATTAGAATTCTGATTACCTCAGAATCCATACTTACAGACAAAAAGTAGGAGGCATAGTTACTTATACACACTTTACCTCTGCAACTTTGAGAAACTCTGAGATTCTTGTCATTCTAGTCAGGAACTTCTTATAGATGTCAAGACCTTCTTTGCACTGGTTCTTTTTCATATCAAAATATTTTTCTGTCAAAAAGTAAATGCAAAAATATTTTACTTACATAAAAATAAGTCACTAGGGAAAATAAATCACAACTCCAGAGAGATCATATAGGTCTCTCAAAGAACATACACACATTCTGGCAAAACATACCAATCTTAAATTAGCTCAGATATTTAACATAAATTAGAAGAGTCACTACCATTATACTAAAATGGAAAAGTTCATAATACTAGTTTGTTTCCCAATACTACTTTCTTCACAATTCCCTAAATATACATTTACAAGTAAACACAATCATACTTTACTCCATTTAAAATAGCACTAACATCTATTTCCAAATATTCTTACTAGTAGCACATTAACAAGGACTGAACTTCACACCATCCAAATGGCATATATCAAGCAGCAGTAAAGAGCTGCTGTTTAACAGATAAAAAGCAATACAAAGTTTATATTACACTAATCATATGGTAGAAGACTATGCCTTCTACAGCTTTATAAAAATGTTTTTCATTTGTAAAAAAAAAAAATTTCCCTATACCAACCAATGGATTAAAATATTTCTGAACAAACTTGTGTATTCCAGCTTATGAAAGACCAATTTAAATGATTACTTTAAAAGGGGTGAGCGGGACAGCAATGTGATGTAGTAGGCTAAGCCTCCGCCTGCAGCACTGTAATGCCATTATCAGCACCCACTTCTCATCCCTGCTGCTCCTTTTCCAGCCCACCTCTCTGCTTATGGCCTGGGAAAGCAGTGGTAGATGGCCCAAGTGCTTGGGCCCCCTGCACTCATATGGGAAACTCAGAAGAAGCTCCTGGTTCCTGGCTTTGGATCGGCTTAGCCCTGGCCATTGCAGCCATTTAGGGAGTGAACCAGTGGATTGAAGACTTTTCTGTCTGTCTCTCCCTCTCTCTCTTTCTCTCTGCAACTCTACCTCTCAAATAAATGAAAAAAAAAATGTTTAAAAGGGGTGGGGAGAAAATAAGCACACTGAAATGAACATACTTGACATATGACATTTGATACTTTGATAACCTTTGCAGATAGTTACTTGTCTACTTCAAAGCCAACTGAAATGAGAATTCCTAGGCAAGATTAACTACATCCCACCTATGCCACATACACAATAATTCATCACAAATTCATAAAGTATTTCAAAAGTAAAAGGTACCATTAATAAAACTCTACTCACTGGTTCGTTCCCCCACAACACCTGGGGATGAACAGGCCACTGTCAAGAGCCGGTAACTCAATCCAGGTCTAATATGTCTTAGGTGGCAAGGACTCAAGATTCTGAGCCATCACAAGCTGCCTCCTTAGGATGAGCATTAGCAGAAAGCTGAAATAGGGAGGGGAGCCGGGACTCGAATCCAGTCCTTCAGACACTGGATGAGGGGATCCTAAATAGCACCTCAACCACTATACCAAACACCTGCCCCTAAAATAATTATTGATTTTTAAATTGAGTTTTAAAAAAGATCAATTTTACAGAGTTTATTATGGAGTAAATCTATGGAAAACAAGATTTTTCTGATATAAAAAAAATGTTGATTTTACCTTTTTCTGATTGTGGCAAAATATACATAACATAAAATTCACTATCTTGGGGCCAGAATTGTGGTATAGAGGGTATCAGCCATTGCCTACAATGCCAGCATCCCATATAGCCATCGGGTCAAGTCTCATCTTCTCCACTTCCCATCCCTATTAACAGACCTGGGAAAGCAGAGGAAGATGGCCCAAGTTCTTGGGCCTCTGCACCATGTCAGAGACTACAACGAAGCACCTGGCTCCTGGCTTCAGCCTGGTCCAGCATTGGCCATTGCAGCCATTTGGGGAGTGAACCAGAGGACTGAAGACCTTTCTCTCTATCTCTGTTTCTGTAATTCTAACGTATAAATAAATCTTTTTTTTTTTTTTAATTTTACTACCTTAATATTTTTAGGTTTCTAAAAATTAATAAACTACACAGAAAAAAATCAAAGATACACCTAAAATCTATCAAGTTCATCTGAGCTGAACATTCTGGATCTATTTAATCACTTGGATATACATGGTCATATATAAAACCCTTTTCTCCAAATAGTTAAAGTACTTGCATATCTCAGTGAATTTTCAGACAGCTTTAAGTAATAACTCAGACATTATTTATCTACATGACATAAAAACCAAAATGTTCTTAGATTACTTACCCAACAGGTTAATAATTCCTTCATTGTACGCTGCAAACAGTCTAATGGCATCTTTGAACAGGAGCATGAAGGCAGCATTTATTACCCCATTTGTAAGTTCATTGCTATTAACCTGGAACAAAATGGGAAAATAAGATTAGCTAATCATCTTAAAATGATAATGACAAAAAGACTTCCTTTCAATTAAAAACAGTAAATTCAAGCCTTCAGGCATTACAGAAAAAAGATTCTTCCCTAAATACATACATAATGAATATTGTAATACACAATTTTCTCTAGATTGTTGCAGAATTACAGCCAAATCATAATTTTTTATTTTTTTATTTTTTTTTAGTTTAAGAGTTCACATCAACAAAAGAGTCACAAGTAAACAAAAACCTAAAAGTCTGGGGCCGGCACTGTGGCATAGCGGGTAAAGCCGCCACCTGCAGTGCTGACATCCCATATGGGTGCCGGTTCGAGACCTAGTTGCTCCACTTCCGATCCAGCTCTCTGCTATGCCCTGGGAAAGCAGTAAATGACTCAAATACTTGGGCCCCTGCACACGCGTGGGAGACCCGGAAGAAGCTCCTGGCTCCTGGCTTCGGATCGGCGCAGCTCAGGCCATTGCAGCCAATTGGGGAGTGAACCAGCGGATGGAAGACCTATCTCTGCCTCTCCTTCTCTGAGTAACTCTAACTTTCAAATAAATAAATAAATCTTTAAAACAAAAAAAAAAACTAAAAGATTCAATTAAGTTGAAAAAATATGTCATTGAGTATGAAAGCGACAGTTTCATTAACTCGTAAAAAGCCCTCGACTATATTTCAAAAGTATTTTCATTACAAACTCATTTCAACATGAAATGAACCAAGTACAAAATAATGTTCATTTCTAGGTAGAAGTTCACAAAAGATTACTAAATATTTTTAAATCAGTAAGTATTTATTACAAGGCCCCAATCACTAAGACTCTAAGCTAAGATAGGTAGGAAGCTAAAACTATCTTGTTCTAACATTATAAACTAATTCATCTTTAAAATGGTAATGATAACAGACTTCTACCTTATGTGGTTACCAGGAGAATTAATAAAATAATGATAAAGAGCATACTATAGTAGCTAGCATACAAGCATTCAACACTTATTATTAAATTATTATGTGAGGCCGGTGTTGTGGCATAGCGGGTTAAGCCACCACCTGCTATGCTGGCATCCCATATGCTCCACTTCCCAACCAGCTCGCTGGGAAAATAGTAGAAGAGGGCCCAAGCACTTGGGCCTCTGAACCCATGTGAGAGACTTGGCTCTTGGCATCAGCTTGTCCAAGCCTTGCTGTTGTAGACATTTGGGGAGTGAAACAGTGGATGGAAGATCTCTCTCTCTGTAACGCTTTCAAATAAATAAATAAATATTTTTAAAAATTATGCTGTAACAAAAAATATCATTTGCTTATCAAGAATACTGCAATTATCTTCAGTTTTAGCTGAAGGAAGGAATCAAAGAATAAAGCAAATTAATTCTAGGTTACTTTTTAAATAATATAAATAACTTACATTGTTACATTTAGAAAAACCTAAGCACCAAGTTCAATGGTAAATGATAAAAGAATAAAAATATATGCAGAAGATCTAACAGGTTAGATTTTCGCATATAGGAAGTACTCCAATTACAAAGTAAATAGGGAGGGAGGTTATGGGGGGAAAAGCTGCTATAATCCAAAAGTTGTACTTTGGAAATTTATATTTATTAAACAAAAATTGAAAAAAAAAGGTAAATAAAAAACAATTTACAAAGTAAAACATACACGTGAATAACGCAGTGAAAAGGAGTTCAACTTCACTTATTAGATAAATTAAAATATATTGAATTGTTTTATTGAAATATTCTTTGAGTATCAAGATTAACAGGTATCAAAAAGTAGACATAACTCAGTATGGATAAGAAAATAAGTGACTAGTCCAACTCCTCTGAATATAAACAGAATACTAACTCAAATTTAAATGTTCATATTTTCTGAAAATCACTAACAATGACTTAGGTTAAAGGAAAAACCCTTTTCAGCATGAAACTGTCACAGTCCCATTTACTAACTTGCATTAATTTCTAATATAAAATATCTTAAAATAGATGTCCCAATCCCACAAAAGAACAGAACTGAAATGCAACCTTACAATATTTAACAACTAGCATAATTTAGTTCAAATAAAGTTCAAAGAAAAATCCCATGGAACACACCTTTGAACAATAACTATATAAGAAACTATTACAAACACTATTTGAATTTCCCTAGGGCTGGCGCCATGGCTCACTTGGCTAATCCTCTGCCTGTGACGCCAGCATCCAATATGGGCGCCGGGTTGTAGTCCCGCTTGCTCCTCTTTCAGTCCAGCTCTCTGCTGTGGCCCAGGAGGGCAGTGGAGAATGGCCCAAGTGCTTAGGTCCCTGCACCCGCATGGGAGACCAGGAAGAAGCACCTGGCTCCTGGCTTCGGATTGGCACAGCGCCAGCCGTAGCGGCCATTTGGGGAGTGAACCAATGGAAGGAAGACCTTTTGTCTCTCTCTCTGTCTATAACTCTGTTTGTCAAATAAAAATAATAATAATAATAATAATTTCCCTGTATTTCTGAATAACTGTCATGCTTTGCTTTGATTCCTACAAAGCATGGAAGTAAAATATTAAATTGGTAACTGAAGAAAATCCTTACTTTTTTAAATTTATTTATTTGACAGGTAGATTATATACAGCTGGCGCTGCGCCGATCCGAAGCCAGGAGCCAGGTGCTTTTTCCTGGTCTCTCATGTGGGTGCAGGGGCCCAAGTATTGGGCCATCCTCCACTGCCCTCCTGGGCCACAGCAGAGAGCTAGACTAGAAGAGGAGCAACTGGAACCAGAACCTGGCACCCATATGGGATGCCGGCGTCGCAGGCGAAGGATTAACCAAGTGAGCCATGGTGCCAGTCCCTTACATATTTTTTAAATCTATGCATCATTATCAAAAGAAAAGCAGAATTTTGTGGCTGGCGCTGTGGCACAGTGGGTTAAAGCCCCAGCCTGCAGCACCAGAATCCCACATGGATGCCACTTCAAGTCCTGGCTACTCCACTTCCAATCTAGCTCTCTATTATGGCCTGGAAAAGCAGTAAAATATGGCCCAACTCCTTGAGCCCTTGCACCCAATGGGAGACCCAGAAAAAACCCCTGGATCTTGGTTTTGGATAGGCTCAGCTCTGGCTTTTGCAGTCATTTGGGGAGTGAACCAGCAGAATGGAAGATCTCTCTCTCTCTCTCTGGCTCTACCTCTCTCTGTAACTCTGTCTTTCAAGTAAATAAAATAAACCTTTTTTTAAAAAAGCAAATTTTTGGATCAACCATTTGTTTCTATATCCTCAAATTCTAGAGGGAGAGAAAAAGCTCTGAAGAATTAGAATAAATCAGGCTGGCGCTGCGGCTCACTAGGCTAATCCTCTGCCTAGTGGCGCTGGCACACCGGGTTCTAGTCCCGGTCGGGGCACCGATCCTGTCCCGGTTGCCCCTCTTCCAGGCCAGCTCTCTGCTGTGGCCAGGGAGTGCAGTGGAGGATGGCCCAAGTTCTTGGGCCCTGCACCCCATGGGAGACCAGGAGAAGCACCTGGCTCCTGGCATCGGATCAGCGCGGTGCGCCGGCTGCAGCGCGCCTACCGCGGCGGCCATTGGAGGGTGAACCAACGGCAAAAGGAAGACCTTTCTCTCTGTCTCTCTCTACTGTCCACTCTGCCTGTCCAAAAAAAAAAAAAAAAAAAGAATTAGAATAAATCTAACACAAAAATGGAAAATATTTAGGCAAAGAGAAATTTAGAGTAAAAAAGTAGTCTGAAAACTTGAGTATAAAATTTTAATCAATTACAATTAATTTTTTTAAATCTTAAATTACAAGGCATAATCAACTTACATTAAAATCAAGAAGTGCATCCATTTGATTTTGAATAATTGGTACAGTTTTAAGGAGTTTTTCTGTGTTCATTGTTCTCATAACTCCATCAGCCCTATTATCAACAAAAAGAGAAAGAAACAAGGGAATTTGCCATTAAATCTACATTTTGAACTCCCACCTGGATCTCTGCTTAAAACAAAGTTGCTACAGAATGTCACATATTTAAGTCATTATTGAACCTGAAGCCCTACACAGAGATATTATAGAAAAAGTAGAAACAGGCAATACAACATATCCATTATATCAAAGTACTCATTCAGAATAAAGGGTGTATGGGGTGATGGCATTGTATCAGAGTGCCAGTTTAAGTCTTGGTTGCTCCACTTCCAATCCAGCCTTGTGCCAATGCACCTAAGAAAACAGCTAATGATGGACCAATTTCCTGGGCCTCTGCCACCCATGTGGGAGACCTGAACAGAGCAGGCTCCTGGCAGACATCTGGGGAGTGTACCAACAGATCCCTGTCTGTACCTATAAATAAGTACTTTTTAAATGAGTAAAAAGATGTAAGGCATGAGACGTAAGTGACGTAAGGCATGAGACGTAAGTGAACAAAGGTTCACTTCATACAGCAAAGTCTATAGCACACTTTTCACATGCAGTATTATTATTAAATGGAGATTCTAAGTAAAGCATACAGTTCTCTGTAATATTTTTGGAACATTTCTGGAAGTGAAATTATTCCAGTGCTAATTTTTAAAGGTCAGTAAGCTCGTTAAAATACTTTACTATAAAGACCTTCATTTAACTAGAGTGAAACTAGATTCAGATCTAGATTCATCTGACTAGAAAAGCATGTGGGCTCTTACCACTATTTTGATGAACAGCAAAATAATCACACCTGATTAATTTTGGAATGATGACATAGAACATTTAAGTTCTGCTTTTAAGCAAACTCTAGGAAGCAGCAGATGATGGCTCAAGTAGTAGAATGCCTGCCACCAATATGGGAGGCCTGGATTAAGTTCTTGGTCCCAGCCCCAGCCATTGCAGGCAACTGGTGAGTGAACCAGTAGATGGGAGCTCATTCTGTCTGTCTCCCTCTCTTTCCGATTTTCTCTTAAACACACACACACACACACACACGAACTGGAATATTTGAATAGCAGAGCAACTCAGAAAAGTGTTCACCAGGGTATTTCTGCAAGTGCCAATTTGCCCACAGGGTAGTCCTTTATACACTACAAGGTGATCAATGTCTCAACAGAACGTATTTAGTGGCTTTTTCCTAAGGTTTCACCATAAACCCCAAGGGGAAAAACCTGTGTTCCAGCATCAGCATGTACAGAATCACTGATTCTATCATTTATGTGGACAAGGTCACATACTAAGATGACTGTTATTTAGGATGCAGCAAAAACTAAACCTAGCTTCTGCATTCAAGACTAAAAGGAATCTTAAATAAACAGCACAGAAAGAAGATTCAAATAAACAGAAAAATATCTCATTCATGCGATAGAAATTTAATGTGTTATGATGGTAATATTACCCAAACCAATACACAGATTCAATGCAATCGCTATCAAATTTTAGCTGTCTTTTCTGCAGAAATTAACAAGCACATGATAAAATTCATGTGAACATATAAGAGGTCCAAAAACAATCTTGAAAAAGAATAGAGTTAGAAGATACATATTTTGATTTCAAAAAGTAACAATAATCAACAGAGTATGGTCCAGGCATAAAGATAGACATTTGGGTCAACAGAACACAATTCAAGGTTCAGAAATAAACTTTTTTACTTATAGTCACTGGGAAAAAAAAACCTTTCCATAAAATGGTGCTTGGACCATTATAATGGAATATCTGTATACAAAAGAATGACTTAGCCTGCATATCTCATACCATACACAAAAATTAAATTCTAAATAGATCAGAAACCTAACTGCAAGAGCTAAAACTACAAAATTCTTAGAATAAGACATGACAGTAAATCTCTGCGACTCTGGGTTAAATCAAATTTTCTTAGACATGATGCCAAAAATATAAGCAACCAAAAAAACAGATAAACAGGACTTTATCAAAACTAAAAATGTTTGTACTTCAAAGGACATAATGAAGAAAGTGCTATGAAAGGGGAAAAATATTTGCAAATCATAAACATGGTAAGTGACTAACATCCAGAATGCATGCAGAACCCCTTATCTATGGCCGATGTTTCAAGACCCGAGCGGATGCCTAAAACTGTAGACAGCACAAACCCTATATATACTACATGACTGCAGGCAGGGAGCATGGATATGCTGAGCAAAGGCATGATTCATGCTAATCAGACCAGTGTGCAAGTTAAAATCTGGAATTCTATGTTTAATATTTTTGGGGCCCAGGTTGACCATCAGTAACTGAAACCACAGAAAAAGGGGTAGGAAAATATAAAAAACACTTGCAACTGAACAGTCAGAAGAGAAATAACACAATTTAAAAGTGGGCAAAGGATTTGAAGAGACATTTTTCCAAAGATAGACAAATGGCCAATAAGCACATAAAAAGATACTCAAACTCATTAGCGATAAGAGAAACACAAGCTAAAAATCAGAATTCTACTTTACAGACAGTAAGAGGCTACGTAAAAAACAAAAACAAGCAAAAAACAAAATAACAAGTGTTAGAATACAGAAAAACTGGAACTTACATAGTACATTGCTGATTGGGAATGTAAAATGACTAAACTGCTTTAAAAAACGGTTTTGACAGTTCCTCAAAATGTTAAACATAATGGGTACCTTATGATTCAACAATTCCACTTTTAAGTATACAGCCAGGAGAACTAAAAGATAATCCACATAAAATAAAATCCACAGATATATAAACAAAATGTGGTTTACATCCATATAATAAAATATTTGGCCATTAAAAGAAAATGACTGCAGGCAGGTAGCACGGAGCTGCAACTTGCATACATCATACACTAAGTGAAAAAGTCAGTCACAAAAGGCCACACATTGTAAGATCTCATTTATACAAAATACCTATAGTATGCAAACCCAGAGACTGAAAGTAGATTTATGCTCTGGCAATTAGGAATGGAAAATGACTATTAACAGGCATGGGATTTCTTATCGGGGTAATGAAAATGTTCTAGAAGTAAATAGTAGTAACACAGTACAACTTTGTAAATACAGTAAAAACCAGGGAACTGTACACACTAAAAATGGTGATTTTTATGGTATTATTAAAAAATTACCTGATATACCTCTTCAAAGAAAAACGAAGTTACTCTTTCAAAAGTAACTCATATTCCAAAATTTATAATGGAATTATGAATGTTTATAACTTAAATGCATTTATTATGGATTCATAATTCATGTTTTATACTTTAATATTCATGCCATATAAAAAACAGCTCAACTCACCCTCTCTTCACTTTTGTGAAATCAAATGCAACTTGTCTGTATGAAACTGCTTTTTCATTTAAGTATCTACTATACCGCCTAATAAATGTAGACATATCATATCCTGTAAGAAAAGAAAAAGGTTTCATAAATATTATAATCATAATTTGCCTAGAAAAACGTATTTTACTTATTGGTAAAATCTTAATATTCCAACTCAATTTGGTGGCATAAATTGTTTAATTAATGAACATTATCATATTAAGATTTCACTTTTTTAAAGTTAGATAGACCATACGTATGTGGCTTGACACAAATCCTTTTTCTTAGAATTTCACTAAAATAAAAGTTTGCTTTGCTTATGATCAAGACTTTTATTTTTGGCTGGCGCCGTGGCTCACTTGGCTAATCCTCCACCTGCAGTGCTGGCACCCCGGGTTCTAGTCCCGGTTGCTCCTCTTCCAGTCCAGCTCTCTGCTGTGGCCTGGGAAGGCAGTGGAGGATGGCCCAAGTGCTTGGGTCCCGGCATCCACATGGGAGACCAGGAGGAAGTACCCACTCCTGGCTTCAGATCGGTGCACCACTGGCCGTAGCGGCCATTAGGGGAGTGAACCAACGGAAGGAAGACCTTTCTCTCTGTCTCTCTCTCACTGTCTATAACTCTCTCTGTCTCTCTCTCACTGTCTAACTCTGCCTAGCAAAAAAAAAAAAAAAGACTTATTTTTTGTTCATCAGGAATTGAAAACACTAATTCTCTTTTCCAAATTGATAACCTAACAACTGAAAATTAGCATCCTATAGAACTATGATCCCATTCTTGAAATTAGATTTCATCATTTTTATATGCAGACTCATGAAATCTTTATTTAACAATCATGATTTATGTGTCAATCTTATAAAAAGTAGATTAAATTACTGCCTAGCACAATAGAAATGGCAACATGTAAGCTTAAGACATAACAAAAATCAATTAGAGTAAGGTCCTCAATAAAACTTTCTAAATGAATACATTATGTATTCTAAGATATTGGTTCATCATACTCATGAGCTCTGAAAACTTCAGCAACATAAAACCCAATCAGTATTCACAAACACCAAAAATCTTGTGTATTTATTAATGAGTTAATAAATAGCCTCAAGGAAGTCTATAAATGTTTGCTTCTCACAAAAAACAGATCCATTTTAACTCATGCTTATCTATCAAATTTAGATGATAAATTCTGCTACTTTAAAAAGATAATACTAAACAACCATCAACCCCATCCCACCCTGCCACAAAACAGATAAAATGACTAGATTTCAAGCAATCACTAGTGGACTTTAGAGAGTCTTCCATAATATATTCCTCATCTTTTTGGTTCACATTGTTCCCCCTAATCTACTCTACAACATCCTCTCTGTTAAGGGAAATACCACTTATCCTTCAAGGATCGACCTCTTAAAACACTCCCAGAACTCTCTCTTTGTGCTCCCATGTTATTCTTACCCTAAGTAAAACTTGGAACTACTATGGCAAGCATACTGGCCCAACAGTTAAGACTTCAGCTGGGATGTCTACATCCCATATTGTAGTGCCAGGGCTCCATTCCTAGCTCCATTTCTAATTTTAGCTTCTTGCTGATGTGCATCCTATGAGACAGCAGGTGATGGCTCAAATGGTTTGGTCCCTGCTACCCATGTAGGAGATCTGGATTGAGTTTTTGGCTCCTGGCTTTGGCCTGGCCCAGTCCTGGCTGTTGCCCCAACCACTAAGGCATTTGAGAAGTGATTCAGCAGATGACTGTGCTCTCATGCTCTGTCTCTCCCTTTTCCTCACTCCAGTTCTCTCTCTCTCAAATAAAAAAATTAAAAGAAAACATGTGTGTAACTATTAGTTGGATACAATCTAGAATTTTATTTACATGCACTCAGTCTAACATCCATAAGTATTTAATAAAACATATATACATATCCAAAATATATCAGCAATCAAAATTTCTTTTCAAAAACACCATGGAATTATATGCTTTTGTCCACTGTTTATTTCATTTTTCAAATATGAGCCTAAAAAAAAAAACACTTGGGGCCGGCGCTGTGGCAGAGCGGGTAAAGCTGCCACCTGCAGTGACAGCATCCCACATAAGTTCGAATCCTGGCTGTTTCACTTCCGATCTAGCTCTCTGCTATTGCCTGGAAAAGAAGTAAAAGATGGCCCAAGTTCTTGGGCCCCTGTACCCACGTGGGAGACCTAGAAGAGGATCCTGGCTCCTGGCTTCGGATTGGACTAGCTCTGGCCGTTGCGGCCATCTGGGTAGTGAACTAGCCAATGGAGGGCCTCTCTCTGTTTGTAACTCTTTCAAATAAATAAATAAATCTTAAAAAAAAAAAAAACCACTTGGATATATGCTTTAAATAGAAATTATGCTTTAAATAGAAATTAATTGAAAAAGGAGAAGAAAACCAGAAATAAAAGGATTAGCTGGCAGTTTCTTCCACATCCTTTAAAACAGGGGAGACTAATTTTTATTAGTTACACTAGGGTACTTCAAAACTTTCATGGAAAATGTAATTAAACATAAGTTTACTTTGGTGCAAACAATTTTGAAATCCAGTTTTCCATAATATGCATTTCCATTAACTTTTTGAAGACCTTTATATATATCAAGCTTCTGTTTAAGATTTCATTTCAAAATGGGACCTATTAAATTTTCCCCCTTTAACATGGAGCACTATAACTCTTCATTAAAATGAATTTTATTAACAATGGGTTCTACATACAGATTACTAGTTCTAGAATTTCTAGAAAATAGAGTACTCAATCCATTCTAAGTAATACTTTCCACCTACCAAATAAAAAACAAGCATTGAACTGGACAGCCCCTAACACAAACAGTCAGTTACTCAATTCCATCGATTTTACCTCCACAAGAACCACAGTTCAGGCCCTCATTAACTCTCCACTAGATGACCAGAGCGATGACTGGAACAGTCTCAACATCTTCAAGACTTGGTCCACTCTGTTCCAACCTGACTGAGCAATGATACTTTCTTTATAAGACATACTTCCTTTCCCCCTCATCCCTCTACTCAAAAAAACTTTGATAGCTTCCCATTATGTTATAAAATCAAACTACATCAAAATTTTCTGTGCCTGATTTTGGCTCTGAAAAGCTCCCTGAGGGCTATCTGACACAACATGTTCTCCAAAACACCTTCCACACACTCTATTCACATTCTTTCACTCTATAAATTTTAAAAACTCCAGGTACTTTCCCATTCATATACATCTATGTACCTGTGTTTAAACAAACTCATCTTCTCATCCATCTCTCAAATCCCAGCACAAATCTCACATTCTCTAAAGACAGTTTCCAGATTGAGCCTCACTGTTAATAATTCCAGGTTGTTTTGGTATGTTCCTTATGAAGTTCTTCCTACAGCTGAAATTCTAAAATGTTAATAGCCTAGTTCTAGAACTAAATTCAACAGATCCCAACAAGACAGAATGTGCACAACTGGCTACAGCCAGATTATGGCAATTTCAAGTTACCAAACTTAAAGTAAAATAAAAAAAATAATAATATATGTGGGTATCAATGAACAGTTCATTTGAATAATGCTATACTCACCTTAGCTACTGAAAAATAACATTCTAACAACATCTCTTAAAGTGAAGCATAAAATAATAATAAAACAAAAACAATAAAGGTATGTACACAGTTATTTCCTGCATGCCGGGCATTAATACTTATTGACTAGGTTAAGCCTCATGATAACCCTATTGGGAAGGTACTCTCATTACTTCTGATGTTACAGATGCAGAGAAGCAAAGCAATTTGCTCAACTTCATAAAGCTGGTAGGTGGTAAAGGTGGGATTCAAACCTAGGCAGTCTAACTCTACAATGGATGTTCTCCAAATACTAACAATACATCTCACAAAGAGCTCTCAGTGTCAGGGAAGAAACCAATCCTAATCTTCCAAATTATAACATCGTTTTTTCTATTCTACAAGTATCATTACAATGTGAAGTTTAAAACAGCACATTCTAAAGAAAAGAGATCAATTTTTTAGTGATCACTAGGTGGCATTAGTTCTAACTTTCTACAGTAAGTTGTCTTTACCTTGCAATCCACTTTTATCCAAAAAATTGCTCAAGTTAAACAACGTGTTTCTTGAAGCCAAATACTGAATGAAGCGCTAGGGATTTAAAAAAAATCACAATCAAAATAAGGTACTGCCATCATATCATAAACTCTAATGTGAAAATGAGAAGTTATGATTAATACATCCTATTAGGTTTATCTGGTTTAAACTTCTCACCCTTATTCTTCCCATAACTGGCTACCAAACACAAAACCAATACATATTTTTCATTAGCATTATAGGAATTTATTAAGTGTAATGCCTACAGCTATAAGTAATAATGTCAAAATAATAAAAGGAAATCGGCACTTTTAAACTGTACCAGCAATTTTGTTTTTATTGCAGCACATTAGTACTAGAGCTAATCACATTCAGATGGTGTCTATATGTTAAACAGCCACCTGGTATTCCTAACTTTACTAACTGTAAAAAAACATTTCTAGTTATAAAAAAGAACGGTATTATAGAAACCAACTTACTCAATGTCCAGATTAAATAAATTAACATACACTTCAGATTATGTTCTAAAGTCAAAACATTATAGACCCCATTAAAGACACACATCTTCAATATCATTCCCTTTCCTCTCTCTTCAAAGGTGATTATTATTCTGAAGCAGAAAACTGCATGTAATTTTATCTTTTCAATTTACATATATACTCTTGTACAATGTGCTTTTCAATTCAACTTCTTCCCAAGAATGATCATTTAATATATGTAAATCTATTTCACTCATTTTAAACGGTGTTCTAGAATCTCAATCAACTAATATTCATTATGTATCCATGCCTTTATTTATGGATATTTAAGTTCATTCCAGTTTTCATCATAAACAATGTTGTATTAACTTCTTCATACTTGGTCTCCATGTGCAAGTATACCAAAGTTTCTTGGGATATACACTTAGCATTGGATTAAGTCACATTTATGTAAACATGTTCACAAAGTATTGTCCAAATACTCTACCACTACTTTTATATACAGCATCTAGAACAGACAGCTAAAGAAATGTTTCAACTTTTATTTCCCTTAGGGTTCCTTTTTTCTTTCAAAATCTGCATGCTGAGTATTACTATCAACAATGATGTACATCATCCCTTGACTCCACTTTGTTCTCTTGCAATCATCCCAAATTAACAACCAGGATTTTAAAAGCTAATTTGTAAACCTAAGACTGTTTCATCATTATCTTGAAACAATTTGTTTCAAATGAACATTAAAACAAATAACACCGTAGTAGACAATGATTTTTATAGGCTTTGATAACAGTTTCCTTAACTTTTGCACTTTAGGAATCAATATAAATATTTTAGTCATTTCTATGACTTTAGATATAACAAATTTTTTTTTTCATTTTACTAGTCTTCACATAATTTTTAGCTGCAAAGATACATAGCTTTGATCAACTTGACTTTGTTTCTAATAGCATCCTAATATTTAACTTGGTATTCCATTAAGCGCCCCACCATCTGGCAAATAATAAGGTCAGAAGTTTTCTTCTGGGTCTTAAGAGGTAACTTGGAGGGCCGGTGCTGTGGCATAGCAGGCAAAGCTTCTGCTTGCAGTGCTGGCATCCCATATGAGTGCTGGTTCGAGTCCCGGCTACTCCATTTCCAATCCAGCTCTCTGCTTTGACCTGGGAAAGCAGTGGAAGATGGCACAAGTCCTTGGGCTCCCGCACCCATGTGGGAGGCCTGGAAGAAGCTCCTGGATCCCAGCTTCAGATCAGCTTAGCTCTGGCCATTTAGGCCAGCTGGGGAGTCAATCAGCGGATGGAAGAACTCTCTCGCCCTTCCTCTGCCTCTCTGTAACTCTGCCTTTCAAATAAATAGATACATCTATACATCTTTAAATGAGGGGGGGGGGGAATTTGGGGGCCAGTGCTGTGGCATAGTTGGCTAAACCTCCACCTGCTGCACCGGCATCCCATACAGGTGCAAGCTCCTCTTCCAATCCAGCTCCCTGCTATGGCCTGGAAACACAGCAGAAAATGGTCCAAGTGCTTGGGCCCCTGAATTCACATGGGAGACCCAGAATAAGCTCCTGGCTCCTGGCTTTGGATTGACCCAGCTCCAGCCATTGTGGCCATTTAGCCAGTGAATCAGCAGATGGAAGACCTCTCTCTCTCTCTCTCTCTCTCTCTCTCTCTCTCTCTCTCTGTGTCACCCTCTCTGTCTGTACCTCTGTCTCAAATAAATAAACAAATATAAGAGATAACAAGACAGTACCATCTTAAAACTATTGTTTAAAGAACAACAAAATATCCATAAATGTTGAAACAGCATGACAGGTACAAAGATATTTATTATACTTTTCTATACTATTATATGCTTGAAATTTTTCTAAAATATTTAAAGAATATATATTGCTTACATTATTTATCCACCTAGCACACTACATCCATGAATGACTATGTTTCCATGTTTTGAATTTCACCTACCAATTTTTAACTCTAAATTTTTATTAATCACCTACAACTAGTCCTGCTACAGCAGATGTCTTACTCAATTATGTTTGCCCACTAAGGTTTTATATTATTGATGAGGAAACTAAAGCTCACAGAATTGACTCACTTATGTAACCCAATTGCTAAGTGAATGGGATAAGAATACCTAGCCATCTGATGTCAGGGCCATATGACAGCCAATCCAGTTTCATCCTTTTGAGATTTCCTCTGTGGTCAGGATTTTCATCTTAACACTACTGATACTTTGGACAGATAGTTCTTTGTTGTTGGGGGCTGTTTTGTGCACTGCAAGATGTTTATAAGCAGCCCTGGTCCCTGTCAGACACTAGCTGCATCTCTTCCAGTTGTGACAAGTTTCCTTTAAAAAGTTAAAAAAAAATAATAATCACCTCCCCTTCCTGCCCAGGTTGATAACCAGTATTCCTTGGCATTACCATCATCATATCAAAGTGAAAACCCAAAAACTGCACAAACTAGGTAAAAAAATGAGCAGACCATGAGCTTTACATTAGTGTTGAAAGGAAACTCAAGATGAGTTTATCTGAAAACCATACTGAATGGGGCAGGCATTGGTCTAGTGGTCAAAACACCAGATACACTGCTGGTGTCCCATTCTGGAGTCCCTGGATTTGAAGCTCAGCTCTGGCTCCTGACTCCAGTTACTTGCCAATGCAGATCTTGGAAGGCAATGGTGTTACCTCAAGTAGGAAGCTTCCTGCTATACAAGTAGGAAACTTGTCCCAGCTCTCAGCTTCAGCCTAGCCCAGCTCAGCCCTGGCTGATCTGCACATTTAGGGAATGAAACAGTTCGTAATTTTCTAAGAATCAAAAAGTTAGCTGCTAAGCCAAACATGGAAAATAAGATGATTCTCTTTTAAAAAGAAAATTTCAAAACCTTATATATCTCACTGCACATACCTTTGTGGGCAATAAAAGCTTCAGATACATAATCAGTGCCTATCAACAAAACACTATCATGGTCCTCAACTAGGCAAAGTGTTGTCAAAGACAAGTATAAAAAAGCAGCCAAAAATCTGATTGAATTAAAAAAAAAAAGAAAGAAAGAAAGGCGAGTGGACATAGACATTTTATATCATCTATGAACAAGGCCATCTATGATCAGAGCTTATGGAACATACCTCCAGGCATGATCTTTGCTTCTTGATCCCATTACTGAAATCCTCTGTGCACTGACCCACTTTCTGCTTTCTGGCTTACAAGCCATGTTTCCTCAAATTGCAGGAACTATATTTTACTATATTACACTGTATTATATTATAATTATATATTTCATATAAATATACAATTATGTAATATAGCCATTATGTAATTACATTCCTGCCCTTTTAACCTGTTTATCCAGCTGTTGAAGCTACTTTTTAAGTATTAGTGACAAAAGCAAATTGAATTAGTAATCATACCAATATACTTACTCAATTACTTACTTTTTAATCAAGAATTCTGCTTACCTCATTTCCATACACCATCAGATGGTGAGTTGTAATGAGAGACTTGAAGACCACCACCCAACTACTGTTAGTAGTTCTTTCAAATAAACTATCTGCCAACTGTGGGATGTTCACATTCATCTCATTTGTGCATTGTATCAAGTCTAAAATAAAAAAAAAAAAGACATTTTAAGATCAATTTGCTCCAGGTTTCAACTGTTAATACCAAATTTACATGCTAACAGGCAAAAAATCTAAGTGGAATAAAAATCATTTTGGATTTAAAAATCTTTCAGGGCGATAATACTATAATCCACCTGAAAAGTAGGGTATTTTCTGATTAGGATTACATAAATGATCATTAACATGAGAAAATAAATTAAACTTCCTCAGGGTATTATTCACCCTTAAGTGCTTCAAAGAAATCATAGATACAGACACATGAACAAACAGAAGGTTAAATTACATTTACTAATATCACCCCAGGGATTGGCACTGTGGCAAAGTGAGTTAAGCCACTCCTGTGATGCTGGCATCATATGAGTCCTGGCTTCTCCACTTGCAATCTACCTACCTGCTAATGCTCCTGGGAAAACAGCAGAGTACGGCCCAAATGCCTTGGCCCCTGCCACCCATGTGAAAGACCCAGATGAAGTTCTAGGCTCCTGGCTTTGGCCTGGCCCAGCCCTGGCAGTAGCAGCCATTTACACAGTAAACCAGCATATGGAAAATTATTCTCTAACTTTGCCTTTCAAATAAATAAATCTTTATTAATATTCCCCCTAGAGTGCTGTATTTGCACTAAAATGAAGATAACTGAGTCTGTGATTGAGTAGGATCTCTGTTTATATAAAACATTTCTTATTTTTCTCTCCCTTCTAACTCTAATGAGTTAGCTCAGGTTTCAGTCAGTAGCTGATATCGACAATCAAAACTGAAAATTGAAATCTTCTATTACATAAACTTCCAAATCAGAAATGACTCAGGAGCTCTATTTTACCCAATATTATTCATAACAAAGTTAAAACAATGTAAGTTCCAATTTTATGTTTCAAACCCAAAAGCAGGACAATAAAAGTCTAATAACAACTGTTTCAGTATCAAAACAAAGTTCTTAATGGACCCCAGAGTTTTACCTAAAACCTGCTTAAAAGGTATAATTGGCAAACTCAACCAAGACACACAAAATATAATCCAATTTAGAGAAATAATGAAGGAGAAGCCCACAAAAAAAGCTGTTTTAAAAAATACATATAGGGGCCGGCGCCGTGGCTTAACAGGCTAATCCTCCGCCTTGCGGCGCCAGCACACCGGGTTCTAGTCCCGGTTGGGGCGCTGGATTCTATCCCAGTTGCCCCTCTTCCAGGCCAGCTCTCTGCTATGGCCCGGGTGTGCAGTGGAGGATGGCCCAAGTCCTTGGGCCCTGCACCTGCATGGGAGACCAGGAGAAGCACCTGGCTCCTGGCTTCGGATCAGCTCGATGAGCCGGCCGCAGCGGCCATTGGAGGGTGAACCAACGGCAAAAAAGGAAGACCTTCTCTCTGTCTCTCTTTCACTATCCACTCTGCCTGTCAAAAAAACAAAACAAACTAACCAAAAAACACCATACAGGGGCCAGCGCTGTGGCACAGCAGGTTAAAGCCCTGGCCTGAAGTGCAGGCATCCCATATGGGCGCCGGTTCTAGTCCCAGCTGCTCCTCTGCCGGTCCAGCTCTCTGCTATGGCCTAGGATGGCAGAAGATGGCCCAGGTCCCTGGGCCCCTGCACCCACATGGGAGACCCAGAGGAAGCTCCTGGCTCCTGGCTTCAGATGGGCGCAGCTCCAACCGTTGCGGGCATCTGGGGAGTGAACCAGTGGATGGAAGACCTGTCTCTACCTTTCTCTGTAGTTCTGTCTTTCAAATAAATATTTTTTAAAAATACATATAAAATATAATGTATAAATATATTAACTATCATCAGAAAAATTAAAGCTCTTCATTACCCAGTAATATGTCCACTTTTAATCTTTAGTATACTATAATTATTAAATATGAATTCAAATGACCTAACTTGGTTTGACTGCTTAAAATAAGCGACAATATAACTATTAACATTTACCTACTTCTAATCTTCAAAATGTTTGTTTTATTACATGTAATTATTAAAGTAGCATTTGCTAAACAAGTACATTTATAGAAGCAGTTACCCTAGCAAACCCTGGTTAAAAACAGAACAAAGAACAGCTAAACAGAGTGTTCAGGGAACAGCAGCATGACACCAGACTTTCACAATTTAGGCTACCTAAACAAAAACTAAATAGCAAATTCTCTTAGGTGTGCAAGGTTCAGCTTCTCCTAGTAAAAAATGGCATTTCATCTCTGCCTTGTCTGAATCTTCATAGTACTTTATACCTGTCTTGTGGCAGTGAACATTATACTTCCCTTATTCCAAATATAATTAATCTGCAGAAGGCAAGACCTATCTATTGCTTGTTCATTTTTAATCCTTTAAATATAAAAATATATTTAAATATAAAAGTACAGTAGTAAAGTTCTAAATTTGGCTATAAAAAGTTATATTTCTAGCTTCCTTCCTCGCCATCTTTATAGACCTATATTTTTTCTCTATATACTTGCACAAACTTTTCTTGATAAGCTGTTCAATTCTAAAACATAGTCGTTACTTCTTTATGATGACATCAGAAGTAATTTTATTCCTTAGAATCTTATTTTCTTTCTTAAAAAAGTTCATGGAAGGCCGGCGCCGTGGCTTAACAGGCTAATCCTCCACCTTGCGGCGCCGGCACACCAGGTTCTAGTCCCAGTTGGGGTGCCGGATTCTATCCCGGTTGCCCCTCTTCCAGGCCAGCTCTCTGCTATGGCCCGGGTGTGCAGTGGAGGATGGCCCAAGTCCTTGGGCCCTGCACCTGCATGGGAGACCAGGAGAAGCACCTGGCTCCTGGCTTCGGATCAGCTCGATGAGCCGGCCGCAGCGGCCATTGGAGGGTGAACCAACGGCAAAAAAGGAAGACCTTTCTGTCTGTCTCTCTCTCTCACTATCCACTCTGCCTGTCAAAAAAAAAAAAAAAAAGTTCATGGAAAATGTGTATTAGGAAGCACAATGCATGAATTTCAAATCTCTTGCACCAAAATAAGTTTATCATATACTTCAATTTTCCGCTAACAGTTTAAAATACCCTCATTTATACATCACCAAGATGCTATCAGTATCCAAGTCCTTTTGATTCTATTTCCTAAAACTCTAGCAAATCAACGTTTTCCTCTCCATCTCAAAACCAGGGTGAAAGCCAAAGCCAAAGTTCAGGTCTTATTTATCTAACCAAGGTAAGTCAGGGAGGGGGATTATCATACTCAAAGAGGTTTTACTAGTACTTAGTAACATAGAAGAGGGAGAACTGTCCTGTAGCGCACAATCAGTACTCCATAATTCAGATTGCTCCCAATGAGAAACACTGACCTGATTGGTCTCCTCATTTCTGATGTGATACTTCTGATTTAATTGAGATCTCTCCTACCCACATCCCCAATCATTCTCTAAACTGGCCACAGAATGATCTCTAACAGCAATTTATCTAGTGCTAATGCAATGAAAACAATACATCCATCACCAATATACTCCTCCTTGCCTCTTAGCCTCCAACCTAGAACCACTTTCCAGTTTTCTATGGTGTAACTTACTGTTTCACACCTGAACCTTTCCATTTCTGTTTATTGTTCAAAAAACATTTCCTCAGTGAAATCTTTCCCTTCAGTCTCTAATGCTGACATATAATTCTGAACAACAGAATCATTCTTCTACACCTTAAATATGTACTCCCAAACCAATTTCTTCTACTTGAGAGAACTTAAAAGAATAACATTTCCATAGATAATCACTAGAATGTCAGATACAGCCTGCTCTTAAATGAAGAGGATATAGATCAGTTTCAACAACCACAGTATTTTATACATAGCATGAGAATTTATACATAGTTCTCTACATGCTATAGAATATTTATGTGTATATATGCAAATTATACTATTATATCCATATTACATTCCCTTTATGATCTATTCAACCCCTCTGCATGACTTGCTTTAGCCAGATATCTCCTTTGCAATGCCTTCCAAGTATCATGCCCTCTTACCTCATGTACTTAGCGCTGCTGTTCTGACTAAAATCCTAAATTCTATCCTGGTTGCTCCCCCACCTTCTTCCTTAAGACTGTTGGTGAAATGCCACCTTATGAGATGAATATTTTCACAAAATAACAAATATAGAGCATTCTCCATACTTCAAATCCTCATTATCCCCCTTACTTTGTCTTATTTCTTCCAAAGCAATTATTACCACCTCACTCATTTGATTTCTTTAATTTTCTTTCTTTCTTAACTAAAATGTTTTATGTGGGCAGACTTCTGTTTTTCTCTATTTCCCAAAGGCCTAGAATATTGCCTTGCATATTTTTCATCTAGATACATTAATTTTAGTTTGAATATGGATACTCTTACATGACTTTTTAAAAAAGAATCCAAAATGGTATGAGAATATTTTAAAAAGTTATTCAAGGAAGGGCCGGCACTGTGCCATAGCAACTAAAGCAGTGCTGGCATCCCATATGGGCACCGCACCAGTTCGAGTCCTGGCTGCTGTACTTCCAACCCAGCTCTCTGCTATGACCTGGGAAAGCAGTAGAAGATGGCCCAAGTACTTGGGCCCCTGCACCCACGTGGGAGACTCAGAAGCTCCTGGCCCCTGGCTTCAGGTCGGCGCAGCTCCGGCCGTTGCGACCAACTGGGGAGTGAACCGGCGGATGGAAGACTTCTTTCTCTCTCTCTCTCTGCCTCTCCCCTCTCTGTGTAACTCTTTCAGATAAATAAATAAATATTTTTTAAAAAGTAATGGGGAAAAAATGAATTTAAGTTTATTATGGTGTAAAACTGTTTGAAATCCACATAGTTTTTCTGGTCAGAATATGCATTTCCCATAAACCTTCTAAGGACCCCATTTCTTACATGGACTAAAGCAAAATTGTGCAATTATTTGGACAACCTACTATCCCCTAAAGCCTTAAAAACAAACCTGAACCCAATACATGGGAAAAGTTTCAAATTTCAAGCTAAAGAGAATCTAAAAGATGAAGATTTTGCTTGTAATGCTAACTTAAAAATATGGTGTGTTTTAAATGACTGTGTGAAAACTAAAGTATAACTCCAGAAGCTAAAAATACCTCACATATAAACAGCAGAAAAATGAAAAAAGAATTTATGTTAAAATTAAGATTAAGAGTAGACCAAATACAAATATTATTGGAGTGGAGGGGATGAACAACTGAATAAAGTTATACAGACTTTGCTATACATACTCCTCCACTGTACTTTCTCTGCACACTGTTATTAACATGAAAATGCTTCCAACAATGCAGGAAGGAGAATGTTATAACCAAAAGCAAAACTACTCCAAATGTCTCAGGTATCACAATAACTAATGCTCTTCCCACTCTCAATTAAAGAGTTCCTGTTTCTTAAAAAGCAAAAACTCAGTAACAATTTACCTTACCCATCAAAAAAGTTTTAACATGAAGACATAGCTCACATTTTTCTTCTATTTATTTACTTTGAGATTATAAAATCTGAAGTACCTTGTTGAATATTTCATTATTAACAATTCCTAAACCTTACACTCAAAAAGTACCACACAGCATGTAGTCAGTCTTTTTTTAGGTAAAAGTGAAAATGAGAATTTCTACTATTTAAAGACAGGAACAGGAAGAAAATGGCCTTACTACAGAAATGAAAAGCATCTTCCTAGATAGAGAAAGAGGAAGGAACCAATATAGCCATCAAACAAACAAAATGCTCTTACTTTCATAATTTAATTATGCTCTTCCAACAATATCTGAGGTAGACACAGCAGATACTAGTTGTACTATATGAGTAAGGCTCCTCCCCATAGGTAAGATCATAGCAGCTAATTAAGTGATAAATTTATAACAAAAAAATTTTTGTAAAGTGTAAAGGATACTTTAAAAATATATACAAAGTAAATTCCCAACTACCCAATTTCATAAGTTTTATAATTCAAATGGATTTAAAACAAAAAGAGAAGCAGTGAGATGCAAAACTGTATTTCTAGAATGAAAGGAATGTTTCAACAAAATACAAAAACCTTGAAGCAAACAATAACAGATGACTTCATTAACTGAACAGCCCTATTCCTAGAGCAGGCCAGCAGCCTACACAGATCTCTCCAGGCAGAGAATTCACCAGCTGCAACAACTTAGGTTAAGACACCTGGGTGTTCAATTTTGCAGGAAGGCAGGCTACCTAGCCAGTGACATGCACTTTCAGAATGCAGAGGTCTCAAGTTCCCATCCACACAGGCACTTACACAAGGCTGTATCCAAATGATGCTCACACGCAAATCAGATTTTCTAACAAGTGAGCCTGAACAACATATCATAATCAATTCAGTAAAATGCAACCCTTCCTTTAGTCATCTTCAATGACAGCCTTTTTGCAACTGCCCTCAAAATTGATTTTACTAATGAAAGCCATTTTTCAAACACCTAGAAAAGTGGAGATAAACTTTATTTGGAAAGCAAATTAAGTAGCTAATCAAATGTTAATTCACTTATCAGATCTTGAAAATCTTTCCTGGGGCCAGTACAAATGAAAATATATTCATCAAGAAATAGGAATAGAAACTAGAAAGTAAGAAAACAGCTTCCATTTTTTGACGTAAAGTATCAGCAGCATTTTTTCATAGAGCAAAAAATTTTGAAGTATTTGAAAATATATAGGTTGGGCCGGCACCGTGGCTTAACAGGCTAATCCTCCGCCTTGCGGTGCCGGCACACCGGATTCCATCCCGGTTGCCCCTCTTCCAGGCCAGCTCTCTGCTATGGCCCAGGAAGGCAGTGGAGGATGGCCCAAGTGCTTGGGCCCTGCACCCGCATGGGAGACCAGGAGAAGCACCTGGCTCCTGCCTTCGGATCAGCGAGATGCGCCGGCCGCAGCGGCCATTGGAGGGTGAACCAACGGCAAAAAGGAAGACCTTTCTGTCTGTCTCTCTCACTATCAACTCTGCCTGTCCAAAATATATATATATATATATATAGGTTGAAATAAGAACTAAATCAAAAGAAATTACACACACACAGGCACATTCACGCTAGCTGTAAGTTATCAAATGACTAGAAAATGTAATGAACTATCTTTTTTCTTACTCCAGCCAATTGTTTTGTGCAGGAGATCAAAAAGTAATGGTCCAAATTAAGATGCAACTGTTAAAATATTATCTGTAAATCTTAGAGGGGGAGGGGTTATTCATGAAGAATACAATGTTGTATTTTTATGTGATGCCCATTTAAAGTAGCTAAAAAATATGTTATCTACATACTGATTTACCCCTTAACAAATAAATTTGATCAACACATTAATTGGCCCTTAGTGTAGAAACTGGGGAAACATTCAAGTTAGAATATGCTCAGTACAAGTGACAGGGATTGAGTTACTCTGAAAAGTGCAAAGGAGGGGCCATTCGGCTACTAAAAAGAAAGGACAGGGCCAGCACTGGGGCACAGTGAGTAAAGCTGCTGCCTGCAATGCCAGTGTACCATATGCGCAACTGGCCTGAGTCCCAGATGCTCCACTTCTTATCCAGCTCTCTGCTATGGCCTAGGAAAGCAATGAAAGATGGCCCAAATGTTTGGGCTTCTGTACTCACGTGGGAGACCTGGAAGTTTCAGGCTCCTGCCTTTGGATCGACCCAGTTCCAGCTGTTGTGGCCCTTTGGGGAGTGAACCAGTGTATGGAAGACACTCTCTCTGCCTTTCTGTTAACTCTGCCTTTCAAATAAGTAAATCTTTAAAAAAACAAACAAACAAACTAGTCCTATAAAAAAATGACAAGAAATTCAGATGGCTTGCATAAAAGAAACTATGAAGCTAAGTGACCTAATTCACAATTTAAGTGGAAATGTCCAACAATTGAGAATTAGTTAATTAGATGACATACAGTCTGACAATGAAATACAATGAGGCCGACAAAACGCATGGCAAAAAAAAAGTTATCAGGAGAAATGCTCACCACATTCAATATTAAGTGAAAAGCTGGAGTGAAGAAACATACACATTAAGATTCCATTTTTTAAATTTGTATAACATTTCTTGATGTAAAAGAACTCAGTACTTTCCAGAATTACTCAGCAAGTAAGTAGTATTTGAACGGTAAGTAAAGAAACAATATCAGCTGGTGCCGCAGCTCACTAGGCTAATCTTCCACCTGCGGCGCAGGCACCCTGGGTTCTAATCCCGGTTGGGGCGCTGGATTCTGTCCCGGTTGCTCCTCTTCCAGTTCAGCTCTCTGCTGTGGCCCGGGAGGGCAGTGGAGGATGGCCCAGGTCCCTGGGCCCTGCACCCAATTGGGAGACCAGGAGGAAGCCCCTGGCTTCTGGCTTTGGACCAGCGCAACGCGCAGGCCATAGTGGCCACTTGCGGGGTGAACCAACTGAAAAATGAAGACCTTTCTCTCTCTCTCTCACTAACTCTGCCTGTCCAAAAGAAAAAAAAGAAAGAAAGAAAGAAAGAAAGAAAGAAAGAAAGAAAGAAAGAAAGAAAGAAACAACAATATCGTTGTTTTCTTAGTAATCTTATCAATCTCAGTAAAAACCTCTCATGTCACACAGCACACACCAATCCTGTTCTGAAATTCGTCCCAGACCTTTTGGTGGGTATTACAACCAATAGCAGAAAGAAACACATTCCTTTATTTCCTGAAGGATGAGTGGAAGAGTTAGTTGAATGGTGCAACAGTTGAGAATTTGGTGGGCACTATTTCAGAAGTAGGTCAATATTCCAAGCACAAAGCCAATTTCTCACCATAGTAGAGAAGACTTAAGGAGCTCTAGACCCCACAAAGTCTCATGTTACTCTAAACACCAATTTGCAACTGTAGAGAAAAAAGTCAGTCTGTATACTGTTTTCTGCAAAATAAATGGATTAAGACTCACATAGGTAGAAATTAAGAACTGTAACACTACATGTTACAATGTCACATGAGTACTCCAAAAGTTTTATGATAAAATGAAAACAAAAGATGAGCATATGGGGTGCATGGCTGGCACAGCTGCTGAGGTGCCATTTAGAGGGAGTCAGTGTTGTAGCACAGCAGGTTAAGCAACTACTTGTGATACCAGCATTCCAAATCAGAGCGCCAGTTCAAGTCCTGCTGCTCTTCTGATTCAGCTTCCTGCTAATGCACCTGGGAAGGCAGTGAAAAATGAATGGTTCAAGTACTTGAGTTCCTTGCTACCACATGGGAGACCAGAATGGAATTCCTGGGTTATGGCTTCAGCCTGGCCAGACCCTAGTTGCTGCAGGCATTGGGGAGTAAACCAGCAGATGGAAGATCAATCTCTATCTCTCTTTGCCTTTCAAATAAATCATTTGGGGGGGGGGGGGGAGAGCGAGCGAGCGAGCACTTTGGAACATCTGCATTGCATACTAGAGTTCCTGGGCTTGAGCACCAGCTTGACTCCTGATTCCAGTTTTCTGCTGGTAAGTACCCTGGGAGTCAGCAGTGATGGCTCAAATAGTTGGGTCCTGCCATCAACATGAGAAAACTGGACTGAAATCCCAGCTCCTGGCTTTGCCTTCCCCTACTCTGGCTGTCTAGCCTACGTGGAGAGTGAACCAGTAGATGGAAGATACTTGTTTGTCTGCTTTTCCAAAAATAAAGATATACTTATTTGGATGCAAAACAATTTTGAAAGCCATGCATAGGGGGCCGGTGCTGTGGCATGGCAGGTAAGGCCATGGCCTCCAGTGCCAGCATCCTCTATGGGCACTGGTTCGAGTCTTGGCTACTCCACTTTCGATCCAGCTCTCTGCTATGGGCTGGGAAAGCAGTGGAAGACTTGGGCCCAAGTTCTTGGGTCCATGTATCCAAGTGGGAGACCTAGAGGATGCTCCTGGCCATTGCGGCCATCTGGACAGTGAACCAATGGATGGAAGACCTTTCTCTCTTCCTCTCCCTCCCTCCCTCTCCCTCTCCCTCTCTCTCTGCATCTCTGTAACCCTGCCTTTCAAATAAATAAATCTTAAAAAAAAAAAAGCATAGTTTTTTTCACAATACACATTTCTCATAAACTTTTTGAAGATCCCTTATATATACGGATTTCAAAAACTTTTTACACCAAAATAAACATCTCTAAATCTCATTCTCCACAGACTCTTTGAAGTGCCCTCATATTAACCTATTAAGTAGTAAATTTTCCATTGAACTGATTTTTAAAATCACTATGTAGAAGGAGAGGATTTTCCTCCCAAAACTATTGAACAGAAAATTTGCTATGATGTCTTCATAAAGTCTCTTGTTATCTGGCTTATTAAAATTAATTTATTCATTTGAAAAAGTTAGAGAAAGAAAGATCTTCTAATCACGCTGGCTCACTTCCCCAGATTGCCCCAATAGCCAGGCTGAAATTAGGAGCCAAGAGCTTCATCAGGGCCTCCCATGTGGGTAGCAGGGGCTCAAACACTTAGACCATCTTCCACTGCTTTCCCCAGGCCATCAGCAGGAAGCTGGATTGGACATGGAGCAGTCAGGACATGAACCAGCGCCCATATGAGATGCTGGTGAGCGGGCAGCTTCACCCAATACCCTACAACATCAGTTATCTGGTTTTAAAGAAAGTTCTTCCTGAAAGATACATTGGTCTGAAATTCCCCATCAATTTGAATTTCAGGTGCTTATAAAGAATGCCTAGGCCGGCGCCGCGGCTCAATAGGCTAATCCTCCACCTTTCGGCGCCGGCACACCGGGTTCTAGTCCCGGTCGGGGCTCCGGATTCTGCCCGGTTGCCCCTCTTCCAGGCCAGCTCTCTGCTGTGGCCCGGGAGTGCAGTAGAGGATGGCAGGGCTTGGGCCCTGAACCCCCATGGGAGACCATGAGAAGCACCTGGCTCCTGGCTTCGGATCAGCGCAGTGCGCCGGCCGCAGCATGCCGGCCGCGGTGGCTATTGGAGGGTGAACCAACAGCAAAGGAAGACCTTTTTTTCTCTCTCTCTCATTGTCCACTCTGCCTGTCAGGAAAAAAAAAAAAAAAAAAGAATGCCTAAAGAAATCAATGTATGGATAAGTGGAAAGGAAAATTATTATTTTAAAAACATGTATTATTGCTTTAATGTGTATTCTAACAAATGAATTTCAACATTATGAAGTTGATTGCATCACCTGTATCCCTACATCTATGTAAGTAGGCAAAAATAAACAAAAACTTCAGGAATTATCTCACTGGGAAAATGAGGAATTCCTCTATATTTGGAGTTGCAACACATTTGGATACCTATGTATCCAAGTGTATGGATATATTCTAAGAGGTTTACAAGGAGACAAATGATATGGCCACAGACTTTCAGAAATTTATTATATTGATGCAATACATTCTACAGGGACTAGCTTGTATACAATTAAAATTTACAAAGTTTGATTCTCTTACCGATGACAACTAGATCAACAAAGCTAAAAACACAGAATTTCTCTCCTACTAAACTGAGCTCTTTGAGGGTGAAGATACAGCCTTAAATACACTGTGATGATTGTATGGGTTTGAGAGGTGGCACTGAGAAGCAAATGATTATTTTGGGAGGGGAAGCAAAATATTCCTGACTGCCATGTCAGACTTCCTTAATTCATTATACTACTTAAAGCACTTACAGTGCTTCACAACAGTTACTGGCTTATATATCAGTGTCTCCTATGAAAATGAGCTCACTGAAAGCAGTACTGGCTTCTTGATCTAGCTAACATCTAACAGAATAGGCTACAAATATTTAAAAATTAAAATTATTAAATGAAATAAGTTAGCAGACATATGTATAAAGTAGTAATATTCTATTTAGTTTGAGCTTTGGTAGAGTCATAATCTGGAAAATTATGTGTGTTAGCAACCTCCAGAGTAGTAATTGCTTTTTCAAGTTTATATCACACCTTATATTCCTCCCCACAACACTACAGTGGGATAGTATAAACTGCTTCAACAGAAAAGCTAAAACAGAAGAGTATCCTGGCAAAGAAAAGGCAGACAATCTTCTTGTTTGTAGCAGAAGAAAGAAGGGGTCTTGAAAAATGGAATGGCCAGAGAAAAATGACTTTAGAAGCAGCTAAGTACAAAAAGTCAACATCTAGGATATGCAAAATTAAGATCTGGCTGAAATTTAGCCTCTTACATCACAGCCCAACAGGTCAAATGTGCTGAACTGTCCATACTTTAATTTTAAAAATTAAAGTAAAAAATATATTGTTTTAGTTAATGAAGTCATTATGTAATTTGCCTTAGGATTTATCAATATATAAAGCATCTTTGCAGAATCAATCCAACCCACTGTCTCTTAAAATTATCTACTATTATTTCTTTGTTTTCTCTTTACCCACTAATCAACCCCAAATGCAAAAAATAAACAAAAACCTAGAACAGTAGTTTTAAGTCATGAAAATGTCCTATAGGAAAATATACTCTTGAAATACTCTCAAAATTCACTGCCACTGACTTATATTTTCAATTTTATATTTTCAATATAAAAATGTTTTAGCCTACTATGTAGGTTCACATTGTGAACCCAACTCTATGAAAACCCAGAACTTCTCATTGGTGCTCTGTGTATGCTGCATTCCTACCACTAGATGGCAGGCTATTGCACAGGAAAACAAAAAGACCTTAGCAAGAACAGAGATGGGTTCAGATTCATAAACAACCTCCTTAGCTTTGAGATTGTTTAGGATTTCATGTAGTGTTCTCAAAGTGTTGGTTTCCAAACCCAGCCATCCCAATCCCACACCAGACTGACCAGACGGATGAGGAAAGCTATCATAAACACTACCTCAAGATTTTCTATGTATGTTCATTTTTAATTTATCAGAAAACAAAAAAAATCTATTTCATTACTCAATATAAGAATTTAAAACATATATTTATAGTGAGTAGGAAAACAAAATGAAAGCATTACAGTGTGCCAACATTAAAAAACAACATGTCAATAGTTCAAACACAAGGCTGCTCCTCTTTGAATCCAGCTTTCTGTTATGGCCTGGGATAGCAGTGGAAGATGGCCCACGGGCTAGGGCCCCTGCCATGCTGCCTTTTGTGGCCATTTGGGGAGTGAAGCACTGGATGGAATACCTCTCTCACTGTTATTCTTCCTCTTTCTCTGTTGCTTTACAAGTAAAGTAATATTAAAAAAAAAATCTGAGGATGGAGATACTTTTTGTCCCAGTCATTATTCGTGTAGAATAATCTTAGTCATTCTTTTGTTACAGAAATCTAAAGGCTTAAATTTAGTTATTAGGAAGAGTATTTTGGCTTTATTTTATTTTATAGTGATTTGTTCATATTTTTCACTTTTAAGAGCATTATTTCAAAAGCTAAAACTCTGTAGATAGGTTATATTTGTTGCTGCCTGTTTTTAATTATCTGTCTTTACTGTTACCAGCAGTTTGAAAAAAGATTTTTCAGAAGAAGCTTTCATTTGTTAAACAGTGTCTTACAGAGGTCTTTGGAAACCTGGTTGCCAGAGATATGGCACTTAAGTCTAGTAAACTACATTACTAGACTAAGTGTAGTAAATGACTGGGGTAACGTGATTCACTTAAGGAGAACAGACTGTTTTAATTGTTCAGTGTGTATGAATAACTGATTTCTGCTGTCTATACTTACTATTAACATAAAAACTAGAGGCTTTGCAAAATAAAAATTAGAATGTCCTGTTCAGTGTGACTTTGATTTGGCAACAGGGAAACAGACATATGGGATATTGAATGAATGAGATGCCTCTGTGCTTCTGTACTATGGTGGTCTGTTCCATGGCCCTCCTCCAGGCCCCTGGTGACATACTACCACTACTGCCATAATTGTAAAAAGATTTTTTTTTTATTTGACAGGTAGAGATAAAGACAGTGAGAGAGACAGAGAGAAAGGTCTTCCTTCCGTTGGTTCACCCCCCCAAAATGGCCACTATGGCTAGCGCTGCGCTGATCCCAAGCCAGGAGCCAGGTGCTTCTTCCTGGTCGCCCATGTGGGTGCAGAAGCCCAAGTACCTGGGCCATCCTCCACTGCCCTCCCAGGCCACAGCAGAGAGCTGGACTGGAAGAGGAGCAACCGGGACTAGCACCAGGCACTGATATGGGATGCCAGTGCCGCAGGTGGAGGATTAACCAAGTGAGCCATGGCATCGGCCCCGTAAAAGATTTTTCATCTGGGACTCTGACCCTAATTATCATGTATGAATAACAACCTCTCTCAAACACATACCCTCATCCCCTCTCTAAGTGGTAAGAAATCCTTGGCACTTAACCATTACATGGCATATATTTGTTCATTAATTATTTCTACCCATTAGTAAAGCTCTGTGCAGTCAGGAGCTTTTTGTCCACAGTTATATATTCCTAATTCCTGCACACTGTATGGCATAATATAGAATGCAGTGAATATATGTAGAACAAACGGGACTTCTGATTGCTCTTACTGAGTTTTGTAAAGCTTCAGAAAAGTGAACTTATAAAGATTCTCATTGTTATGATTGGATTGTGGACATGGAATAGAATTTGTGTTTTTGGGTGAAGGAGACCCTGGTAGAGAGGGTAAGTGCAATCCATTATTTGCTATGACTAGCCAGAATTTAAATTGTTGGAAAACAAGGAAGAATTCTTCTGAATCCCTACTTTTTAGATATCAGCTTGGCCTATTACTTCTTTTTCTTCCTGGATCTTTTCTTTTAAAAAAAATTAATGTATTTATTTGAAAGGTAGTGAAAGAGAGGCTGAGGCAGAGAGAGAGAGAGAGAGAGAGAGAGAGAGAGAGAGATCGATCTTCCATCCGCTGGTTAACTCCCCAAATGGCTGGAGCTGGGCCGATCTGAAGCCAAGGCAACAGGTAGGATTCAAGCACTCCAAACTGATCTCCTACATGATTGGCAGGGGTCCAAGTAGGTAGGCCATCTTCTCCCTGCTATCCCAGGTGCACTAACAGGAAGCTGGATCAGAAGCAGAGCAGTGGAGATACGAAGTGACACTTTAATATGGGATGCCAATTGCAAGCAACAGCTCATCCGTTGCACCACAATGCCAGTCTCAACCACACAACTATTCCTGTAGGATTCAATGACTCATATACATCTATTTCTCAATGTTAAAACAAAAACTGATAGTCATTTCCTGACAAAGCCTTTCTTAAAAAGCATTATAAAACACCTTCAGAGCTTTCCTCTGCCTTAAAAGTTGCCAAAATTAAAGTGAAGATAACACTTTAACTTAAAATTTCCATGTATTATATGTGAATAACAAATTAATGAAAAACATGTTTGAATCTAAAAATTCAAGCTTCAGACATTAAAATGCACTTGATCTGAAGAAAATCTTTCAGACTATACAAAAATAAAGAGAATTTGGTGTTTTATTTAACATCCAAAATTGAAAATAAAGTGTTATTATTTGATCCACTCTGTATTTTAAAAACATCAATCTAAGCATATGACACCAAAAATAGCTTTTTAGTTCATCAAAAAATAAAGATTACGGGGGCCGGCGCAACAGCTCAGCAGGTTAAAGCCCTGGCCTAAAGTGCTGGCATCACATATGGGCGCCAGTTCGAGTTCCAGCTGCCCCACTTCCAATCCAGCTCTCTCTGCTAAGGCATGGGGTAGCAGTAGAAGATGGCCCAAGTGCTTGGGCCCCTGCACCTGTGTGGGAGATCCGGAAGAAGCTCCTGGCTCCTGGCTTCGGATCTGCGCAGCTCCGGCAGTTGCGGCCATCTGAGGAGTTAACCAGAGGATGAAAGACCTTTCTCTCTGTAACCCTTTTTTTTTTTTTTTTTTTTCATTTGACAGACAGTGAGAGAAAGACAGAGAGGTCTTCCTTCCGCTGTTCACCTCCCAAATGGCCGCTATGGCTTGAGCTACACCGACCTGAAGCCAGGAGCCAAGTGCTCCTTCCTGGTCTCCCACGTGGGTGCAGGGGCCCAAGGACTTGGGCCATCCTCCACTGCCCTCCTGGGCCACAGCAGAGAGCTGGACTGGAAGAGGAGCAACCGGGACCAGAACCTGGCACTGCAGGCAGAGGATTAACCAAGTGAGCCATGGTGGCGCCAGCCCCTGTAACCCTGTCTTTCAAATAAAATAAAATAAATCTTTAAAAAAAATAAAGATTATGCCATTTCTATTAAAAGTCAGACATGATCCCAATTCATTTCGTACACTGTACTATTATATACTTATTTATCTAGATGTAATGTATCTCAGTACAAAGCACACATCTGTTATTAAAGAATTTGGAAATAATATTCATATACATAATACAGGTTTTAATTTAGTTTGTTTCCATAAATTAACCACAGCCATAATGTCAATAATGCTGATAAAAAGAGACCTTAACAATAAAAACAGTTGAGTTTCAGGCAAGTACCTATATTTAATTAGACAATATCACACTTTTTTTGTTGTTGTTCTTTAAAAATTTTCTGTTTATGTAAGATGAAGGTATTTTACATATTTGATATATACAGATTTAGGAGCACAGTGATCCTTCCCACCTTACCCTCCCCTCCTCCTTACCTACTCTTTTGTTAATTTTTATGACGACATACTTTTGGTTTAATTTATAATCATTAAGAAAACACTCCACTAAGTATTCAAAAAATAGTAAGAAAAACCACTGTTCCTCAACAGTAGCGACAAGGGCTGTAAAAAAAATCAAATCTCAAAATGTCAATTTCACTCATACACATTACATTTCTTGTACTCTATTAGTTATGATGTATCAGGGAAAATACATGGTATTTGCCTTTGGGGGACCAGCTTATTTCACTAAGTATAATGGTTTCCAGTTCCATCCATTTTGTTGCAAATGACAGGATTTCATTCTTTTTTACAGCTGAGTAGTCTTCTAGAGTGTATATATACATTTTCTTTATCCAATCATCAGTTGATGAGCATCTATGTTGATTTCGTATCTTAACTATTGTGAATTTGGCTGCAATAAATATGGGACGGCCGGCGCCACAGCTCACTTGGCTAATCCTTCACCTGCAGCGCCAGTACTCCAGGTTCTAGTCCCAGCTGGGGCACCGGATTCTGTCCCAGTTGCTCCTCTTCCAGTCTAGCTCTCTGCTGTGGCCCAGGAAGGCAGTGGAGGATGGCCCAGGTGCTTGGGACCTGTACCTGCAAGGGAGACCAGGAGGAAGCACCTGGCTCCTGGCTTCAGATTGGCGCAGCATGCCAGCCGTAGCGGCCACTTGGGGGGTGAACCAATGGAAAGACCTCTCTCTCTCTCTCTCTAACTCTGCCGTAAATAAATAAATAAATAAATAAAGGAGTACAGATAATTCTTCTACATGTTGATTTTATTCCCTTTGGGTAAATCCCCAGGAGGGAGATGGCTGGGTCACATGGTAGATATATTTTCAGATTTCTGAGGAATCTCCACTCCATACTGTCTTCCACAATGACTGTACTAGTTTACATTCCCACCAACAGTGGATTAGGGTCCCTTTTCCCCACATCCTTGCCAGCATTTATTGTTTTTTGATTTCTGTATGAGAGCCATTCTAACTGGGGTGAGCTGAAACCTCACTGTGGCTCTGATTTGCATTTCCCTGATGACTACTGGTCATAAGCATTTTTTCATGTGTCTGTTGGCCATTTGTATTTCATCTCTTAAAAAATGCCTATTCAAGTCCTTTGCTAATTTCTTGATTGAACTGTTTTTGTTGTCCTCGTATTCCTGAGCTCTTTATAGATTCTGGATACTAACCCTGTATCAGTTTCATAGTTTGCAAATCTTTTCTTCTATTCTGTTGGTTGCCTCTTCACTTTGCTGAATGCTTCCTTTGCAGTACAGAAGCTTCTTAGTTTGATGTAAAACCCATTTGTCCATTTTTGCTTTTGTTGCCTGTGCTTCTGGGTTTTTTCCCAAGAACTCTTTGCCTTCATCAATGTCTTGGAGAATTTAATCCATGTTCTCCTCTAGTAGTTTGGTGATAATCAGGTTTCAGATTTAGATCCTTGATCCATTTTGAGTTGATTTTTGTATAAGGAGTAACGTTGGGGTCTCATTTCATACTTCTGCACATGGAGATCCAATTTTCCCAGCAACATTCATTGACGAGACTATCCTTTCTCCAGGGATTGATTTTAACCCCTTTGTCAGATTAGTTGGTTGTAGATGTGTGTTGACTTCTGGGGTTTCTATTCTGTTCCACTGGTCTACATGTCTACTTTTGTGCCTGTACCAGGCTGTTTTGATTATAACTGCCCTGTAGTATGTCCTGAAATCTGGTATTGTGATGCCTCCCGCATTGTTTTGGTTGAATTAAAGATTGCTTTAGCTTTTCGATTTGGTTGTATTAAAGATTGCTTTAGCTTTTTTAGCTCTTGTGTTTCCATTTGAATTTTAGCATCGTTTTTTCTAGATCTGAGAAGAATGTCACTGGTATTTGATTGGGTTCACATTGAATCTGTAAATTGCTTTCAGCAGTCTGGACATTTTGATGTTCTGCACTCTTCCAATCCATGAACATGGGAGATTTTTTTTCCAGCTTTTTGTATCTTCTATTCATTTAATGTTTTGTAATTTTCTTTGAAGAGATCTTTTACCTCCTTGGTTAAATTTATTCCGTGGCATTTAAATTTTTTTGTGGCTATTGTGAATGGGACTGATCTTACAAGTTCTTTCTCAGCCATGGTATTCTCTGTGTATACAAAGGCCACAGATTTTTGCATGTAAATTCTATATCCTGCAACTTTACCAGATTCTCCTATGAGTTCCAACAATGTCTTAGTAAGGAGTCATATGTCATCAGCAAACAGGGAAATTTGACATTCTCCTTTCCAATTTGTATCCCTCTGATTTCTTTTTCTTCCCTAATGGCAATGGTTAAAACTTAACAGAACCATATTGACTAGCAATGGTGAGAGTGGGCATCCCTGTCTGCTTCCAGATCTTAGTAACACACTTATTTTGAAAAGCCACATTCTGTGGATGAATATTTGAAAAGTACCTTAAATTTCAGAACAAAAGCATTTTTTTCTTGACTTGTTATGAGAAAATATAAACCTTAAATGGTCTAAATAAGTAGCAAGGAGCTTTAACCCTCTTTCTTCCATCACTCTATAGTACCCATTTTTTAGCAACTTCTTCCTTTTACTATGGTGCAGATGGTAGAGGATCCCTAAATAAATCTCTCCAATTGAAATGCTATTGTTGTGAATACCACTACTTTTCAAGTTAACCCCTTCCTGAGTCTAAGCACTAAAGAACAATATTTTTTTTTTCCTTTGGCTGCTAAATTGGATACCTGCCAGAAAGACAGACTGGAAATTGGGAAAAGCGGTATGTATTATTAGCTCCTTCTATGAGTTATCATTTATAAAATTTTATTCCTCATTATCAGGAATCTAACACTTATCTGAGTCTGTCCTAAGTGCTATTCATTTTCAATCTCTAGTTCATCTAGTTCTAGATACTAATTTTACCATTACTAAAGTTCTTCTCTAGGTTCACTCAACTTCTAGTTCCATATATGCTTCTCTCCATTTCCATGTGCTAGGACTGTAGAGATAACAAAACTAAGTGACCTATCAGAATGAGCAAAGGATCTAGAATCAAATTGCAAATCCACTATTTACTATGTTATTGGAGGCACACATTTGGCCTAGCAGTTAAGCTACCAGTTGGGACTCCTACATACCATACTGAAGTACCTGGGTTTGAGTCCAGACTCTGATTACAGTTTCCTGTTGATAAGCATCCTGAGAGGCAGCAGATAGATGATGGGTAAGTGACTGGATCCCAGCCACCCATGAGGGATACCAGGGTTGCCCCCAGTTTCAGACCTGGCCAAGCCCTGGTTGTTGAAGGCACAGGGGGAGTAAGCCAGCAACAGGGCAAATGCTTTCAATCACACACTCTCACTTTTTCTCTGCCTCTTAAATAAACAAGTCAAGGTTAAAACACTATTCACCATTTTTTTTTTTTTTTTTACAGGCAGAGTGCAGTGAGAGAGAGAGACAGAGAGAAAGGTCTTCCTTTTTGCCGTTGGTTCACCCTCCGATGGCCGACTATTCACCATTTTTATCTCACATATTAATTAGCTATTAAGTTTCAATTTCTACATTTAAAATAAAAATATTAATATTTAATTTTTACAACATCCTTTTTTAAGATGAACTTAGGATGTTTTATAAGTTTCAAAGCAACATTACAAATATTACTTTTACTTAGAATCTCATTTTATTGATGTTTAGCCTCATTTTATTAAACTATTCCTCTACCACTTTTCCAACGTAGTATTATGAAACTACTTCAAACTCAATGACTTTTGTAAATCCTCTACAGTCTCATTTTTTCAACTGGGGAGTGTTACCAGTCACAAATACTCAGTCTTAAGAGTGGTGAACTTTATACATACAGATTTTTTTATACATTCCAAAGTTTTCTCATGTCTTCAACCTCTGATTATCACAACAGTCTTGTGACAAAGCAAGGAATGCTCTGTTATCTTTATTTTAAAGATTTAAATACTTGTCTAACTAAAGTAACACAGTTAGGCTGTAATTCTAGTTCTCTCTCTGTTCACAGTGTTCTGAGTATTGTAATCACCTTCTCTAGGGTGCCAGGTCAAGTGCCGGTTGCTCCACTTCTGATTCAGCTCCCTGCTAACGTGCCTGGAAAAACAGCAGAAGATGGCCCAAGTCTTTGGGCCCCTGTACCCATGTGTGGGACCTGGATGAAGTTCCTGATTCCTGGCTTCTGCCTAGTCCTGCCCTGACTGTTGTGGCCATTTGGGGAGTAAGCCAGCAAATGCAAGACTGACCTCTCTCTCCCTCTTTCTCTATTTCTACCTCTGTATTTCCCTGTCTGTAATTATGACTTTCAAATAATATAAGTAAATCTTAAAAAAATTAACTATACCAGTAGATTGTTTATTTCAATTGGCCAAGGAGAAAGACAGCTCACACTTTGACAAATCAACTCAAAACTAGCTATACATGCACAGTAAATAAAACTAGAGCCTTTTCTGTGCTCCTTTGTTAATGGTTAAAACAGGCACACAAAGTTTGCAGGCTAAAAATACAATTACCGCCAAAAAAACTGATGAAGCCTTAATCTATTACAGAGTCTTAGTATAGTAAGTGGATATATGTAACCCCTCATTCCACAGCAATCACACACTATATACATATATTTCAAAAAGCACATTCTTTCAAACAAACTAAATTACAGATCCTTGTAACAATAACAGTGCTTACATTCTTATGGTTCTGTGAGATTAAAATAAGGGATTAAAAATAAGATTTAATGTAATAGTTCATCAATTCATCACTTGATCATATAATCTGAAGAAAATATTACTGTGGTAGAGCATACAATGTTAGATCAGTGATGTCTCTTATATACCCTCAACTGATCCCACATTATGACCAACAGCCAACAAACACAATATCACTAGCCTCAGTAGATCACTTCGTCTGCAGCAACAGTTAAATAATTCTTTTTCAGGTATAAACTCATAATCCTGGCAAGAACACTCTGAAATGATCAAGTGAACGATTTAAAAATCAAGATCATATTATTTTCAATTTAAGCAAAATTCTATTCAAGAACAGCCTTGCATTTAAAACAAAGCAAGAGGGGCCGGCGTGGCGGGTGAGGCCACTGCCTGTAGTGCTGGCATCCAATAGGGGCACCAGTTTAGGACCCAGCTGCTCCACTTCCGATCCATCTCTCTGCTACAGCCTGGAAAAGCAGTAGAAGATGCCCAAGTCCTTGGGCCCCACACCCATGTGAGAAACCCGGAAGAAGCTCCTGGCTCCTGGCTTCGGATCAGCACAGCACTGGCCATTGCAGCCAATTGAGGAATCAACCAGTGGATGGAAGAACTCTCTCTGTCTCACTGCCTCTCCTGTGTAACTCTGACCTTCATATAAATAAATAAATCTTTAAAAAATAAATAGGCCAGTGCCGCGGCTCACTAGGCTAATCCTCCACCTGCGGTGCCAGCACACCGGGTTCTAGTCCCAGTCGGGGCGCCAGATTCTGTCCCGGTTGCTCCTCTTCCAGTCCAGCTCTCTGCTGTGGCCTGGGAGTGCAGTGGAGGATGGCCCAAGTCCTTGGGCCCTGCACCTGCATGGGAGACCAGGAGAAGCACCTGGCTCCTGGCTTCGGATCAGCGCAGTGTGCCGGCTACAGCGGCCACTTGGGGGGTGAACCAACAGAAAAAGAAGACCTTTCTCTGTCTCTCTCTCTCACTGTCCACTCTGCCTGTCAAGAAATAAACAAACAAACAAACCAAAGCAGGAAAAGCTGTTGACTGAATAGTTCACTAGCCCAGCATACTAAGTTCATTATCTTCATCAAGGAATTCTAAGATAATCATGTGGAGACTTTTACATACCAGGCATTATATTCTGAGTTTTGGAGGTACCGAAAGCAGAGCAGCTAGGACTGGAACCAGCACTCTGATAGGGGCTGCCAGTCAAAAGCAGAAGCCATGGCCGGAGCCAAGGCTCACTTGACTAATCCTCCACCTGCGGTGCCGGCTCCCCGGGTTCTAGTCCCGGTTGGGGCACCGGGTACTAGTCCTGGTTGCTCTTCTTCCAGTCCAGCTCTCTGCTGTGGCATGGGAGGGCAGCGGAGGATGGCCCAAGTGCTGGGGTCCCTGCACCTGCATGGGAAACTGGGAAGAAGTACCCGGCTCCTGGCTTCAGACCGGCGCAGCATGCCGGCCATAGCGGCCAGTAGAGAGTGAACCAACGGAAGGAAGACCTTTCTCCCTGTCTCTCTCTCACTGTCCATAACTCTCTCTCTGTCTCTCTCTCTCTCACTGTCTAACTCTGCCTGGCAAAAAAAAAAAAAAAAAAAAAGCAGAAGCCTTACCTGCTATGCTACAACGACGCTTCCTCCTTTCTCTAAACTTTAAAGCAAGCATATGGGACATGGTTGAAAAGACTGATAGGAAATCTTGTAGTATTAATTATTTTCATGTTTATATTATTCACATACTTTAAATAAAGGTAAGGGAAAACTCATTTTTGTTGGCTACTTCCTCCAAAAACAAATTACCACATAAAAATATGCCACCTTGGCCGGCGCCGCGGCTCAATAGGCTAATCCTCCACCTGTGGCACCGGCACACCGGGTTCTAGTCCCGGTTGGGGCACAGGATTCTGTCCCGGTTGCCCCTCTTCCAGGCCAGCTCTCTGCTGTGGCCTGGGAGTGTAGTGGAGGATGGCCCAAGTGCTTGGGCCCTGCACCCCATGGGAGACCAGGAGAAGCACCTGGCTCCTGCCTTCGGATCAGCGCGGTGTG
The DNA here is from genome assembly GCF_033115175.1 of Lepus europaeus. Lineage (NCBI taxonomy): Eukaryota > Metazoa > Chordata > Mammalia > Lagomorpha > Leporidae > Lepus > Lepus europaeus. The sequence goes on from NC_084833.1 coordinate 75,139,166, forward strand.
CCGGCCGCAGCGGCCATTGGAGGGTGAACCAATGGCAAAGGAAGACCTTTCTCTCTGTTTCTCTCTCTCACTGTCCACTCTGGCTGTCAAAAAATTAAAAAAATAAAAAAATTTTAAAAATATGCCACCTCCTCTCCCAGCCAGTTGTATTAAGATATGCAAATTCAATTTTATTTTTAAAGATTTATTTTGTATTTATTTGAAAGAGTGACAGAGAGAGGTACAGACAAAGAGAGAGGTCTTCCATCCACTGGTTCACTCTCCAGATGGCCGCAACAGCCGGAGCTGTGCCAATACAAAGCCAGGAGCTTCTCCTGGTTCTCCTATGTGGGTGCAGGGGCCCAAGGACTTGGGCCATCTTCTACTGCTATCCCAGGTTGTAACAGAGAGCTGCATTAGAAGAGGAGCAGGCAGGACTAGAACCAGCGTCAATATGGGATGCCCGCGCCTCAGGCCAGGGCTTTAACCCACTGCGCCACAGTGCCAGCCCCTACAAGTTCAATTTTCTTTCAAGCAATACACTAGGTGGGAGAATGAAAAACACTTATAGAGGGCACTGGTGCTGTGGCATAGTGAGTAAAGCTGTCACCTGCAGTGGTGGCATCCCATATGGGCACCGGTTATAGTCCCGGCTGCTCCACTTCCTTACCTAGCTCTCTGCTATAGCCTGGGAAAGCAGTAGAAGATGGCCCAAGTCCTTGGGTCCCTGGACCAATGTGGGAGACCTAGAGGAAGTTTCTGGCTCCTGGCTTCAGATTGGTGCAGCTCCAGCCACTAGAGTCATCTGGGGAGTGAACCAGTGGATGGAAGACCTCTCTTCTCTGCCTTGGCCAAAAAAAAAAAGCTTATAGAGCAACTGTCCTTAACCTGAGTTTACAAAGCACCAAGAAATAAATTAAAAAAAAAAAAAAAAAAAAAGCCAAAGGGGCACAAGTATAGCATAGCCAAATGAAGCAATTTCAAAAATAAGAAGTGATTAAGCTAGAGTCAGATCCCATAACCCAGTTTATGGCTTGTTCCCCTTGAAGTTATGTTAACAATTTATTCTAAGAACTGCATAAAGTTGTCATTTCCAAATGTAATCTTACATAGTTATAAAAACTATTTCTCAAAGAAGGTTTTCTCCTAACTATATCCCACTCCCTAAAAATTTACTGTGGGCTTTGAGCCACCCCCACTACCCACGTACCAACTGCCTGACTTTGAGTCAAGGTTCTTCATGTCATCTAATTGTTAAATTTATTCACTACTTCTCAGTTAACAAAGTGTCCCAATGTAAGCATCTGCAAAACTAAGCTAGTAAGAGTCTACTAGGCCGGCGCCATGGCTTAACAGGCTAATCCTCTGCCTTGCGGCACTGGCACACCGGGTTCTAGTCCCGGTCAGGGCGCCGGATTCTGTCCCGGTTGCCCCTCTTCCAGGCCAGCTCTCTGCTGTGGCCCGGGTGTGCAGTGGAGGATGGCCCAAGTCCTTGGGCCCTGTACCCGCGTGGGAGACCAGGAGAAGCACCTGACTCCTGGCTTCGGATCAGCACGATGCGCCGTCCGCAGCGGCCATTGGAGGGTGAACCAACGGCAAAAAAAAGGAAGACCTTTCTCTCTGTCTCTCTCTCACTATCCACTCTGCCTGTCAAAAAAAAAAAAAAAAAAAAGAGTCTACTAAATAGGTTTCTGTAAGTATGAATCTTGTTAATGCGTGTCAATTACTCAAACACAGAAAAGATGCCTTAGCTATTCTCCTCATTTTGTACATTATGTCCTAACTAAACTGATGTCATCATACTTTGTGTAACATTGAAAATTGAAGTTTCCTTAAACTTTTAGTAAATATCTACCTTCAGATTAAAGTATATACATTTCTGTTTAGAAAACTTTTCCAGTGACTCCAGTGCAATCTACATTCAAAAATTCCAAAACGCAGTAATTATCAACATTTAATCTATAATAAAATACGAAAAGATTGAAACATCAAAACTTCATTCTAAGCTTTAAGATCAGCTAAACTTATCCCTATTTTCACACTGCAGTTGAAAACAAAAATACAAAGTAATTTTGAAAAATCAGCCCTAACTATGATACTGCTTCACTTCCAGTAGCCAAAAGCTGCCTGGAAATAAGAATGTTATATTCAGCTCTAAAGGCAGTAAGATTAAAATTCATACCCCCTCCACAATGTAGCCTCTGGCAATTGCTCCAGCTGTATTTCTCATTACACTCCATTTGTATCTCAGTTTCAGAGAACATGCTATTTACAAACAGATTTCATTGTTCCCAAATACAATTCAAGCCTTCTTGCCTAGGAATGTTTGTTTGTGGTCTTTCTTCCAGCTGAAATGCCTATTGCTCCTGACTACTTAGCATTTAAGGTCCAGTTCTCACCCTTATCACAAGCACCACCTATCTCATCTGATTTTTAATGTCATTTCATCTATACTTACCTCACACTATATGGTTAACACAGCTATCTGTATACATCTTCTCCATTAGACTGGACATGATCAGACATTTCACATTTAGATTTCTAAATAATCTCAACACATAACTTGGATATAACAGACAATATGAATTGTTAATGAGTACATTAATTTCCATAAGACTAACAAGGTCTTGTTTGGTAGAAATCTAGGTTTAAGCAGGTAAGAATGACTGATAATATATTCATCATTTATAGAAACAGGTATCAATGCACAGTTAAATCACATAAATCAGCGGGTTGGCATTATGGCACAGTGGGTTAAATCATGGCTCGAGACACTGTTATTCCACCTTGGAGTGCCAGTTCAAGTTCTGGCTGCTCCGCTTCCAATCCAGCTTCTTGCTAATGAGCCTGAGAGAACATCAGAAGATGGCCCAAGTACTTGGGTCCCTGCCACTTACATGGGAGACTGAGATTGAACTCTAGTCTTTGGCTTCAGCCTGGCCCAGCTCCAGCCATAGCAGTCATTTGAGGAATGGAATGAACCAACAAGAATGAAAGCTTGTGTGTTTTCTCTATCTCTCTTGTTCTGTCTCCCCAACTCCGTGTAACTCTGCCATTCAAATCAACAAAATAAACTTCCAGAAAAATCACATAAATGAAACAAGTTTCCAAAAATCATGTTAACTTTATATTGACTTACCATACCTTTTTAATTCTTACTGACCATCACTCAATATGGCAGTTTGTGTTTAAGTTAATTCATATATTTGGAACTAAAAACAAAACACACACACCTGGATTTCCAGACAAGCCAACAAAAGCCAAAGAGATCACAGTGTATCTGACTTCATTCAGAGACCCAAATCACCTAGTCTGACAATAATCAAAGGCACAATTTCCATGCTAAACTACACTTAGCTCCCTGCAAACTTGGCAACAGGATTATACATACTTCCCATCCTGCACTCTAAACAAACCAACCTCTAACTACCTGGGAAGAGAAACCTCCCAGCTTTCACATTACCAGCATTTGGGAAAGCAGCTAATGAACGGGAGAAAACAGGGACTCTAAAATGAAGACACAGGGAGGGGAGCTGAAGAGACCAATATCTATCAAGATAACTCCTGCCCTTAACAAGATCTTAAGGGCTCCCTATCCAGCCTCATCTCCTTCTCACCTTCACTAACACTTTGCAGGTCACCATACAGAACACAATATAAAGTTTTCCCAACCACACCATAAAAGCTCTTTCACTCCCTATATTCTACATTACTATATAAGCTAATTTAGAAGGATTTTCTTTGATCATTTGCAGATCACTATTCAACCTTAAAATCCCTGCTGCTTGCTCTATGAAACCATCACTAACTTTCTCCAAAGTTATTCAGTAACTCTTTTTTTTAAATTTATTTAAAAGGCAGTTATAGGGGCTGACACTGTGGTGCAGCGGGTTAACGCCCTGGCCTGAAGCGCTGGCATCCCATATGGATGCTGGTTCGAGTCCCAGCTGCTCCTCTTCCAATCCAGCTCGTGGGAGACCCACGTGGGAGACCAGGAAGAAGCTCCTGGCTTTGGATCAGTGCAGCTCCGGCTGTTGCGGCCATTTGGGGAGTGAAGCATCGGATGGAAGACCTCTCTCTCTCTCTCTCTGCCTCTCCCCTCTCTGTGTAACTCTTTCAAATAAATAAATAAATAAATCTTTTTTAAAAAATAAAAGGCAGAGTTATAGACAGGCAGAAGCAGGGAGAACGAGAGAGGCCTTCTGTCCACTGGTTCATTCCCCAAATGGCTGCAATAGCCAGAGCTAAGCCTATCTAAAGTCAGGAGCCAGGAGCCAGGAGCCAAGAGCTTCCGAAGGGTCTCCCACGTGGGTGCAGGGGCCCAAGAATGTGGGCCATCCTCTACTGCTTTCCCAGGCCATAGCAGAGAGCTGGATCAGAAGTGGAGCAGCTGGGGCTTGAACCAGCACCTATATGGGATGCCAGCACTGCAGGCAGTGGTTTTTACCTGCTATGCCACAGCGCTGGCCCCTCACTCTCTTACTTGATACTTTATGTAAAAAGATTGTACATTTATCACATTGTATTATAACTATCTGCTTACACATTTCACACTATATATACCATGTTCCTTTTAAGGTAAGGATCAAATATCCCTCATCTTTATACTCTTCTGGAGCTTTACCACTTTTCCTTAGCATCCCACTCATTGTTTCTGACTAAAGTATGCAACACAGCAAGAAAAAGACCTTTCTTTGTCTGTCTCACCATGCAACTTCTGCCATCTTATGGCTCAGCAAGAAGGCCCTCACCATATATATACTAGCACCTTGATAACGGAGTTCCCAGCCTCCAGAACTAAGAAATAAATTTTTAATACATTACTCAGTTTCTTGTAGCAGCAAATGAAAACTATTCCACATCACACACAAATTAATTCAAAATTGGTCATCTCTAAATTTAAGAGCTAAAACAATAAAACCTTTAAAAGGGAAAAGGTGTAAATCTGCATAATTAACCAATAGTTTCTTAGTAGCCAATGATTTCTTAGATTTGGCATCAAACAGTATAAATAGCTAAAGAAAAAGAAATTAGAATTCATCAAAATTACAGAGTTTTGTTTATCAAAGAACACCACAGAGTAAGTAGAAAAACAAGCCACGGGGCCAGCGGTGTGGCACCACCTTCAATGCCAACAACCCACATGGGCACCAGTTCTAGTCCCAGCTGCTCCACTTCTGATCCAGCTCTCTGTCATGGCCTGAGACAACAGAAGATGGCCCAAATCCTTGGGCCCCTGGAAGACCCCTCTCTGCCTCTCTCTGTAACTCTACCTTTCAAATAAACAAATAAACCTTAAAAAAAGCCACAGGAAAATAAACTATAAATCATGCAAGGATCTAATATCCAAAATATGCAAACTACAGTACTCATCTAGTATCCAGAATATATAAAGAACCAAATTTAAAAACAAGCAAAGAATCTAAACAGACATTTTCCAAAAAAATAAAATACACAAATGAGGGTGAGAATTTGGCACAGACTTAGTTAAAGCCCTCGTTGCTTGAGACACCCATTGCACATCACATGCTGGACTGCTTAGAGCAGTCCTGGCTCTGCTTCCAAGGAATTCAGCTTCCTACTGATGTGCAACCAGGGAGGTAGAGGTGATAATTCAAGTAGTTGGTTCCTTAAAATCCATGTGGGAGGCCCGGATTGAATTATGGGCTCCTGGATTCCATCTGGCCTAGTCCTGGGTGTTGCGGCTATTTGGGGAATGAACCAGGAGATGGAAAAAATTTTTTCTCTCTCTCTCTCTCCGTGTCTCCCCCTGTCACTCTGCCTTTCAAATAAATCAATCCTTTTTTTAAAAGCATGGAAAGAGATGCTAACATCTGCTGGTTTACTCCCTGGCTGCAACAAACCAGGGCTGTGCCAGGCTAAAGCCTGGACCCAGGAGCTTTTTCAAGGTCTCCTACGTGGGTGCAGGGACTCAAGGATTTGGGCTATCTTTTGTTTTCCCAGGCACGTTAGCAGAGAGCTGGATCGAAGTGGAGCAGCCAGAACTTGAACCAGCGCCCATGTGGAATCCGTTACCTGCTACACAGGTAATATGGCATTTTCTACCTTAGGGAGCCATAAACGTTCTTGGCCCATCATCACACTGGGTAGCATTAACTGCAAGTTTTGTACATCCAAATGACTTTTGATTTTAAAGAATTTCTTGTTATTTTTAAAGGTTGCCTTTGATTTTGATCCTTTAATTCTCTCAAAGTGTCAGGTGCACAAAATTACCTTCCTTTTTAAGCCTTCTGTCTTATCACCAGCCATTCATACTTCGTGGGTATGTATGTGGAGAAGGTTGCATGATCTTTCTGGCTCCACTCAGTGTCCCATGGTTCCTTTACTTGCATCTCACACTCTTCATCTCAGCCTCCTGACTGCAGCAAATCTCTCCTTAGTCAATGAGATTATGTTTATCTCCAGTAAACGCTACCTATCCTGAATGGTCTGTCATTGTCTGCCTTTAGAATCCTTTCTCCTCCTCCTCCTCTATTCTCTAAATAACGATGTGGCCAAGTTATACTCAAAGCTCACTCTGCTGAATATTTCCTCAGTATTTTGCAGAAAACACCAAATAAAAACACCATTTTAAAAGAGGTATTTTTTTTGTCCTTTTAGAATGTAAGCTCATTAAGAGCAGGGACAACATTTTCTGTTATGTTCTATTGTGCCCAATACACTGTAAATGCTCAAAAATACTGATGATGGGAAAAGAAAAAGATGATAACATCTTTAATCACTATGGAAATGCAAACAAAAATCACAGTGAGGTATCACTTCACACTCAACAGGGATAGCAATTTTAAAAAGGGGGAGGTGATGGGAGGCAGCATAGTGGTACAGAGGGTTAAGCTGCCACTTGCAAGGACAACCCAAACGGGGGCAAATTCGTGACCTGTCTGCTTTAATTCCAATCCAGTTCCCCAGGAAAACAACAGAAGATGGCTCAAGTCCTTGGGCCCTTGCGCTCATGTGGGAGAACTGGATGGAGTTCCAGGCTCCTGGCTTTGGCCTGACCCAGCCCTAGTTGTTGTGGCCATTTGCTGAGCTGGAGAGTATACCAGATGGAAGATTCTTCCTCGCCCCCAGTAACTCTGCCTTTCCAATAAATAAATCTTAAGGAAAAAAAAAAAAAAAAAAAACCTGAAAATAAGCACTGGCAAAAATATGGAGAAACTGAAATGTTCATACTATCACTGATGGGAATATAAAATGAAACAGCTGCCATGGAAAATTTCTCATAAAGTTAAATATAAATTCCATCGTTACAGATGGAGTGAGCATTTGGTACAGTAGCTAAGATGTCACCAGGGTTTCTTATACCCATACTGAAGTACCTTGGTTTAAATGCCAACTCATGCAACTCCTCCTGTGAATCAGCTTCCTGCTAATGTGCACCCTGAGGGGCAGCAAAAGATAGCGAGTATTTGGGTTCCTGCCACCCAGGTGAAAGACCTGGAATGAATTCAAAGCTCCTGGCTTAGGCCTGACCTGGCCCTAGCTGTTATAGGTATTTGGGGAGTAAAGCAGTAGATGAATAATCTCTGTCTCTTTCTACCTTTCAAATATAAAAAGTACAAAAATTTAAATTTTTTTAAAATCATCACAGACTCAGCAACTTTACTACTAGGTATAATCCTAAGAAAACTGAAAACATAGTCACATAAAAACTGGTACATAAATGTTCATAGCAGTATTTTTTTTTTTTTGAAGATTTTATTTATTTGAGAGGTAGAGTTACAGACAGTGAGAGGAAGAGAGAAAAGTCATCCTTCCGTTGGTTCACTCCCCAAATGGCTGCAACAGCCAGAGCTGCGCCTATCTGAAGCCAGGAGCCAGGAGCATCTTTCCAGTCTCCCACGCGGGTGCAAGGGCCCAAGGACTTAGGCCATCTTCTACTGCTTTCCCAGGCCATAGTAGAGAGCTAGATTGGAAGAGGAGCAGCTGGGTCTAGAACCGGCATCCATATGGGATGCTGGCGCCACAGGAGGATTAACCACGGGGCCAGCCCCAAGCAGTATTATTTTTAATAGCCAAAAAATGTGGACTGTCCATACAAGGAAATATCATTTAGTAGGAAAAAAAGAACTGAAATACAAACTCTTACATGCCCCAACAAACATGAACCTTGAAAACATTATGCTAAGTGAAGGAAGCAATATTCAATAGGTTACATATTATAATATATTGTTTTGTTTGTGTGAAATGTCTGGAATAGGAAAATCCATAGACAGAAAGTAAGATTCCTAGTTGTAGGAATGGGGGCGGCACTGTGGTACAGTGGGTTAAAGCCCCGGCTGGCAGTGCCAGCATCCCATATGGGTGACAGTTCAAGTCCCAGCTGCCTCACTTCTGATCCAACTCCTTGCTAATACACCAGGGACTGCAGAAGAAGATGGCCCAAGTCCTTGGGTCCCTGCACCCACTTGGGAGACCCAGAAGTTGTTCCTGGCTCCTGGCGTTGGATCAGCTCAGTTCTGGCCATTGCAGCCATTTTTGGTGAATGAGCTTTGGGATGGAAGACTTCTCTCTGTCTCTCTCTCTCTTTACTCTTTCAAATAAATAAAATAAATCATTTAAAAAAATTGCAAAATTGGGGGAGATTGGGAACAACTCTTCTCAGATACTGGATTTTTTTTTTTTTTTGAGTGAAAGAAAATGTTCTCGGCCGGCGTTGCAGCTCAATAGGCTAATCCACCGCCTGCGGCACAGGCACACGGGGTTCTAGTCCTGGTCGGGGCACCGGATTCTGTCCCGGTTGCCCCTCTTCCTGTCCAGCTCTTTGCTGTGGCCTGGGAGTGCAGTGGAGGATGGCCCAGGTCCTTGGGCCCTGCACCCGCATGGGAGACCAGGAGGAAGCACCTGGCTCCTGGCTGCGGATCAGCGTGGTGCGCCGGCCACAGCTGCCATTGGAGGGTGAACCATCGGCAAAGGAAGACCTTTCTCTCTGTCTCTCTCTCTCTGTCCACTCTGCCTGTAAAAAAAAAAAAAAGAAAGAAAAAAAGAAAAAAAAATGTTCTAGACTTACATACTGATGGTAATGCACATAGCATTATGAAGATGTTAAATACTTCTGAACTGCATGATTTAAAACAGTGGATATATTTTAATTTTTAGATTATAACAAAAAGATATATATAAATATATATTAATGTGTGCCCTTGCCTCACATTCCCCTTTCTCAATCTAGTTTCAAAACATTAACCGTTAATATTTAAAATTATTCAAGGGAAGGCATTTGGCCTAGCAGTTAAGACCCCTGCATCTCTTACTGGGGTAGCTGAGTTTAATGCCCACCTCTGACTCCTGATTCAGGCTTCCTGCTAATGCAGACCCTGGTAATTCAGCAGTGATGGCTCAAGTAACTGAGTTCCTGCTGTCTACATGGGAAACTTGGATTGAGTTCCCAGCTTTAGCTTAGCCTAGCCCTTACCACTACAGGCATCTGGGGTATGAACTACCAGATGAGGAGTGCTCTTTCATGATCACTCTCTCACACTCACAGACTTTCCTTCTGCCACTCAAAAACAAAAAACAAAAACAAAAACAAAAAACAAAAACTTCAATACAGTGCATGAATCAAAATTCTGCAACATTTCCAATTTATCAAAAGGGCCTGCTAATCTCCATTGTATGTATTACCTGCTATTTACCTTGGAAAAAACACTTCAATTACATTAAGCTATTTACATATTAGATATATTTAAAAGATGGTATATTGGGGCCAGTGGCATGGCACAATGGGTTAACACCCTGGCCTAGGGTGCCGGCATCCCATGTGGGCCCTGGTTGAAAACCCAGCTGCTCCACTTCCGATCCAGCTCTCTGCTGTGGCCTGGGAAAGCACTAGAAGATGGCCCAAGTTCCTGGGCCCCAGCACCTGCATGGGAGACCAGGAAGAAGCTCCTGGCTCCTGGCTTCGGATGGGTGTAGTTCCGGTCATTGCGGCCAATTGGGGAGTGGACCATCAGATGGAAGACCTCTCTCTCTCTACCTCTCCTCTCTCTCTGTGTAACTCTGGCTTTCAAACAAACAAACAAATAAATAAAGGTATATTTGCATTTCTTAAGCATTTACATGATAGCTAACTTTATTACCAACACATAAAATTCTAAACATATACAAGCAAACCATGACCCAGAGCTTTTAGCTGCATAAGAGTTGCACTGAGTATATCTTGTGAATTCATGTACAGAATTTATCTATAATCTTTAGTGAGAGAAGCAACTGAGAAAGCATGCCAAAGTTTCTTCAAACACTACTTGGAAGAATTCTTTGAGTACAACCTAGGCAGTTAAGAGGATTTCAAACAATAAGTTTATGCTATAAATACTAGTACCATTCCTGAAATCACTGCTGGAATTCCATGTATTCAGAGAAAACTCTCAGCACCTCCTATATAGTTCCTGGTACCAACCTATGGTCTCAATTCTACTTTTGCCACCTCCAATACTTCCATTCCAATGCTTACATAAAGATTCATTCTGAAACAATCATTTACTTTCTTTTACATTTTAACATTATCTGTTAAATGTATTTTATCTTTTTTATACCAAAAATGTCATATAGTTATACTCCAGGAACCATCTCTGAAAAACACTTCAGATCAATTTCTAGTTCCCTGTTAACTCCCTTTTTAAAAAATACTTGAGACAAGAGAGAGGCAGAGATAGACAGCCCCCATCTGCTCTCCTATTCCCCCAAATGACCAAGCCTAAGTTAGGAGCTGGGAACTCAACCCAGGTCCCCACATGGATGGCACGAATTCAATTACTTGAGCCATCACCAATGCCTCTCAGAGTTTCCATTAGCAGGAACCTGGAACCTGGAACCAGAGGCAGGTATTGAATCCAGGCACTCCAATATAGAATATAGATGCCTGCCCCGTTTCTTAAAATATTTTCTACTTTCAAAAACATGTCCTCAAAAACGTGTCAAAAAATTTTGTCATAACAATGTTTTGGAAAGTACCATCTTCTATCTAAATAAAACTGAACTTAATGCCTCATGAGTTCTATGAAACACAATAATTTGTTATGTGTTACCAATGTTACTGAATAACTTTATATATAAATCTGTAACCAGGTAATTGAAATTTACTACAACTAAAATAAATGCCATAAAAAAATTCCTAAATGTCTAGGAATTGATTTCCAGGCTATGTCCGTAAGTCCATAACATGGTTCCTGACTAGAAAAGAGATACAGAATAGAACAGTTCCTATTCTACTCAGAAAACACACAAAACCCAAACTCTATATAAAAGTATGGTAACACTGCAGTTTATCAAAATTAGAAACTTAATATTAGACTAATAGGATGAGAGAGAATTAATCAGTATTATTTCTTATGAAAGAAGTTTCTTTATTAAAAGCAAAGTAAGAGACTGTATTGTGGTGCAGCACATTAAGCCACTAGTAGGGATGCCCACATCACACATGGGATGTGTCAGTTTAAGCCCCAGCTACTCTGCTTCTGATCCAGCTCTCTGCTGATCAGCCTCAGAAGCAGAGGATGAGGCTCAAGTCCTTTAGTTCCTGACACCCATGTGGGAGACTCAGATGGAGTTCCTAGCTCCTGGCTTCAGCCTGGCCTAGCCCATGGTTTTGCAGCCATTTGGAGAGTAAATCAGCAGATGGACTATCTTTCTCTCTCTTCTCCTCTGTCACTACACCTTCCAAATAAATAAAAAAGCCTGTGTCATGACACAGCAGGTTAAACCATTGCCTGCAGCACTGGCGTCCTATATAGGGACCAGTTGAAGTCCTGGCTGCTCTAATTCTGATTCAGCTCCCTGATAACGTATCTGGGAAAGCAGCAGAGGACAGCCCAAGTCCTTAGACCCCTGTGCCCACACAAGAGACCCAGAAGCTCCTGGCTCCTGCTTTGGCTTGGCCCAGGCCTGGCAGCTGTGGCCGTTTGGGGAATGAACCAGCAAATGAAGACTCTCTCTTTGTCTTTCATATAAAAAAAAAAAAAAAAAAAAAAAAAAAAAAACTTTAAAAAAATATATCAATAATCCCTTTTTTAAAAAAATAAAAATAAAAGCAAGGTAGTTTAAAGAAAATGTATATGAAAGGAGGGTTCTATTTTGACAGTGGATTTGACAGGAGGAAAGGAAGATATTCTGTGTCTAAGGAAGGGTATGTACAAAGCTTATAATTTGGTAGTCAGGAATTTATTCTGGCATAATTGGTACCTACTGGCCTGGCTTTTATGAGAAAATGGCTTTAATGTTAAAATAAAATGAAGACAGACCATTATAATAAATGACACAGTATTTTTTAAGAAAAACGTTTTAGATATCAGACTTTTTTTGCCCTAACAAATCTACTTTCCAAGTCAGACTGCAAATTCTTTCCAATCTACTTAACAACATGACACAATCAAAGGATTGTGCCACATATCTTGGTCATAATCTTTCAACGTTTGGTCACTGTTATCGCCCCAATAAAATGCAAAATGATTTTCAGAGTTCAAAGTATCTCATAAATCTAGTTCCTTTCCGAGTACCCTTTCTTCCCTAAACAAACTCTTCTCTAGAGGTAAACCTTTTTCTTAGTCTCAGAACATTTACACTATTAAAATCGAGGACTCCAAAAAGCTTATTCCTACCAATATTAAGTATGTTAGAATCTAAAACTGAAAAATTATAAAAATATTAGTTTTTTTTTTTAAATAAATATTTACTTATTCGAAAGAGAGAGGTCTTCCATTCTCTGGCTCATTCCCCAAATGGCCACAATGGCCGGAGCTAAGCTGATCTAAAGCCAGGAGCTTCTTCCAGGTCTCCCACATGGGTGCAAGGGCCCCAAGACTTGCCATCTTCCTCTGCTTTCCCAGGTGCATTTGCAGGGAGCTGGATGGGAAGTGGAGCAGTTGAGACTCGAACCAGCGCCCATTTGGGATACCAGTGCTGCAGGCTGGGGTTTTAACTCACTGCATCCACAGGGCCGGCCCCAATATTAGTTTTTACATAGTAAAACCCATTACAAGTTAACATTGTTCATGAGAAATAACTATTTTTTCAAAACAAAAATTCAGATGAGTAGCATTGCTGCAAGAACTCTTCGCCAGCTAGTTTAATGGAAAACAGCTAATTCTCATCATCTGTTAATACACTCAATGTGTTGTAATATCATAAGTCACAGTCTCTGGAAAACTCCATTGTACGCTTGTAAAGAATGAAAATGAAAAAGGTAAATAATATTTTAGTGTATGAATACAGTTTTCACTTCACAAACTTACAAAAGGGTCACAGAATCCAAGAATCCTTGGGCCACACTTTAAAAATCCATTATCAACATGTCAACAAAGGAACAAAGGCAAAACTATGGAGCAAAGATACTCTTCTATCATTAAGACTTGAACAAATGGGCATCTATATGGGAAAAAATTAATGTAGGCACACTCTACACAAAAATTAACTCAAAATAGATCACAGACCTAAATGTCAAATGCAAAATTACAAAGTGCTTAGAATAAAGGAGAAAATCTAGATGACCTTGGCTTTGGTGACAATTTTTTAGCTATAGTAAAAGTCATGGTCCACAAAAGTAAGAACTGATAAGCTGGACTTCAATGAAATTAAATTTTGCTGCTCTATGAAAGATACCTTCAAAGTGAAAGAAAAACGTTCACAGACTGGGAGAAAATGCTCACAAAATCTGTTATTTGCTAATGGACTATTATCCAAAATTTATGAAAATTCACAATAAGAAAACAAAGAACCTGACTTTCAGAACAGGTCAAAGACCTTAACACTTACCTCATGAAAGATATACTAATGACAAATAACCACATCAGGGAAATGTAAATTAAAACAACTGAGGGGCAAGGAGGTAGCACAGTAGTTAAGGTGCTACCTGGGACACTGCATCCCATATCAGAGTCCTGGCTACTTCACTTAGAATCCAGCTTCCTGCTAATATACACTCTAGAAGGTAGCAGATGATGGCTCAAGATTTGGGACGCTATCACCTTCATGAGAGACTGGGATGGAGTTCCCACAGTTATCCACAGTGAACCACTAGATAGAAGATTTCTCTCAAATAAAATGAAAATAATTTTTTTTTTTTTTGGACAGGCAGAGTGGACAGTGACAGAGAGAGACAGAGAGAAAGGTCTTCCTTTGCCGTTGGTTCACCCTCCAATGGCTGCCACTGCCGGCGCACCGCGCTGATCCGAAGGCTGGAGCCAGGTGCTTCTCCTGGTCTCCCATGCGGGTGCAGGACCCAAGCACTTGGGCCATCTTCCACTGCACTCCCGGGCCACAGCAGAGAGCTGGCCTGGAAGAGGGGCAACCGGGACAGAATCCGGCGCCCTGACCGGGACTAGAACCCGGTGTGCCGGCGCCGCAAGGCAGAGGATTAGCCTAGTGAGCCACAGCGCCAGCCGAAAATAAATTTTACAAAAGGGATATCACTAATAAATAAAAGCTTATAAAATACACACACCCACACACCCACACAAAGATACCTCCTACACACCTACTGGAACAGTCAAGTCCCAAACAATGACAACATCAAATGCTGGGCAAGGACGTGAACTACAGGAACTCTCATTTATTACTGGTGGGAATGAAAAAATTGTGTAGCCACTTTGGAAGACATTTTGGCAATAGCTCACAAAATTAAACATACTCTTACCACACAACCCAGCAATTGTGTCCTTTGTATTTACCCAAATGAATAGAAAATTTGTGTCCAACAAAAACATACACAGTTGTTTATAACATCTTTCTAACCTCAAAAATTGGAAGCAACCAAGTTGTCCTTTGGTAAGTGAAGGGAAAAATAAACCATGATACGTCCATACAATGGGATATGCAGCATTAAAATGAAATGAGCAATGAAGCCATAAAAAGACATGGAAGAAACTTCAATGCACATTACTAAGTGAATGAAGACAATATGAAAATGCTACATAATTTATGATTCTGTCTACAATTTAAAAAGACTACATAATGTATGATTTCAACTATATGACATTCTGGAAAAATGAAAGCAATATAAAGAAGAAAAATATCAGTGGTTGCCAGAGGTTGGAGGAGAAGGCAGATGTACTTGGCAAAGCACAAAATATTTTTAGGGAGTTAAACCACTCTGTACAATGTACAAATGATCTATGTCACACATTTGTTCAAATCCATAGAATGTACAGCACACTAGGAGTGAATCCTAAAGTAAACTATGGCCTTTTGGTGATAATGATGTAGATATGTTTGTCAATTGTAATGACTATCATTTTGAGGGCTAGGGGCAGATGTTGATAATGGACAAGGCTATGCAAGTGTGAGGGTACCAGGCATAAGGGAAATCTCTTGTACCTCCCGCTCAATTTTGCTGTGAAACCAAAACTACTCTAAAAATAAAGTCTACAAAAAGAAAAAAAAATGATATAAATAAATGGGTATAATTTATTAATTTTCTAAGATATAAAAGTCACTAAGTAAAAAGTTGCACTGAAATGACAGCACCCAACTCCAATGCCAGATTAGTTGGGTTCAAATCCCAGTTCACCTCTTCTTGACTGTGTAAATTTAATAAATTTACTGAATTTCTCACTGCCTGAGTTTCTACTTCAGTAAAATGGGGATAATAATAGGGCGTCTTTCACAAAGCTTTTAAACAAAGTAACAAGTTAATAAATGTAAAGCATTCAGTAAGGTGTGCAGCACAAAATTACTCCATATAAATATTTGCTAAATATAAAAACAATCTAGGCACAAGCACAAAGAACATGCCCACTGCTACCTGCATACTAATATAAGTTGAGGAATTATGAACATTCAGATAATCTGGCAAATCACCCTTCTGAACATACCTTTAAACACAAAAGTTTAGGTTCATCAAGATTGCCTTTTAAATGGATATAATTAGTCAAATCTAACTGCCCAGAAGGGTTCTCTGCCAATAAATAATATAGATAACCAAACGATATATAAAATATTCTTCAAGGTCAAATCCAAAAGTTTCTCTCTAGAGAAAAGTATAAAGTAGTTTAACTGGGAACATGGTGAGACAGAACACAAAGTAACGGAAATACCAACTTAGCCAGCAAAAGAACAGGAAGAGTAAAAATTAAACCTTCACTTTGAAAGTCTGAGGCTACCTCTTCTTGGTAGGACTCTAACCTCTTGCCAAGAATCCTTGAAGTTTATTTTTTCTTCTTTGATTTTAAGAGAAAATCATGAAATTACGCACTTTGGAACTGATGAAAACAAAAATAACTTTTTATACATTATGGTGAACTTTCATATTGTATATTCTAAACAATTAAGGTCAAATAATTTTATTGAAATTAAAGCAATTCTAAAGTAATTAATTAAAACAATTCATGTAGTTCTTAAAATATCAAAGTAAACACTTCATACAAATGCTTCACAGATGATATGAAAGAAAAAGCCTAGTTACTACACATTAGTTCTTTGGTTTCTTTCTTGCCACTCTAAATTAAATGGAGGCATGTTTAAAATTTATCCATATGTATAAAAATATAAACATAAAAATCCATAGATGCCTAAAGCCTAATAAATATTTCTTAAAATAAAATCCACCAATGAAGCATAGTTATTTAGCAGAGCTATCCTGGTATTAGTTTGCTAATTACAAAAAAAAAAAAAAAACCTCCAAAAATGGGTCAATGTTAGTTCTATTTAGAGTTTTTTAAAATGCAAACTACATAGGCTGCCATTTAGCTTAGAGTTAAAGCAATGGTTAAGAGGGCTGCCACTATGGCCTAGTGAGTTAAGCCTCCGCATGCATTGCTGCACCTGCATCCCATATGAGTGCTAGTTCAAGTCCTGGCTACTCCACTTCAATCCAGCTCCCTGCTAATGTGGCTGGGAAAGCAGTGGAAGACGACACAAGTGCCTTGGCCCCTGCACCCACATGAGAGACCAGGAAGAAGCTCCTAGCTCCTAGATTCTGATTGGCCCAGCTCCAGCCATCGTAGCCACTTCAGGAGTGAACCAGCAGATAGTAGAACTCTCTGTAACTCTGCCTCTCAAATAAATAAATAAACCTTTTAAAAATAAACAAATAGGGCCGGCACCATGGCTCACTTGGCTAATCCTTCGCCTGCGGCGCCAGAATTCCATATAGGCACCGGGTTCTAATCCCGCTTGCTCCTCTTGCAGTCCAGCTCTCTGCTGTGGCCCGGGAGGGCAGTGGAGGATGGCCCAAGTGCTTGGGCCCCTGCACCCACATGGGAGACCAGGAAGAAGCACCGGGCTCCTGACTTCGGATCGGCGTAGCTCCCGCCTTAGCAGCCATTTGAGGGGGTGAACCAACGGAAGGAAGACCTTTCTCTCTGTCTCTCCCTCTCACTGTCTAATTCTACCTGTTAAATAAAAAAAATAAAATAAAATAAACAAATAAAACACTGGTTAACATGCCTTCATCCCATATCCATTATCAGAGTACCTGGATTCTACACCTGCCTCTGGCTCTGGGTTCCAGGTTTCTGCAATTGCAGACCCTGGAAGGCAGTGGTGATTAATGAAGTCATTGGGTTCCTGCCACACATTGGGAAACTTGGATTGAGTTTCTGGCTCACAGACCTACTGTTGCAGTCATTTGGGGAATGAACCAGTGGATAGGAGCTCCCTCTCGTTCTTTCTCTGTCTCTCTCTCAAATAAAACAAAACATATAATGTACTACAGCTGACATTCCTTATCTATGTGTTTCATATGCAAATTAAATCAACAGCAGATTTGTGGGGAAAAACTGTCTGAAATAAACATGTACAGACTTTTGTCATTAGTGCCCTCATCAACAGGGTTTTTTTTTTATTTTTTTATTTTTATTTTTTGACAGGCAGAGTTAGACAGTGAGAGAGAGAGTTAGAGACAGTGAGTTATAGACAGAGTGTTAACAATCATTTCTATTATCTTAGGTTTTACAGTTAATATATAGATAAAGCATGTAAATACAGGAGTTTGCACTTAAATTACATGCAAATACTATGACATTTTATAAAAGGAACTTGAACATCCAGGATTTTTCGAATTGACAAGGAGTCCTAGAACTAATCCTGGTTGTTTCAGAGGTTTGGCCCAGCAGTTAAGACACTCATGTATCATATCAGAGTGCCCTGTTCCAGTCCTCTCTACCACCTCTGATCTAGCTTCCTGCTAATGTGCACTCTGCGAGGCAGCAGATGGTAGCTCAAGTATTTGAATCCTGGCCACCCACTCACATGGGAGACCCAGTTGCATTCCGGGCTCTCTACTTCAGCCTGGCCCAGCCCTACTTGTTCTGGGCATTTGGGAAGTCAATCAGTAGATGATCGACCTGTCTCTACCTTTCAAATAAAATGAAAACAAACATTTAGAGGAAAAATGGAACATAACTAGATATATCCAGGAGAAAAAAAAACGTACATTTGTTGAATTCTATTACAGACATCAGACATTTTACATGTATAGTCAAATAATATTACTACCACTTTGACCACTCCATTACTATTTTTATCTATTTCAGAACTATTAAAGACTAGCAGAGGAAGATCAGATCGAATAATGAAAATATAAATCATAGGGTTAATTCCTATGGGAAAGAACAATAAGTCCACACATTAACTACAAAATAACTTTTTATAAAATAATATCTGGGGGCCAGCACTGTGGCATTGTGGGTAAAGTTGTGGCCTGCAGTGCCAGCATCCCACAAGGGCACCGGTTTGAGTCCTAGCTGCTCCACTTCCAATCCAGCTCTCTGCTATGGCCTGGGAAAGTAGTAGAAGACGACCCGAGTGGGAGACCCAGAAGAAGCTCCTGGCTCCTGGCTTTGGATCAGCACAGCTCTGGCTGTTGTGGCCATCAGGGGAGTGAACCAGCAGATGGAAGATTCACACACACTCTCTCTCTCTCTCTCTCTCTCTCTCTCTGTAACTCTGCCTTTCAAATAAATAAATCTTTTAAACAAATTACCTTTTTGAAAAGCTCCAGTTATTTCTTTTTTTATTATTATTATTATTTTTTTGACAGGCAGAGTTAGACAGTGAGAGAGACAGAGAGAAAGGTCTTCCTTTCCATTGGTTCACCCCCCCCAAGTGGTCGCTAAGGCCAGCATACCACGCCGATCCGAAGCCAGGAGCCAGGTGCTTCCTCCAGGTCTCCCATGCTGATGCAGGGCCCAAGCACTTGGGCCATCCTCCACTGCCTTCCCCGGGCCACAGCAGAGAGCTAGACTGGAAGAGGAATAACCGGGACAGAATCCGGCACCCCAACCGGGACTAGCACCCGGGGTACCAGTGCCGCAGGCAGAGGATTAGCCTAGTGAGCCGCAGCCCCAGCCCGTTATTTCATTTCTAAAGAAAGATCTTGAGACAGATTTTCCACTTCTGTCTTTATCATATCACCTTGGTGATCAGACCTCACTTACCAGATTTCTTCTTGACAATATGCAAACTAAACACCCATAAGATGTTATCAACTAAGATATTAGCAACCAATATTTACTTTAAAGTGGAATTAATTCAGGGAATTAATTTTGAAATATAATTTCAATGATTATACAAACCATTAGCCCAAATACAAACCCTACCTTTTTAAAAAATATATTGGATCTCATTTTTCTTTTTTTTTTTTTTTTAAAGATTTATTTTATTTATTTGAAAGACAGAGTTACAAAGAGAGGCAGAGACAGAGAGAGAGGTCTTCCATGCACTGGTTCACTCCCCAGATGGCCGCAACGGCCGGGATCCGAAGGCAGGAGCCATGAGCTTCTTCCAGGTCTCCCACATGGGTGCAGGAGTCCAAGCACTTGAGCCATCTTCTACTGCTAACCCAGGCCACAGCAGAGAGCTGAATTGGAAGTGGAGCAGCTGAGTCTCAAACCAGTGCCCATATGGGATGCCAGTGCTTCAGGCCAGGGCTTTAACCCGGTGCACCTCATTGCCTGCCCCCAAACTCTACCTTTTAATACTCAAAACATTCAGAAATTCTTTTTAAGATTTATTTATCTACTTGAAAGTAGGAGTTACACAGAGAGAATAGGAGAGGCGCAGAGAGAGAGAGAGAGAGACAGACAGACAGACAGACAGAGAGGTCTTCCATCCGCTGGTTCACTCCCTAACTGGCCACTAAGGCCAGAGCTGCACTGATCCAAAGACAGGAGCTTCTTATGGGTCTCCCATGTGGGTGCAGAGGCCCAAGGACTTGGGCCATCTTCCACCACTTTCCACCAGCGAGTTAACACCCAGGCCATAGCAGGGAGCTGGATTGGAAGTGGAGCAGCTGGGACTCGAACCGGTGCCCTTATGGGATGCCAGCACCGCAGGCGGCGGCTTCACCCACTATCCACAGCGCCGGTCTCACAAATTCTTACTTTTCAAAAAAATCGTTTGCAGGTCAGTGTTGTACCCAGTAGATTAAGCAACTGCCTGTAACACCAGCATCCCTTATAAGATTAGGTTGTGGTCCTGGTTGCTCTACTTCCAATCCAGCTCCCTGCTAATATGCCTGGGAAAGCAGCGGAAGATGGCTCGCATGTCCAGGCCCCTGCCACCCACATGGGAGACCCAGACAAAGCTCCTGTCTTCAGCCTGGCCCAACCCCAGCTGTTACAGCCATCTGGGGAGTGAACCAACCAATAGATCTCTGTTAACTCTGCCTTTCAAATAAACAAAACTTCAAAAAGTATTTCCACAACGAAAATTATTCAGGGTCTAATTTCAATTCATAGCACATGAATACCTATGCTGTGTCTACCATAGAGTTATGTTTGCAACGGATGCTTAATAAGAACAACTTGAATTGGTTTTAGAAGATAAAACAGATTGTGACTGAAATGAATTATCTCTGGAAATTCACTCGAAACAATATGAATTAAAAATGGACATGGGGCTGGCACCGTGGCTCACTTGGTTAATCCTCCACCTGCGGCGTCGGCATCCCATAAGGGATGCATCCCATAAGGGCCCTGGGTTCTAGTCCTGGTTGATCCTCTTCCAGTCCAGCTCTCTGCTGTGGCCTGGGAGGGCAGTGGGGATGGCCCAAGTGTTTGGGCCCCTGCACCCACATGGGAGACCAGGAAGAAGCACCTGGCTCCTGGCATCGGATCGGTGCAGGGCCAGCCGTGGCGGCTGTTTGGGGGGTGAACCAACGGAAGGAAGACTTTTTTTCTCTCTCTCTCTCTCTCACTAACTCTATCTGTCAAATTAAAAAAAAAAAAAAAAAAAAGGGATATTAAATCCACTAACATAAGAGGCTGTGGTGCAGCGAGTTAACACCCTGGTCTGAAGCACCGGCATCCTATATGGATGCCGGTTTGAGACCCAGCTACTCCACTTCCCATTCAGCTCTCTGCTTTTGCCTGGGAAAGCAGTGGAAGATGGCCCAAGTGCTTGGGCCCCCGCACCGGCGTGGGAGACCCAGAAGCAACTCCTGGCTCCTGACTTTGGATCGGCGCAGCTCCAGCCGTTGCGGCCAACTGGGGAGTGAACCAGGGGATGGAAGACCTCTCTCTCTCTCTGCTTCTTCTCTCTCTGTGTAACTCTTTCAAATAAATAAATAAATCTTTAAAAAAAAATCCACTAACATTAAGTATCACATTTCAGGGAACCATGTCAAAATGTATGGTGACATAGCAGGTTAAGTCACCAACTGTAATACCGACACTCCATCATCCACATGGGAGACCCGAATGTTCCAGCTTCCTGGCTTCAGGCTGGCACAGCCATTGCACCCATTTGGGAAATGAATCAGTGGATGGAAGATGCCTCCCCCTCTCCCCATAACTCTGCCTTTCAAAAAAATAAATACATTTTTAGAAAAATGTAAATGCCTGAAGACAATAAATTTAGAAAGTATAGAAAAAATATTCATATCAAAAAGTATGATAGGCCGGCGCCGCGGCTCAATAGGCTAATCCTCCACCTGCAGCGCCGGCACCCTGAGTTCTAGTCTCGGTCAGGGCGCCAGATTCTGTCCCGGTTGCTCCTCTTCCAGTCCAGCTCTCTACAGTGGCCCGGGAGTGCAGTGGAGGATGGCCCAAGTCCTTGGGCCCTGCCCCCACATGGGAGACCAGGAGAAGCACCTGGCTCCTGGCTTTGGATCAGCAGTGCACGGACCGCAGCAGCCATTGAGGGGTGAACCAACGGAAAAGGAAGACCTTTCTCTCTGTCTCCCTCTCTCACTGTCCACTCTGCCTGTCAAAAAAAAAAAAAAAAGAAGTTATAAATTTAAAAACTGTTTTGCTTGTACTTTCATCTTTATGGATGCTTGACACAGTCTATATTTGTAGAAGCTACTTTTTATGTATATGGACTGACTTCACTCTATCCCCCAACTCCACTTGAGGATTAAATGATAAAATGGTAAATAACTGCCTGGAAAATTCATGTCCTTCAAATACAAGGTCTGCTATTCTACCCTGATTATGGCCAGTACAAGCGGAAATTAAATGAAAATCATGTTTATTTTTACAAATACATTTCAACTTTAACAACTTTTTGCAAATTAGGGATACCACATAAAACTATAACCCACTAACACTTAAAAGCAAAGCAAAAGGATCTTTCTTCAACAAGTATATAATGTAGTACAAACGAAGCCGCAATTCACAGATTATAACTAGCACTTCTCAATAAGGAAAGAACTTGGCAAGGAAGTACACAGACACCACCTCCACACTGCAAGGGCTATAGAAAAAACAAAAGTCTTAAACATATTTTTGTTAAATGTTGCCATTTTAAAAATGAAATTGCTTTCATTAGGCTCAAATAAGTAGGTATTAGTTGTTGGGGACATTAATGGGTACAAAAGAACTAGGCTTTGTTAATAAGTTCCTGAAAGAGTAAAAATTACTTGAAATGACAGATCTCCACATCAAGGCCTAAAGTTCACACTGTCAATTCCAAGAACTGTCTGTGGAAGCCTTTTCAGTTTTTCAAAGCATGTTAAACTATGTGTGGGAAGAAGGTGTTTAGTAGAGCACTTATTACTGGTCAGACTTCCTTTAAATTTATTTCATTGGTGAAAAATTACTAAAAGGGCATTTTAAACAACACAAGGAAAATGGTATCACTGTTTTAAAACCTAACTGAAAATAGGCACCTTAACTTTTACACAGTATTAAAAAAAAATCAAGCACTACACTAATATCATTAATATATATTCAAGTTTCCAAAAGATGGGAGCTTATAAACACAGCAGAGGTAGAAAAAGAACTACAAAGAGACAGCCTCCTCTGAACGTACTCCCAGCTAGCATTGGCAGTCACAGCTATTACAAGAGAAAAGACTAATAACAACTGTAAAACCACAAGCAAATACAGCTCTTCTAAACCCATCTAACCAATTTTCCATTCTTTTTAGCGTTGTGTGGAAGAATCAGTGCTGCATGTGAAGTAAGTTACAAACCTTCATGAAAACTTTTTAAAAGTTCTACCCATTCTTGTTATAATTTATGATTTTGAGTTAGGGAAGATGAAAATAGTTAACTTAGTTACAAGTAGCTTCTTCATCTCTCTGCACCAAGAAAATAACAAAAGAATTAATACAATATCAGTACAAACAATAAGACTTCATAGGGCAAGTCAAGTAGTCTTTTGAAGGGATGTAAACAGTAGAAATGTCTACCCCAAATACCAGATGATCCAAATATCTTATGGCTTCATGATGCATTTTAAATAATTTTCTGTTTGAAGAATATATATTCTCTAAACAGGCAAGGACGAACAGTTAAAAACTTGTTTGCAATAATATCACAGATAACCCAATAGTATTAATTTTTTTAAAAACTTCCCCACAGCAGAGGAACAAATCACAACAAATAAAGTGTTTTTTTCTGTAGCAATAACTTGTCCTAACAACAATTCATGAGCAAAGTATCTTGGAAGAATGCACATTTTGTACTTTTTTATTTTATTTTTTTAAGTGCAAACCTTAAGGCCAAAGTCCAAATGAGAAATCAAAACAGGACTCCTGACAGCGAATTCCCTTTCAGGACATGCTCGCTCTTGCTTCAACAGCAGAGCAAAGTAACTTTCACGTACGACGAAAAGTCAACACAGGCAAATGTGTCCAGTAGTCATTTTTAAAAAGGAGAACTTGCTGCTGTGAATATTTCCCTATTTTTCCCCGAAACATTTCAGACTGACTACTGACTCAAAGCTTGAGTAATCCACTAAGCTTTATACCCCGAGGTAATAACGCAATGAAAAAGGAGGTGGCTTCTAGGTGGCTTCCAGGTTTGAAAAAAGTTGGGAGGAGTTCGCTCTATTAATGGTACGCAAGTTAGTGAATGGAGAGAGACTACGCCGCAGAAGCCCGTGTCCTCAAAGGACAATCGGCATAAATGAACACGTTCCACACTCAAACACTTCTCTACCAACGTTTCTAAAGAGACATTAATCGTGGCTAAGTGTATTAACCCATTTTAAAATCTAACTGTACACCTCACTCAAGCTTCTAAATTCAAACCGCCAGGGTTAACAGTTCAGGAATGGACACTAGCACCAGCAAAATCTTTTCCACATCGCATTTTAACGAGGGGTGAAAGCTGACATTCACAGCCTACCCCAGTCAAGAGCCAGAACAATACAACGATTACATTCTACCGGAGGCAAATAAAAACTCCCAACTTCCAACTTCACTTTCACTTCCACGAAAAAAGGTAATCCAGGATGAAAGTCGGGGCGTAGCATGTGATAATTAAAACACAACGAGTTGAAAGAACTGAACTAAAGCAACAGAGGCAGAAAAAGGCAACCCAAATGGGGGCCGGGAAGTGGAAGAGAAAGCTGGGAAGGAAAAAGCAGCCAGTGGAGTAAAGGAAGTGGGAACCCCTTCCAGAGGCAGCCGTGAGAGCTGCGGTCTAAGAGGCTCTGAGGCCACCGAACCGCCAGTCTACGGAAACCCGAAGGCGGCTAATGGGGAAACAATGAGCCGGCGAGACCGGGAGCAAGCCGGGAGCCGCTCAGGCGAGGGCGACAAGGCGGCACGGGACGGCTGGGACGAAGAGCACAAGGCTGCTGGAGCCAGAGGGGAAGGCAGGTCGGCGGGGTGAGGGACCCCTAGGAAGCGGGAGGGGAGTGGCCAGCCCGAGGCTCGGTCCCAGAGACCCGGCGGCCGCAGGCCATGAAGGCAGGTGTGATAGAAGCACAGGGAGCACACGAGCGGCCGTGCCACTCCGACGCAGGCAGGGAAGAGACAGCTGAAGGCGGTAAGGAGAGAGAAGGAGACAAGGACGCGGGTGACGCCGGGGGTGGGGGAGGCGCAGTGGGCTTCACTCACAGTCCAGGTGCTTTTTCTTGGGCCCCATGATCTCGTGGGTCGTGGCCTTGCATACTGTCTTGGATACGGCGGAGCCGGTGACACTGTGCTGGGCGGCGGTGATTCGGTCCGTCAGGCTCTGGCCAGACATCTCTGCTGCTGCTCCGCCACCCCTCCCGCTCGGCAGCCGGCGGGGACCGGGACCCCCAGACGCCGGAGGTCCCCACCCCCCACCGCACCCCCTACCCCCACCGGCTCCTTCCCCGCCTGCCGGCCTGGGGCGGGGCTCAGGGCCGCGCGCTGCCACTCAGCCCGAAGAGAACCGGCTCGTGTCAGCCGCGGGGTCGGACACGATGTCGGGCGCTCCCGTGCCCCCGCCTCAGCTCAGCCCACCCCTCCCCTGGTCAGCTGGAGCCGGGCCGGGCAAGAGGGACAGGCAGCTGCAGGAAAATGGCGGCGCCAGGCTCCTCCTCGGAGCTTTCCGGGCTGCCCCCGGGTCACGTGACTCGGGCGCCGCCCCTCCTTCTCCCTTCTCCCGCCCCCTTTTCCTTCCCTTTCCTCTTCGACGCCCGCCCTCCCTCGCTCAGCGAGGGAAGAGCGGGGCGGCGCCCGCGCGTTACGTGATGGAACCCGCCCGGCGGGCGCAACAGGAGGCCCGCCCGGGGGCAGTGCGCGGCCCAGCGCGTCACGTGACGCTCCCTGCCAACAGGTCGCGGGGCTGGGGGGGTCACAGAAGGGGGTGGAGTGGGGCGGCCGGCTTCTCCCCTCTCTCACCCCACCCTGAGGGTGTCCTCGTGTCTGTGATGGAAACCAACGTCTTGACAAAGAGGAGGTGCAGCTGCCTGCACAGCTTCCCGTGAGGAAGGTGGTGTCTAGAGTTCCGACTCTCGGGGCTTCCCTGGCAGAGTGAATTCGTTCGGAGACGCCCCCAAAGCCGTCCTCCTGACTTAAAGGAGAAGCTTCGGGCGGCCTATTTCCTAAACCCTGCCGGCAGGCCTGTCTCTGCTGTGGAAGTGTTGAAGCTCTCCCAGAATGGTTTCTCCCTGCCTTCCTTGAGAGGCTTGGAAATGTCACCTGGTTTTGTTTATCTCTACCCTGAAAACGTTGCTGCCAGTCTAAATTTAGATACAAACCGACCAGTATTCATCTTCTGGGGTGTCAAATAGGACAGGAAACACATAGCTTCCCTGGAATTTGAAAAGGGAAGTAGTAGGATGATGTCAACAGCGATTAGCTTGACCCTACAAGGCTGACTGATGGGGTGATTAAAGGTCCAGACCATACAAGGAAGTGAGACAAGATGGTAAATGGAGAAGTCTCATTCCAGGAGTGCAGACAGCACTACCTGCCATTTTCCCAGGTTTAGTCTTTCTTCCCTTTGGCGTCTTTTACTGGATCAGCCGGGTTTCCATGGCAAGACATTGACACTGCCCTGTGGACATTTTAGAGGAGCTATTGTATCCTGAGAGTCTGTCCTGTGAGATCCAGATCTATTAACAAAGCCTTTGGAAATGTTACTAGTGCCCCACATTTACCCCAGGGTTAAGTATAAACTCTAAAACCTCTGTTAATGTTGTTACCATGATAGTCATATGTAATCTTGCTAGTTTCAAGTGAATGCTAACATACTCTGAAAATCTGTGTACACCATCTGCCTGCCAAATCCAAAATCCTGTGCTTCAATCTGGTGACTCTTTGAAAACATGCAAAGTTAATAGATACCTAGCATTTTATGTATCATAACGGGAATTTTGTAGTCTCCTCCCATTCCCTTTGTCTCACCTCCTCAATGTCTCTTCCCCAATTTTCTCCCCACAACAGCTGGTGAAATTCTGCAGCATCACGCTTTTACCAAGCATGGTTTTTGCTGGTTTACAATTCTTAAATCAGCAGGCTTCATCACAAAACTGTAACTCATCAGTACATCTGCAGTGCACCTGTGGTTTGGTTTCCAATTTGCGGCCCCATGTCCATTTGGCACTTGAATTACCCAGTTCTCAACATATGGTGTCAGCCATCACTGCTACTCTAATATAGGTTTCCTTATATAAATTACTGATGGGCCTGAGCCTCTGCCCTAATAAATTGCAATAGGACTTTAAAATTAGTATGGTATACAAGGGGACCTCAAAAAGTTCATGGGGGAAGGCAGGGAGCATTTGGTTCCCCTGTTAGGACAACACTTGAAATACCCATACCACCTGTGAGAGTGCCTGGATCCAAGTCCCAGGTCCCAAATCCAGCTTCCTGCTAATGCACACCTGGAAGGCAATGGTTACTGGCTGAAGTACTTGGGTCCCTACCACCCACATAGAAGACAGGAATTGAACTGCTGGCTCTGGGATTCTGCCTGACACAATCCCTGCTGTTGTGGCATTTGAGAAGTAAATCAGTGGATGAAGGATCCTCCCCCCCCCCCCTTTCTCTTTCTCTCTGCTTTTCAAATAAATAAAAACAAAAAATACAACAAAAAATTTTTAAGTTAGTGGAAGGGGCAGGCAGTTGGCCTAGCAGTGAAGATGGCACTTGGAATACCTATATGCCGCTGTATTGAAGAGCCTTGCTCTGGCTCTCAATTCCGGCTTCCTGCTAATGAAGACTTTGAGAGGAGCAGGTAGTCGTGCATGTGGTCTGCTACCCAAGACCAGGGAGAGCAGGATTGAGTTCCAGGATTCTCCTCAGCCTGGCCCAGCCCAGTCCTAGCTACTGCAGGCACTGAGGGAGTGAATCAGTAAATGGGGGCTGTCTTTGTCTCTGCCTCTCAAATAAATAAAGAGAAAATTGTTTTTAATAAATGGAAAATGAAATTTTAAAATTTTTTTTGGTGTAAAACCTTTTTGAAATTAATGTATAGTTTATCTTTTTGGGTTTTTTTTAAAGATTTTTTTTGTTTATTTATTTGAGAGGTTGAGTTACAGACAATGAGAGGGAGAGTAAGAGAGAAAGGTCTTTCCTCCACTGATTCACTCCCCAAATGGCCGCAACAGCCGGAGCTGCGCCAATCTGAAGCCAGGAGCCAGGAGCCTCCTCTGGGTCTCCCACATGGGTACAGGAGCCCAAGCATCTGGGCCATTCTTCACTGCCTTCCCAGGCCATAGCAGAGAGCCTGATTGGAAGAGAAGCAGCACGGACAAGAATCAGCACCCATATGGGATCACAGCGCTGCAGGTGGAAGATCATCCCACTGTGCCATAGCACTGGCCCCTGTATAGTTTCTCAATACACATTTTCCATGAACTTTTGGAAGACCCCTCATAACCATAAATAGCTAAAGTTTTAATTCTTCTTTTTTAAAATATTTATTTTACTTAACTGTAAAGCAGAGTGACAGGGAGAAAGGGAGAGACAAAGGGAGAGGTTTTCTATCCAGTTGTTCATTACCCAGCCAAAGCCAGGAGCCAAGAGTTTTTTCTGAGTCTCCCATGTTGGTACAGAAGTCCAAGCACTTGGGCCATCTTCCGCTGCTTTCCCAGGTGCATTATTAGGGAACTGGATCAGAAGTGGAGCAACTGGGAATTGAACCAGAGCCCATATGGGATGCCGGTGTCTAAGTCAGTGGCTTTAACTTCTAGGCTACAAGGCCAGCCCAAAAAATTTAATTCTTAGAAGAGATGTAAAATTTATCACTAAGCACACAGCAGGAAACATTTTTATGCACTACTATGCATGACATTCTAGGAAAATATTTCATTGTTACTTTTACCAAGGAGATTCTTTCAAACCACCTGTATGCAAATAATTGTGGACATGTTTACTTTGAACAAACTAGCTTCCATTAGAATTATCATGACACCTTTTCTTAAGGATGTATTTTAGAAGTTTCTCAATATGTAAACTATGAGTGACCATTATAGAGGCTAACTCCGGTTGTGAACTGAAAGTCATGGGAAAATATAGAGAATGAAGAATTGCTTTGAGGATTGAAGTTACTGACATCTTATATGCATAAGTTTTCTCTGTGTTCCAGTCTCCCTGATCTATTTAAGAAAAATTAAAATTAAATTTTAAAACACAGTATATCTTTACTTGGCATAGCATAGACGCCTCAAAGTCACTATGACCAAAACTAAATTTCTCTTGTCCTTGCCCACCATCCCCCTTCCTTAATCCACACCAATCCTCTTTGTTCCTTCTTTCCATTAATGACCTCACCACCTGCCTAGATGCCCCAGTCAGAAAACTGTAATTCATTTTGAGCTTTCCCACTGTCTTATTTCCCTGATCTTACCTAATCTTCTAAAATATGACAGACTCATCTTCTCTTTAACACCACTGTTATTGCCTTAGTGTCAGCCTAGATGAGCTCTTTTGTACCTGGACTATTCTAGTAACTTCTTAGCCAATATCTCTGTCTCATACCCCTACCCTCCAAGCCAGATCTTCTGAACCTAAAATGTGTTTATCTTTTCTTTGCATTAAAATCCTCCAGTGACTCTTCCGTGGTTTAAATGTGTCCCCAAAATGTACACCCCATTAATGTGTTGGGAATTTAATAACCAATGCAACACGTTTGGGAACTAGATTGGAAGGTATTTAAGTCATGAGTATTCCACTGATTATAGAAGAGTTTGAGGTTGCAAGCTCAATGTTTTCCATCCTCTCTTTGTCCTTCTGTCATGAGTGATGAAGCAAGAAGGCCCTCACCAGATGTCAGCACCCGGTCTTGTACTTCCTAGGTTCCAGCACCATGAACCTATAAGTTTGTCTTCATTAAAAGTTATTCAGTCTATAGTATTCTGTTAAAGCAGAAGAAAATGAAGTAAGACAGGTGTTCATATCAGTTTAGTTAACTGCCCCTTCACTGCCCAAAAGGATGAAATTCGGAACTCTCAGGCTGGCATATAAGACTCTTGGGGATCTAGCCCTACCTAATTACTGCCTGCTGAGCCTCCTCTCTTTCCAACTCCTCACATGCACCCAGCCAATATCATATGATGTACCATACTTTTCACATACCAGTGAATGGAGAAGCAGTGACTTCCTTTTGTGTACATACTTCTGTTATCTTATTTTTATGGTGATTTATTTCTTGTACTAACATGGGGAGGAGAGTTATCCATCATGCCAGCGTTATGGCTAGTGCACACTAGAGACACACAATAGAATGGGTTAAATGAATGAATGAAAACACTTTGAAATCATTTATCTGAATGCACCCATTTGGAAACATTTGGATCAAACTACTCATTTAATAAAAATCTGCCCACTTTTGTACACATATAACATGATCATCCCATAATTATCTGTCTGGAGTATCATCCTCATTCAGTATTTGATTAACTAATTCACTCTTTCAAAAAATAAATACTGAACATCTACTATGTGTTAGGCACCATTTTAGGTGCTGAATACTTTTCAAACAGTGAATCCATTAGTCCTTTGGGAACTAATCAGTTTTCAACTTTGATCACCAACATTAAGGTCTATTTGCTTTAATTGCAAATTAACAGACCAAAAACAAAAACAAAAAAAACTTGAATAGCACATGGTATTTCTTTCACTCTCCCAACTAAAAGGGATTTTTGCAGAAAGGCACGGGGTGTAGGATGAAGGAACAACAGTTTTTGGAATGTCTCCTATGTGCTAATATTACAGAATTTTTAAAGTTTTAATTCTCATTACAATAACTCCAAAAAGAATTTTGCCATTTAGTACAGGGAAACAAGTCCTAAAAGGTAGATAATTTCCCAGAATCCCAAATACTAAGTAGCAGACTCAACATGAAAAAACTCATTCTCTTTACGTTATTCTACCCAGAACCTTTAACCCATATTTACAGTAACTGCCAATGTAGATTACATTTATTCAACAAATAATTGTTGCCTGTATGCAAGGTTCTACTGTACGCTAAAATGTAATAATGTGCAAGACAAACATAACATCTTGTTCTTATAGATCTGTAAGTCTTTAAATAGCAACAGCAGAGAAAATAAGTAAGGTGAAAAAAGTATGCTGCACTTGAGGAACACTGACAATGTCTATGACTTAAAGTAAGGAAGTGAGAGAGAAAAAGAATATGGAAGAAGAGATATTAGAAGTTTTACTCATTTTTTTCACTTAAACTCATTCCTGAATCCAGAGAATCCACCAGTTCCCTGCTTACAAATTTTTGATGTTTTGTTAACTAAAGGGATATGAACACCTGACAATCTCTTCCCCCTCACCTATGTTTACATTTCTTGATGCTGTCAAATCAACAAAAAAAATCATAACCTTACTAAAAGTTAAGGACTTTTCTTTGTAGCTAGTTTTCTTGCTACAACTCATCCAAATACTCCATTTACAACTGTGGGAACTTTACTCAGGCTTTTAGCATACATACTTCTGATAAAAGTAACCAAAAAATGTAACTGTTGATTATTTACCCTGTGCTAAGCATATTTCATGCATTATCTCAGTTATACCCAAAAACATCACGACCTTAAGTGGCAGAGACAGCTTTGTGTTCACCAAAATTTGTTTCCTTTTTCCACGGAACACACAGTTAGACTGTTTCCCAGCCTCTCTTGCAGTTAGGGTCATGTGATTAATTTCTGTCCAAGAGAATGTGGACAGAAATGATGAAAGCCATTTATAGCTTGGCCTAGAGAACCTCCCACATATGTCTCCAGTTCTCTTTCTTTCCCTACCTATCAGCTGAATAAAGACTTCAAAGTACGTGGAGAAGGTCAAAACCACAAAATTGAAGAAGCCTGGGGTCACAAATGAATCCCTGGAGGAATGCTATGGAAAACTGCATGACCGGAAACACATGTGTTAGATTTTATTTGCTTTATTGAATTATGCCTTTGAAATTTTGATGCCATTTGTTACAGAAATTAGCTACCCTGTTTAACATTTTTCTTCTTGTTTCACTGATAGAGGAATTGAGGCTTGGGAAAAGTTAAGTTTGCTCAACTAATAGGTGGGGAAATTATTATTAGATTTCAAGTCTGTCTGATTTAAGAGCCTGGGCTCTCACTGTTTGAGTGCCTTATGAAGCTATTTCATGTAATTCTGAAAATTTTATGAAAGTTCCATATAGCCCTTTATTGCTTCTATAGCATGGCTGCAAAAATAGTAATCAGGGTAACTTCCAGATTTTTTCACATATTGAAGCTATCTCACTATCTTTAACTCACTTCTGCCACATTTCCCTTTTTCTCAGATTTATTAATTTTACAGTTTCAACATGAATTACAATGCATTTGGAACTTGTATAGCTGTTCGGAGATACTGTGGAAGCTGGTTGTTACATACAACCCTTCCGTAAAAGGGAAGATTAAGCAAACGGCCCTGAATCATCAACATAAGCTCTTTAATTATCAAACAGAATAAAAATAGGATATATGTGATGTTAAGGTATCTGGGGTCCATTTTTCTTTGTAACCTAAGAGGTTGAATCAAATAAAAATGTATTAGAACATGCAACATTAAATTAAGCAACAGAGGTTTAATGCTGCTATTAAAATTAAGATGTTGGATTTTAACCAATAGCTATCAATAAAATGAAGGAGATTCATAAATTTATTTGAGAGAATTGGAGAAGCACCAGATTTAAAGATGTGCTTAGGTCTGAAATTAGGTTTGAAATTTTGGGCAAGGTTTTTGTCATATAAATAATACAGATTTCCTAATATGTCCAATTAATGCACACACAAAAACTAGTACAACGCTTGACACGTGGTTGTCGTTCAATCAATGAGATAAATCAACAAACATTTATAAATTCACTGTGGCCAAAGCATTCTGCTAGAGTCTTAGGATACAAAGATGAATTAGACAAATATTAACAGTCTGTATAAGGTACTATCATAGAGGTATTGCTTTGAGTATTATATGAATAAAGAAAAGAGATACCCAATTCTGCTTGGAGGAACCAGTGAAAGTTTCTCAGGGGCACAGACACTAAAGCTGAGCATTGATTGAATCATTGGGGATTTTGTTCCAAGCCGAGGAACTCACATATACAAAAAAATAAGCCATTTGAGAACTGCAATTTGTTATATGTGGCTGGAGCCTTATGTGTTGGGGGGAGGAGGGACTTGCATTCATTCAATCAGTAAGTACTGTAGTTATTGATCAGCTTTGAGGGTACTTCAAAAAGCTCATAGAAAGTGGAATGAAAAGATAATGCACATTTTCCATGAACTTTCTGAAGACTCCTCATATATGTTGGATACTGTTCTAGGTCTGAAAAGCAAATCAGGTTATCATTAGTGAGTCAAAAGTGCCTGTCCGGCCGGCACCACAGCTCAATAGGCTAATCCTCCGCCTGCAGCGCCGGCACACTGGGTTCTAGTCCCAGTTGGGGCGCCGGGTACTAGTCCCGGTTGCTCCTCTTCCAGTCCAGCTCTCTGCTGTGGCCCGGGAAGGCAGTGGAGGATGGCCCAAGTGCTTGGGCCCCTGCACCCGCATGGGAGACTGGGAGGAAGCACCTAGCTCCTGGCTTCGGATCAGCACAGCGCTGGCCGTGGCGGCCATTAGGGGAGTGAATCAAGAGAAGGAAGACCTTTCTCTCTGTCTCTCTCTCAGAAAAAACAAAACAAAAAACAGAGACAATACAAGGATTACTCCTAGGATTTTGGATTAAACAACTGGGTGAATGGAGAAGAAGGGCAGATGAAGTTGGGAGATAGCAGCCAGGTCATAAATGACCTTTAAAAAAAAAAAGATTTATTTATTTGAAAGAGTTACAGAGGGCAGAGGCAGAGAGAGAGAGAGAGAGAGAGAGAGCGAGCGCACTATTATCTTCCATCTGCTGTTTCACTCCCCAAAAGGCCACAATGGCTGGAGCTGGGCCGATCCGAAGCCAGGAGCCAGGAGCCAGGAGCTTCTTCCAGGTTTCCCAAACGGGTGCAGGGGTCCAAGGACTTAGGCTATCTACCACTGTTTTCCCAGGCCATTTAGAGAGCTGGATCAGAAGTGGAGTGGCTGGGTCTTGAACTGACCCTTATATGGGATGCCAGCACCTCAGAGAGCAGCTTTACCTGCTATGCCATAGCGCTGGCCCCATAAATGACCTTTTATGCCACTTACAGAGTCTAGCTACTGTCCTAAAGGCAGAAACATTGGAAAGGAGAAACACTGAAAGATTTTGAGTACGGAAATAGCATGGATTAGCAATTGTTTTCAGATTGGCTTCTTTCATTTAGCAATATGCAGATTCCTCTATGTCTCTTCTTGACTTGATATTCATTTCTTTGTAGTGCTAAATACTATTCCATTGTGTAGTTGAACCAGTTTAATTATCCTTCCATCTACTGAAGGACATATTAACTTCTTCCAAGTTTGGACAATTATAAATAAAGCTGCTATAAACATCTCAGTGTATGTTTTTCATTGGCATAAGTTTTCAAACCATTTAGGTAAAAACCAAAGAGTATGGCAGCTAGAATATATGGTAAGAATCAGTTTAATTTTATGAGAAACTCCCAGATTATCTTCTAAAGGACTTGTTCATTACTATCAGTAATGAAGAATGTTCATTACTATCAGTAATGAAGAATAATAGAAACTCTTGTTCATTACTATCAGTAATGAACAAGAGTTTCTATTATTCTTCATTTTGCCAGCATTTGGTGTTGTCAGTGTTTTGGATTTGGGCCATTCTAATTGATACATAAGGGTATCTCATTTGTGTTTTAGTTTGCAATTCCTCAATGACATGTGAAGTTGAACATCTTTTCATGTTTGTGTTCTTTGGTGAGGTGTCTGTTCAGATCTTTTGCCTGTTTTTAAAATTGGGCTGTTCATTTTCTTATTGTTAATTTTTAGGAGTTCTTTGTATATTTTACATAACAGTCTCTTATCAGATATGTTTTGCACATATTTTCTCCCAGTCTATGTCTTGCCTTCTTCTATTTAACGTTTTCTTTAACATAGCAAAGGCTCTTTAAATTTAATTAAGAACAAAACAACGATTCTTTCTTTCATAGATAATGAATGCCTGTCGTGTTGAATCTAAAAAAGTAATCACCATAGCTCAGGTCATCTGGGTTTTCTCCAATATTATCTTCTAGAAGTTGTATCGTTTTGTTTTAATATTTAGTTTTGCTGTGGTTTGAATGTTTATGTCTCCCCAAAACTAATATGTTGAAATCTTAACTCCCAAAGAGATGGGGCCTTGGGGAAGTGATTAGGTCCAGAGAATAGAGTCCTCATGAGTTGAATTAGCTTTCTCCTTTCTGCTATGTGAAGACATAGTGAAATAACAAGCACTCTGTGAACCAAAAAACAGTCTTCACCAGACACTGAATCTGCCAGTGCCTTGATCTTTGAATTCTCAACCTCCAAAACTGTGTATGTATTTTGTTAGAAATCGTACATTTTGGGGCACTGCTAATATAAATGATAATGTTTTAAATTTCAAATTCTATTTGTTTATTCTTGGTCTATGGGAAAGTGATTAACTTTTATATATTAACATTGTATCCTGCAATCTTACTATAACAGCTTATCAATTCTTGGTAGATTTTTTTCTTTTTTTTTTTTTATCAGTTCTTTTGCCTTTTCTACGTTAACTGTCATATCATCTGCAAACACAGCCAGTTTGATTTCTTCCTTCACAAGTATATAACTTATTTCTTTTTATTTCTTTTTTTCTGTCTTACTGCATTAGCTAGGACTTCTATTATCATGAAAAATAGTGATTATCCTTATTTGTGATCTTAGTGGAAATACTTTTGAATTTTTCACCCATATCACATGATGTAAGCAATATAATTTTTTAAATTTTTCTTTATCAACCTGAGAACATCCTTTTCTATTCTTAGTTTCCTGAGAGTTTTAATCATGAATGGGTGTTGCTTTTTCTGTATCCATTAATATGATAATGTGATTTTTTTCTTCTTCAGTCTGTTTATATGGTCCATCAACTGATTTTCAAAAATTGGATACCTGGGAAAAATCTCACTTAGTCATTAGTATAATTCTAATTTTCCACAGTTGGATTCCATTTGCTGATATTGTGTGTGGGGTTGCATTTTTGTTCATGAAAGATATTGGTCTATAGTTTTCTTGTAATGTCTTTGTCTGGTTTCAGTATTAGGATAACATTGGCCTCATACATTGAATTAGGAAGGATTTCCTCCGCTATCTTCTGAAGAGATTATAGAGAATTGGTATAATTTCTTCCTTAAATGTTTTTTTTCTTTTTAAGATTTATTTATTTATTTAAATGGTAGAGTTACAGAGAGGAAGAGAGAGAGAAGCCTTCCATCTATTGGTTCACTCCCCAGATGGCCGCAACGGCCAGAGCTGGGCAGATCTGAAGCCAGGAGCCAGGAGCTTCTTCTGGGTGCAGGGGCCCAACCACTTGGGCCTTCTTTCACTGCTTTCCCAGGCTGTAGCAGAGAGCTGGATCAGAAGTGGAGCAGCCAGGTCTCAAACTGGTGCCCATATGGGATGCTAGCACAACAGGCAGCGACTTTACCTGCTGTGCTACAGCACCAGCCCCATAAATGTTTGTTAAAATTCACCAATGAATCCACATGACACTGGTGCTTCCTGTTTGGGAAGTCACTAATCCTGATATGATTTCTTTAATAAATCTAGGCCTTAATATAGCTATTTCTTCTTCTTCTTCTTCTTCTTCTTCTTCTTCTTTTTAAATTTTTGACAGGCAGAGTGGACAGTGAGAGAGAGAGACAGAGAGAAAGGTCTTCCTTTGCCATTGGTTCACCCTCCAATGGCCGCTGCGGCCGGCGTGCTGCGGCCGGCGCACCGCGCTGATCCGAAGCCAGGAGCCAGGTGCTTCTCCTGGTCTCCCATGGGGTGCAGGGCCCAAGCACTTGGGCCATCCTCCACTGCACTCCCAGGCCACAGCAGAGAGCTGGACTGGAAGAGGGGCAACCGGGACAGAATCCGGCTCCCTGACTGGGACTAGAACCCGGTGTGCCGGCGCCACAAGGCGGAGTATTAGCCTATTGAGCCGCGGCGCCAGCCGCTATTTCTTCTTACATGAGTTCTGGCAGACTGTCTTTCAAGGAATTAGTCCATTTCATCTAGAGTATCCAATTTCTAAGTGTAGAGTTGTTTATACTATTTCTTTATTAACCTTTTAATATCCATGTGATCACTAATTATATCCCATTTTTTATTTATGATATTAGTAATTTATGTCTTCTTTTTTCCTTAGCTAGCCTGGCTGGAGGTTTATTGATTTTATTGATCTTTTCAAAAAACCAGCTTTTGGTTTTCTTGATTTTCTCTGCTCATTTTCCATTTTCCATTTTATTGGTTTCTGCTCTAATTTATTTTCTACCATTTACTTTGGATTTAATTAGCTCTTGTTTTTCTACTTCTATAAGATGGGAACTTTTTGATTTTAGATATTTCATCTTATTTAAGTTAAATATTCAATGCTATCAGTTTCCCTCCAAGTACTATATTTGCTTCATCCTACAGGTTTTGGTAACTTGTATTTTCATTTGCATTTAGTTTTAATATCTTAAATTTCTCTTGAAATTTCTTTGATGCATGTACTATCTAGATGTTGTCTAATATCTAAGTATTTGGGGATTATATAGCTATCTTCCTCATTTGATTTCCAGTTTAGCTCCATTGCAGTCTGAGAGCAGACACTGTGTGATTTCAATTTGTGAAGTTGTATCTCATTGCCCAGAATTTGGTCTATCTTGATGAATATTTCATATGAGTTTCAGAAGGATATATAATTTGCTGTTGTTGGATAAGGTACACTATAGATGCCAATCATATACTGTTGATGGATGATGCTGTTAAATTCCTTTCTGATTTTCTGTCTGCTGTTCCTAATACAAGGGTGTTGTAATCTCCAAGTATAACAAAACAGTCCTCTTTTTTTTTTCTTACAGTTCTATCAATTTTTGCCTTACATATTTTGATGCTCTATTGTTAGTAACACACTAAAGATTGTTGTGTCTTCTTGGAATACTGACTACTTTATCATTATGTAGTGCTCTTATTTATCTCTAATAATTCCTTTTTTCAGAATGCTGCTCAGGCAGTTTGAATCGTGGTGAGACAAAGTGTAGGTGGTAGGACCTCACTATGTGTCTGATTAGCCTTTCTCTGCCTTGCTTGTTTGAGCTTCAGCAGAATTTGAAATGGCTGGAGGTGAGGCTGGGAAGGACTCTGCAAAGGCCAGTACATATGCAGTGAGCAGGCTTGCAGTTCCCGTTGGGCCGCATTCACTGACTGACACCTGAAATCTAGGAGGCCCAGCCATGGACGTGTGGGTGCGACTACCGCTGTGTACAGTGCAGCCATCCTGGAATACCTCACCACAGAGGTACTTGAACTGGCAGGAAATGCATCAAGTGACTTAAAGGTAAAGCATATTACCCCTCCTCATTTGCAACTTGCTATTTGTGGAGATGAAGAGTTTGGACTGTCCAATCAAGGCTACAATTGTGCTGGTGGTGTCATTCCACAAGTCTCTGATTGGGAAGAAAGGACAACAGAAGATTGTCTAAAGGATGCTTGGATTCCTTGTTATTCAGGACTCTAAGTACTCTAATATCTGTCCAGTGTTGGTGATTCCAGTGGACTCTACCTCTATGAAAAACACAATTTTGCCTTTTTGTAATTCTATATGAGGAAGTTGGAACTTTAATTAGCTTTCCAGCCAACCAAATTTCTGCATTCAAGTCTTAACCATATTTTAGTATTACTGTGGCCTCAAAGAAGCTAATGATTCTGAATTAGTAGGTTTTGATTGTCTTTTTTAAAAACTGCTTCAAATTTAATTATGATGCAGTAGTTATAGTAACAAACATTTGATTTTGTACAGACATTATCTCCACTCAGCTGGATAAGCTCAATAAAGGTCATCTCCTCCTCCTCTCAAAAAATGGAATGCTTCTCTGCCTGAAATTAATATAGTTATTCCTGCTTTTAAAAAGAGAGATTCATTTATTTATTTATTTACAGAGACAGAGAGGGGGAGACAGAGGGATCTTCCATCTGCTGGTTTACTCCCCAAATGGCCACAACAGCAAGGGCTGGGCCAGGCTGAAGCCAGGAGATAAGAGACTCTTCCAAGTCTCCTACCTGGGTGCAGGGCCCCAAGAACTCAGGCTATCCTCTGCTATTTTCCTCAGCATACCAGCAGGGAACTAGAACAGAAGTGGAGGAGCCGAGACTCAAACTGGCACCCACGTGGGATACTGGCTTTGCAGCAGTGGCTTAACTGGCTATGCCACAATGCTGAGTATCTTTTGCCATCCCTTTATTTGTTTTTAAAGATGTATTTATTTACTTGAAAGTCAGAGTTACACAGAGAGAGGAGAGACAGAGAGAGAGGTCTTCCATCTGATGGTTCACTCCCCAATTGACCACAATGGCCTAAGCCAGGAGCCAGGAGCTTCTTCCGGGTCTCCCACAGGGGTACAGGGACCCAAGTGCTTGGGCCATTTTCTACTGCTTTCTCAGGCCATAGTAGAGAGCTAGACTGGAAGTGGAGCAACTGGGACTCAATACGGGATGCTGGCACTGCAGGCGGCGGCTTTACCCACTATGCCACAGCCCCAG
Organism: Lepus europaeus; assembly: GCF_033115175.1. Taxonomy (NCBI): domain Eukaryota; kingdom Metazoa; phylum Chordata; class Mammalia; order Lagomorpha; family Leporidae; genus Lepus; species Lepus europaeus. The sequence continues at coordinate 75,178,862 of NC_084833.1, forward strand.
CCCCAAATGCTTTCAATTTTGTTTGAGAACATCTTTATTTATCCTTTAATTTTGCAGGGTGTAGAATTCTAGGCTGGTGGATTTTTTTTTTCTTTCAATAATTCTTTAAATATTTCACTCCAATTTCTTCTTGATTACACAATTTCTGGAGTAACTTTTTATATTTATTCTTCTATAGGTAAGATTTTTCCCCCTGTTTTCATACAAGCTTTTTCCTTTTTTTTTTTAGCTTGAATATTATATGTGTGGGTTAAGTTTTATGGAATTCATATATCCTGCTTGAAATTCTCTCAGCTTCCTGGATATGGTTTCATGTTTAGTATTAATTTGGAGAAATTCTCAATTGTTCTTGCTTCAAATCATTTCCTTTTTCTCTTTTCTCTCCTCTGATATTCTTATTATATGTACATTATACTTTTGTAATTGTCCCATAGTTCTTAAATATGTTCTGGTCTGTTTTTGTTTTCTTATTTTTCCTCTCTTTCATTTCTTAAAGTTTTCTTTGTCATATCCTTAAGCTCAGAGAGGCTTTCCTTAGTTGAAATCAGACTACTTAACAGCCCATTGACAGCGTTCTTCATTTCTGTTGTGGAGTTTTTTATGTCCAGCATTTCTTTCTAATTCTTTGTTAGAATTTCCATCTCTCAGCTTAGATTTTCCATTTGTTCTTGAATGTCTCCTTTTTACATTAGGTCCTTTAGCATATGAATCATAGGTGTTTCAATTCCCAGTCTGATAATTCCAAAATCTGACTCTGATTCTCATTCTTCTTCATTTTCTTTGAACTATGTTTTTTGCCCTTTGGTATTCATTGTATACTACTAGTTTGTTGAAATCCCAACATGATGAACTGAATGAGAGAAATTCCAGTAAATAGGTTTTTTTTTTTTTTTTATTGATACAGTGGTAAGGTTTTGGATGATTTAAAGCCTTCTTTACATATCAATCTTTTGGCAAGTCTGTGTCCCCGGAATGTGAAATTCACCAATATTTCTCTACTTCTCATTTATTAGGCTAGAGGCAGCTGGAGGTGTGTATTTCCCTTGCCCTAGATAGATTAGGTTCTGATAAAACTCCAGCAGGTTAGGTGCTTGTGGTATAATGTAAAAATATTTTGGTTTTTGTTCATGTCTCCTTACATAGAGTTCCTAAAAACTCTTGGAATTTCCTGAACAATAGATGTGCATTTTGTTACTTATAATGAGCCCATTTCAATCACATCTGTGTTAATGCTAATGTACTTCCTTAGAGTGGGGGCCCTGGATGGCCTCAGTATTGTGTTGGTGACAAGAAACACAAAAATGATTAGAGGGTTGGAACTTTCAGTCCCACCCATCAATTTCTGGGAAGGGATTGGGAGACCTGGAGAATGAGTTCTATAAAAATCTTGAATAATGACATTCAGAGAGCTCCCAAATTGGTGAATGTATCCATATGCTGGAATGGTGGGCATGCCAATTTCATGGAGACAGAAGCTTCTGAGCTCAAGATCCCTCCAGACCTTGCCCAATTTACTTTTTCATCTGCTGACCATTTATAAAGCAGTATAAGTAAGTACTTGTCTGAGTAATGAGATATTCGATCAAATTATTGAAACTGAGGAGGAATCCTGAGAACCCAAGATTTATGATCAATCAGAAATATGGATGGATAGGAACTGGTGATTGGCATCTTAACTGGGGGCACTCTTGTAGGATTGAGCCTTTAAACCTGTGAAGTCTGACAATAACTCCATTTAGTTACTGTCAGAATAGAATGTTGGACACTGGTTGGTATCTAGAGAGTTGGAGAATTGATTACCGGTGTAAGAAACCATCCCCACTCTGATAAAATATTTTTTCCTGAAGGTTTCTTTTTCTTTCTTTCTTTCTTTCTTTCTTTTTTTTTTTTTTTTTTTTTTTTTTTGGACAGAGTTAGACAATGAGAGAGAGAGAGAGAGACAGAGAAAGGTCTTCCTTCCGTTGGTTCACGCCCCAAATGGCCGCTACAGCCAGAGCGCCATGCCGATCCAAAGCCAGGAGCAAGGTGCTTCCTCCTGGTCTCCCATGCGGGTGCAGGGCCCAAGGACTTGGGCCATCCTCCACTGCCTTCCTGGGCCACAGCAGAGAGCTGGACTGGAAGAGGAGCAACCGGGACAGGACCGGCGCCCCAACCTAGACTAGAACCAAGGGGTGCCGGCGCCGCAGGTGGAGGATTAGCCTAGTGAGCCATGGTGCTGGCCTTCCTGAAGGTTTCTAACTCACATTTGTCCACACTGAGCCTCTAACTGTTCATCAGTTATAATATCTTACTGCATTTCTATTGCTACACCAGAATACCTGAAACTAGATATTTTATAAAGAAAAGGATTTATTTAGCTCACAGTTCTGGAGGCTGGAAAGTTTAAGATCAGGTAGCTGCATCTAGCAAGGTCCTTCTGCTGTTTCAAATCACGGCAAAAAGTGGAAGGGCAAGCAGGAACGTGTGAAAGGGAGAGAACACAAAGAGGTAGCCTTTATAATAACCTGCTCTCACATAACTGATCCAGTCCTACTAGAGCAAGAAGTCACCAGAGAAAGACATTAATCTATTCATGACAGTTCTACCCCCATGAAACTCAAACATCCTCCACTAGGTCCCACTTCCCAATACTGCTACACTGAATTAAGCGTTAGCGTGAGTTTTTATGGTACAAACCATATCCAAACCATAGTGTACAGTTCAGGTTTCTCTATGTTTGTACTAGTTCCTGCCAAGGTTTTTATTTGTGAGTTTCTGCTTTGGTAAGTTGTGAATCCCTGTCTGCTTATTTGTCTCTTCAATTTTGGGGCAGTGGTTTGCCCTGTGACCTCATTTTATGACAGACCTAGGAAATGTTGATTTTTCTGTATGCTCAGCTTTTTTACCTATTAGATGGAATGGGGTTACTTTTAAGCTACTTACATGCTAGAATGGAAGCCAGACATCCTGGACATGGTGATTTTGCATTGCTCATCATTGCTCATGAGATACCTGAAGAGAGCAGTCCAATTTACCAAAGGATATTAATATGGCTTTTAGTGAGTTAAATATATAACCCAAACAATATGGATATTCAAGTAGTTGGTGAAAGCATGGAATGCATGAAGTTAACCTGGGAGTGATCTAAAGACAGAGTCCTGGGAAATCCCAACATTAAAGAGGCAGCATACAATTTTGAAACAACTCTAAAGATACAGTCACTCTCTGATAAATTAAGTTTTCCCTGGTACCTTGTTATTGCTCATATAAATTTATCAAAGTTCATTACCTTTTACTCTTTCACACCCACACCTCCCACACCCCAATTAACTAAAGCAATTACATTACATAATCTGCCCATCCTGGGGCAATTTTTAAGGTGTAGACATTTTAACAGTTGAATAAAATATTTCAAACTATCCTTTAGGTAACTTTATATAGATTATTAAGTAAATCTTTTGTTTAAACATATCATTTCACAACAAAGATATTTCATTCCAATTGGCAATCCAGAGAAAGTTTAGAGTGCTGAATTCTAATTCTCTAAAAGTAGAACTAAAATTTCAGATGCTGGAAGATTCCAGGAAACAACATTTCTGCATGCTACAGTAAAATAATGGCAAGAGAGACACATCTGCCAAACTTTATATTATATTATAATTAAATCACTTTGTACTGACATAGCTTTAGTTTAGAGGAGAATGTTTGTGGGGATTTTTAATCAGATAAAAATAGGGCTGCTGTTTTCTCTATACCAATTAACATAGTTGACATTTAGCCAACTCTGCCCTGGACACGGCAGGGGATGTACAGTTTGTCCTCATTCAGTAGGAAATGAAAAATGCAGTACTTGGCACAAGAAAAAATATGTGGACCCAAAAAATGTTGTCAAATATAGCAAATCAAATTAAGTAAATTGGTTTACTGAAGGGCAGCCTATGCTTTCGAGAGAACTGAGAAGAAGAGGAGACTCCCTGGACTACTGATAAAAATTAGGTACCCTGAGTTTAGTTATCGATGTATACATTAATAAATAAGTATTAAGTTGAAGAGAATTTCATAGATCTCAACTAGGTATGCAGTTTTTACAATTAGTTTAAGAAAGGAATTGCTAAGGCTCATATGTTGTATATAAGCATATGCTAAACTTTTTTTTTTTTTTTTTTTGACAGGCAGAGTGGACAGTGAGAGAGAGAGACAGAGAGAAAGGTCTTCCTTTTTCTGTTGGTTCACCCTCCAGTGGCCGCCACTGCCAGCGTGTTGCAGCCGGCGCACGGTGCTGATCCAAAGCCAGGAGCCAGGTGCTTTTCCTGGTCTCCCATGCGGGTGCAGGGCCCAAGCACTTGGGCCATCCACCACTGCACTCCTGGGCCACAGCAGAGAGCTGGACTGGAAGAGGGGCAACCGGGACAGAATCCGGCACCCTGACCTGGACTAGAACCCAGTGTGCTGGTGCTGCGGGTGGAGGATTAGCCTAGTGAGCCGATATGCTAAAACTTTTTAGCACTATTTAGGTGTCACCTACTCCAATTTCTTCACTTATAGATGAGGGAAGTTGATCCCAGGGATGGTCAATTACTGATTCGTTGTCCTCTCAGAGCGTCTGTCACATATCCTTTGGCTCCTGGACTGAACTTCATGGAAACATCAAAACTACAGGGACATTTCAAATAACCAGAGTGCGAGGGATAGTTTATCCTATTTCATTTAAAATTTGAATTAACTAATCCTTTGAAAGAAAAGTATTTTTATATTTACAACATTTAAAAAATATTTATTTATTTATTTGAAAGGGAAAGTGACAGAAAGAGGTCTTCCAACTACTACTCCCCAAAATAGTCATAACAGGTAGGGCTGGGCCAGGCTGAAGTCAGGAGTCAGAAACTTCATTCCTGACAATGGGTGCAAGAACTCAAGTACTTAAGGCATTATCCACTGCTTCCCAGGAACATTAGCAAGGAACTGGACTGGAAGGGGAGCAGGCAGGACTTGAACTGGCACTTTGATATGGGATGTGGTGTTGCAAGCAGCAACTTAAGCTGCTGCACCACAATGCCTGCCCATATATTTATAACTTCTTAAAAATTTACCTAGGGGCTTGTGCTGTGACTTAGTGAGCTAAGCCTCTGCCTGTGGCGTCGGCTTCCCATATGGGTACCAGTTCATATCCTGGCTGCTCCTCTTCTGATCTAGCTCTCTGCTATGGCCTGGGGAAGCAGTAGAATATGGGGCCCCTGAACCCACATGGAGACCTGGAGCTCCTGGTGCCTGGCTTTGGATTGACCCAGCTCCAGCCATTGTTGCCGTTTTGGGAGTGAACCAGCAAATGGAAGACCTTTCTCTCTGTCTCTCCCCCTCTCTGTAACTCTACCTCTCAAGTAAATAAGTAAGTGTTTTTTTTTTTTAATTACATAATATGTCTTAATTTATAATCCCATCTTTATACATTAGCTTGAAAATATGAAATTGCTGATATTAGATAATTTTATCACCCACAAATATAGCAAATTTCATATGGTTCAGCTCAGAGTATGAAAGTAAACATAACTAAATATTTGAATAACTTGTAGTATTTGAAGTCTTTCACTTCAAAGAGTATTTGATTAATACTGTGGCTCCAGATATAGATGTTCAGATGACTGTGTAGAAAATATTTTGTCTCTGGAAATACCCAGAAAATTTTGGGATTTATGCTAGCCAGTCTCCAAGATAGGTCTCAAGGATCTTGACCTCCTGGTATTCATTCCCTCTATGGTTCCCTTACAAATAAGTAGTAATGACCTGTACAACTAATAGAATACTGAGGAATTGATGTGTGACTTCTAGGGCTAGGATCATAAAAGATGGTACAGCCTCCACTTTGCTCTTTCTTGGCTCACTCTCTCTGGCAGAAATCAACCACCATGTTAAGAGAACACTCAAACAAGTCCAGTGGCAAAGAACTCAGACCTCCTGCCAACAGCCTGCACTAACTTGCCAGCCTTGTGAATGAGCAGTCTTGAAAGCAGAACCTCCAATACCATAGTCAAGCCTTCAGAAGACTGAACAACGTCTTGACTGCAACCTCATGGGAGACCCTGAGCCAGAAGCACCCAGTTTAACAATTCCCAAATTTCTAGCTACTAGAAACTGTGAAATATTGTTTTAAGCCACTAACTTTTGTGATTTCAGGTAATATAAAGCTTTAAAAAATATATTTGTATGTGCTTTGCATTGGTTTCCTTGAGTTTTATAACAAATCACCACAAATTTGGCAGCATAAAACAATTAAAAGTTACTCTCTCACAGTTCTAGAGGTCAGAAGTTTCAAAACAAGGTGTTGCTCAGGCTGCCTGCCCTCCAAAGGTACCAAGGGAGAATCCCTTCTTCTAGATTCAGGTGTTCCTTGGCTTATAGCTGCAATAATTCTATTATCTTCTCTATTTTCTTTCTTCCTTTTTTAAAAGAAATTTATTTATTCATTTGAGAGAGAGAAAGAGAGAAATATCTTCCTTGTGCTGGTTCACTCCCCAAATAGTCACAACAACCAGGGTTGCACCATGTTGAAGCCAGGAGCCAGGAACTCCATCTGGGTCTCCCACAGTGGTGGTAAGGTTCAAGGACTTGGGCCATTTACTGCTTACTTCCTAGATGCATTAGCAGGGAGCTGGATCAGATGCAGAACAGCTAGAATTCAAACTGGCTAACATTACAGGCAGAGGTTTAACCCCTTGTTCAACAATACTGGCCCTTTTCTGCTACATTTTCTCTTGGCCATCTCTACCTGGAATCTGAGATGATCTCATGTACATATCCTTAATTTATCTGAAAAGGCCCTTTTTCCATATAAGGTCATATTCACAAATTCTTTCATAGGAAGCAAAGGAGACAGAGAAGTGGCATTTTGTCTACAATGTAGTTTATAGATCATGTGATTTCCCTAGACCTGTAAGGACATTCCCAACTACATCCCAGAGATTATCATCAGTCTCGCTCCAGTGCTCCTCTATGAAGTGCCTCCTGCCAAATGAATGAAGATCATACCAGTCTTTCCTCGATAACACTTGCTTAGATCTTACATTTCACAGTTCTTTGAGTATCTGTTCTCTAACAATTTCCAGTATACATTGCTTATCTCTTCAATTGGATAACTTAGATTCCAAAATCCTTGCTGGCTGGACCACATCTTTTAATTGTTTTGAATCTTCTCCCTTCTACATTTCTGCTGGGACACATTACGTGAGTATCATACATCATTTATTTCATTGACCAGATTAACAGAAATAATATGCTTTTCTTTTTTCCTCATTGAAGATCATTTTGTTTTAATAATCATTCTTTACTTCAGGATACAGTATAGAGATGTTCCACATGGACTGTTTTCCCCAAGAAAATCATATAGTACTTAAAACTTGTAAACCTATCATTCAATCCTTTTCAGTTATTCATAATTTAGAAACATGCTGCAGTTTTTTGCTATTAGTTTGTGACTTCTCTTCATTTGTGAGGCAACTGACCTACTATTATATTAGACAGGCATAAAAACAAGTTAGGGCCAAAAGCCCTTCTTTGGCAACTGTGCATAGACTTTACCTGAAAGGTGAGGTCCTCTGTGGTGGGTGGGGACCAGATGATGCACAGAGGACCACATAGCATATGTCTAAATATTTAAAAGTCAGATGTATCAAGCTATCAGACTTTTGCCCTATTATTCTACCTTGACAAATTTTCTTTTTCCCTTTTTTCTTTCCTAAATTTCACTTTTACATTTCCTGTTTCTATCTTGTCTTTAACTTAAATTTATTCTTTTTTTTTTTTTTTTTTTTTTTTTTTTGACAGGCAGAATGGATAGTGAGAGAGAGAGAAAGGTCTTCCTTTTTGCCGTTGGTTCACCCTCCAATGGCTGCTGCGGCAGGCGCATCTCTCTGATCCGAAGCCAGGAGCCAGGTGCTTCTCCTGGTCTCCCATGCGGGTGCAGGGCCCAAGCACTTGGGCCATCTTCCACTGCCTTCCCGGGCCATAGCAGAGAGCTGGCCTGGAAGAGGGGCAACCGGGATAGAATCCAGTGCCCCGAGCCGGCGCCGCAGCTCACTAGGCTAATCCTCCGCCTTGCGGCGCCGGCACACCGGGTTCTAGTCCCGGTCGGGGCACCGATCCTGTCCCGGTTGCCCCTCTTCCAGGCCAGCTCTCTGCTGTGGCCCGGGAGTGCAGTGGAGGTTGGCCCAAGTCCTTGGGCCCTGCACCCCATGGGAGACCAGGATTAGCACCTGGCTCCTGCCATCGGATCAGCGCGGTGCGCCATCCGCAGCGCGCCTACCACGGCGGTCATTGGAGGGTGAACCAACGGCAAAAGGAAGACCTTTCTGTCTGTCTCTCTCTCACTGTCCACTCTGCCTGTCAAAAAAAAAAAAAAAAAAAAGAATCCAGTGCCCCGACCGGGACTAGAACCCAGTGTGCCGGCACCGCAAGGCGGAGGATTAGCCTGTTAAGCCACGGCACCGGCCACATTTATTCTCAATGCCCTACAAGATTAAAAAACAAAATTAATTATATCCAAATTGTTCAAATATATTTTCCATGAAAAATGTAAAGTAGATGTAAAAAATTATAAAATTAAAGTTATTTTATGTTTGAAAATAGTTTTTCCAAAGTACTTAAATTTATCTTTTTAAATTCAAAAGGGGGAAATAAATTATAATATTGAATATAAAAATTTAAATCAAAAGGGAAACAAAAAAATTTTTTTAAGATTTTTATTTATTTATTTGAGAGGCAGAGTTACAGACAGACTGAGGTAGAGACAGAGAGAAAGGTCTTCCATCCACTGGTTCACTCCCCAAATGGCCACTACAGCTGGAGCTGAACTGATTCGAAGCCAGGAGCCAGGAGCTTCTTCCAGGTCTCCCACGTGGGTGCAGGGGCCCAAGTGCTTGGGCCATCTTCTACTGCTTTCCTATGCCATAGCAGAGAGCTAGATCAGGAGAGGAGCATCAGGAACACGAACCAGCACCCACATGGGCTGCCAGTGCCGCAGGTGGAGGCTTAGCCTTCTGTACCACAGTGCTGGCCCCGAAATAAAATTTTTTGAAAATTGATTTACTTTTCTTAAAAATTATAATAAAAATAAAACTATTATCAATTCTCTATTCAATGCCCCTCAAGTAAGCATTATGAAGGATCACTTTCATATTTGCTACATTTACATATTACCTACATACACATTTAAGAGTAGTATCAATTGATGTTACAAAATGTTCCTCAACCACCACATTCAACTATTGCAAATAAAATACTATTTCATGAGCACTCTGAAAACAAAATGAGAAGAAAAACAAAAAAATGAATCCTTTGTACCTTGGGAAATGATACTGTATTTTGCAAAAATCTGTTACACTCATTTGATCTGAGAGGAAGGATCTAAAAAGTTAGCCTTTTCTTCTACCTGGGTGCTTCTGTTATTCAAATCCTCCTGAATTGCTGGTGTTCATCTTTAAATCTGGCAGTGACACAATCCATAGGACTTCACAGCATTTAGACACAGGTGTCTTTTTACTTAAGGATGTAATACAAAAGATATAAAGAGGCCGGCGCCCTGGCTTAACAGGCTAATCCTCCGCCTTGCAGCGCTGGCAAACCGGGTTCTAGTCCCGGTTGGGGCGCCGGATTCTATCCCGGTTGCCCCTCTTCCAGGCCAGCTCTCTGCTATGGCCCGGGAAGGCAGTGGAGGATGGCCCAAGTGCTTGGGCCCTGCACCCGCATGGGAGACCAGGAGAAGCACCTGGCTCCTGGCTTCGGATCAGCGTGATGCGCCGGCCGCGGCGGCCATTGGAGGGTGAACCAACGGCAAAAGGAAGACCTTTCTCTCTGTCTCTCTCTCTCACTATCCATTCTGCCTGTCCAAAAAAAAGAGAAAAAAACAAAAGATATAAAGAAGCATTTTGCTGGGGCTGGAATGCTGGTAGGCATGAACTGGGATACCTACGCACATACTGTGTCAATGCCGAGAGCCAGCTCTCAAGTGCCAGAGGTGCCCCTGTGTTATTTAACAAATGTGTATTTGTATTATGTCTTGGGCACAAGGCCCAACACGAGGCCACCTTGCCCAGGTAGCAGGATTGTACTACTACACCAAAAGTTAATCACTAAAAGTCAGAAAGTTCTTTCTAGTTTTTGTATGATTCATAGATTAAACAGTTATTATAATGATTTAGTTTAACAGAGAGCACAGACTCCATAGAAACAGTGCTTAGTGCTTAGGTTTCACATCTCAACTTTGCCACACAGCTGTGTAATCTTGGGCAAGCTAATCAACCCTTCCAGGCCTCAGTTTCCTCATATGTAAAACTGGGAAGATAACAATGATAACTACTTTGAACGATGGTTGTGGTGCTTAAAAACACCTGTCTTATTGAATAAAGTGTTGAGAACTGCATACAGATCATAGCAAGCACTATATATGCATTGCTCTTATTTTATGTGCGCTCTCCAAAGCATCATGTAGAACCTCATCAACTCCCAGAAATAGCACAATAATTAATAATAATTACAGTAATTACAACCAGCTTTTGCATGCCTTCTGTGTGTCAAGCACAGCAGCTATATTACTTCATTTATTCCTCAGTACAACCCTGAGAATGAAGAATCATTCTCAGTTCTCAGGGGAAGAAAATTTCTTTTAAAAGATCAGTTAAGGGCTGGTGCTATGGCATAGTGTGTTAAGCCACCACCTGCAGCACCAGCATCCCATATGGGCGCTGGTTCAAGTCCTGGCTGCTCCACTTCCAATCCAGCTCCCTGCTAATAGCCTAGGAAAGCAGTGGAAGATGACCCAAGTCCTTGCCATTCACATGGGAGACCCAAATGAAGCTCATGGTTCTTGACTTCAGCCTGGACTAGCCCTGGCTGATGTGGCCATTTGGGGCGTGAACCAGCAGATGGAAGACCTCTCAGTCTGTGTTTCCCTCTCTCTCTGTAAACTCTGCCTTTCAAATAAAATAAATAAATCTTTTTTTTTTTTTTAAAGAAAGAGACAGAAATCTGTTTGCTGATTCACTCCCCAAATGCCCTCAAGAACTAGGGTTAGGTCAGAACTCAGTCTGGGTCTCCCAAGTGGGTGGCAGAAACCTATGCAGTAGCAGGAAGCTGGAATTGATAGTGGAGACAAGACTCTAACTCAGGCACTCTGATATGGGTTACCAGTGTCCCACAGGTTAACTGCTGTGCCAAATACTTTCTCAGGACCTTGATTTTAGCTATGCAGAGCTTCCTTTTGCCATTAGATATGTAGGTAGGTAGGTATATGACTAAATCCTAAAATCAATGAGATTGTAGCTAAATTGTCCTTTGGAATTTCCTGGAAAATTCCTTAGAGGAGATCATGCAGCCTTCTTCATCTCTGTCTCCTTCATTTAAGCTGGAAATAGCCCAGCTCCTGCTGAATTTGGTTGAATGGACTAGATGAGGCTTCAGTTTATAGCTGAAGCTTGAGCAACACTTCTGGGCCATTAGGTAGAAGCCACATCCTAAGGGCAGAGCAACAAGGTGCAAAGAGTCTGTCTCCGTGGTGACTGTAGAACAGTCATACCAACCCTGGACAACTTAGTTCCAGTCTTTACTTACGCAAGCGAGAAATGAATTTATATCTTGTTTAAGGCAGTATTATTTGTAGTTCTCCATCTTTCTCATTTGTATGTAATTCCAAAAGACAGTATGATCTATTAGGATCTGCATATATTGTTCTCTTCTGGGAAAAAATAAAGAAAAAGATCTGACCTTACCTACATCAGCTTCTTCAAGGACAAAGGACTTGTCAGTTAACCTCAGTTTAAGAATATTGTGGCAGTTTCTCAAATAATAAGCTTATATTCTCCACAGATAGCCTAATTTAAAATTCTGGGTTTTATTTTTGAAATTAGTATAAATGATTTCTCTATACTTTATACAGCTCATTAATTGCATACCTTTAAAGTCCTCAGGACCTTTTCTTAGAGAATCAAGAAAGGCAAACCAGCCAAATGTGAGTTTTAACCTCAAATTTCCAACTGGTTTATACATTACATTGAAAAGGACCACACAAATCTCCCAGATAGCCTAGTTTCTCTATTCAAATGTTCTCTCATTTTCACAATCTAATTTCTAAACTGTATCACTCTATTATTATTGTATTTTAGTCCTATTTGTAAGATTATAAATTTTTTTAAGTTTAATTTTTACCCTTCAAAAGATATTTTACATTTTCAATAATGAATAATATTTAGGTAGGTAGATAAAAGCAGAGGATGGGAAGAGAAAAAAATGAAAGAGAAAATTAGACTTTAATACAGAAGAAAACTTATAGCATTCTTACACATTAAACATTTTGGATAAATAAATTCTTATAATAGCAAAGATTTTTAGCCAGTTCAAAAACCTGCCAAAAGCAAAAGGCAGGTTTCCTTATGATCTAATAAGATCACTTTGCCTTTATAATTAGCAAATTAATGTTGCTAAAATAGTACATGAAAGAATATGCTCAAGTGTTTCCCTAATGGGAACAGTGTGTGTGATTCAGACTGTGAGCAATGATAGCATGGGATGACTTTTGGGGAATGCACACAATTGCCAAATCAAGTCCTCGGGTACCATAATGTGTGTGAATCCTTTACCTGCTAATAACTCATGCCTCTAAGATATGCTGACACATTGATTTGTCATGTCTTTAGTTTATAATGTTGTAATACAAAAAGTACTGGGTTCAGGGTCTGAAGTCTTGAGTCCTAGTCCAGACTAGAGTATTTCACATGGTACTTATCTTTTCCCTGCATCAATATTCTCTAGTAATTTCTTGCTTGCATAAGTGGAGTCTGAAACTAAGTAGTCCAGGGTTGGACTACTGTTAGTAATATCTGTACTGCTTACTTCACAAATCTGCTGTGTAAATAAAATTACATGCACAGATCAGTGCCTTGTAAATTAAAAAGCTAAGCATTCTAGTACTGCAAGTTTTTTCTACTTGTACCTTCAGCTCTGTTTGTGACATTATTTTTTCTGAAAATCTTTTTTGAAAATTAAGACCAGTCTAAGAGATCTTTCAAGAGCAAATCTCTTAACTTCTTGAACCTCTTTATCTATGAATGAAATATTGGACTAGACTGATAGGTAAAAATTTTAGTTAGAAGCAGAAAAACTTGTTACAAGCTTATTCAGAACACTTTCCTGCTTTTGGCTGAGATTATTGAAGCTGGAATGAGGAGAACTCAGAGTCCTATCTAGTTGGATGTCTTCTATCTCTATACCCTTTTCAATGGCCGCTGATGGCCCTCACAACAAACTTTAGACCTTTTCCACTCTAACCTCCTACAGTATTGATGTTATAATTCCAGCCTTTATGTTTCATGATTCTTCAAGCAAAATTTCTCTACTGTGAAAGGATAAATAAAAGCTACAAGATGTTACAGATGGAGAGATGTCCTGGTCTCCCCGATGTTTTCAAATTACAGGTAGGGGCTGGCGCTGTCGCGTAGCAGGTAAGGCTGCCTTGTGTACTTCCAGAATCACATAATGGGCGCTCGTTGGAATCCTGGCTGCTCCACTTCTGATCCAGCTCTCTGCTATGGCCTGGGAAAGCAGTAGAAGATGGCCCAAGCACTTGGGCCCCTGCACCCACGTGGGAGACCCGGAAGAAGCTCCTGGCTTCTGGCTTTGGATCGGCGCAGCTCCAGCTGTTGCAGCCATTGAGGAGTGAACCAGCAGATGGAAGACCTCTTTCTCTCTGCTTCTCCCTCTCTCTGTGTAACTCAAATAAATAAATCTTAAAAAAAAAAAATTGCAGGTAGCCATCATTTCATTATCTGAGTCATTCTGAACTGTTATTAGGTAACCAACAAATTTGTTGAAATGTAGTCAAATTAATCTAACCCTATAGGTACTAAATTCCTTGAGATGGAATACCTCAGCAGTCCTCATGGAGTAGAAACTCTGCATGAAACCATAAAAGTAACTATTGAATGGGCAGTTATCCAAGTTGTTCTCCACTCAATATATAGCAATACTCCAGACACTTTGAAGCTGTTTTCAGGAAGAATGACTCAGAGATGAAGAAGTCAGTTACAATAAAGCAATGCAATGCCATTTCTCAATGGTCCAAACAAAAAGGATTGCTTAGGGAAGTTTCCTTCAGGACTCACGGATCATATAATCAGAGTGCCAGAGCTGGAAATGATATTACAGAATAACCAGTCTGCTTTACAACTGGCAAATACAAGTTCCAGAAAGACTGTGAACTGCCCAAATTTAGGGTTCCCTTCAAGCCTCATTAAATAAACATTAGTTGGGAGCTAACTATGTGCCAGGTGGTAGGCACAAGAAGGCAAATGAAACATGATCCCTGTCCAAGTAGTAGGAAAAAACAAACAAGTCAATAATTGCAGTTGGATTGCTGCAGAACCAGAGCTCAAACTCTTAAGCCAAGTGTCTTTCCCTGCCTCTCAAATTAAAAAGATTGAGAAATTAGTAGTGGGGAACTATGGCCAACTTAACCAGAGATATCCGTCACCTAATCCTAGGTTTTGGGAAAATACAGGTAGTTTTCCACATTTCTTGAGGACCTATGATGGATAAAGAGGACTCTACTTGTATATGAAAGGAAATGCTTACAAAGATTTTTCATCAATACTAATAAACACTTCTTAAAACACTAAGGGAATCACAAAGAAAAGTAATTATAGCACGGCCTTTGCCCTGACATTTGAAGAAGTCAGCACCACTGTCAAATAAAATAATCTATTACCTACTGGTATGCTTTTCAACCAACATAAGTAAGAAAAAGAGTTTTAATTAGATGTTGATGTAAGTTTATTTTTCTTTAGTGTATAAAGTACTGAAGAAATGTACAAATACTCCAAAGATCCATACCACCATTCAGAAAGAAAAAGATCAAAGTCAAACAAAAACCTATGGACACACCTATATATATAATTTTATTCACTCATTACTGGCAAGATTCTGACATAAATTCTTTCTAATTAATTCCAGCTTATTTCGTCCTTTCTAATCTATGTTGTGATTTTCAGTCATTATGAATTTAAACTTACATATGTACTAACAAGAAAACTCTAGAAAATTACATCAAGCATCCCTATATTTATTTGCCAAAAGTCTGCTATTAGTAGAACTGAGGTCAGCCCATTTTTAAAAAATATTTATTTTTTAATTTTTAATTTTTTTAAAGATTTCATTTATTTATTTGACAGGTAGAGTTACAGAGAGTGGGAGAGACACAGAGAGAGGTAGTCCATCCACTAGTTCACTCCCCAAATGGCTGCAAAGGCCAGAGCTGAACCGATCCGAAGCCAGGATCCAGGAGCTTCATCTGGGTCTCCCAAACGAATGCAGGGGCCCAAGCACTTGGGCCATCTTCCACTGCTTTCCCATATCATAAGCAGATAGCTGGATTGGAAGAGGAGTAGCCAGGACAAGAACCAGTATCCTTATGGGATTCCAGCATCTCAGGCAGAGGCTTAGCTTACTACAACACACCAAGGCCCCAAGGTCAGCCCATTTTATAAGGAATTCATCATTTATCTATCAATGATTTAATCTAATATGCATTTATTTGTGCCTTCTACCATGATACCAAGCGCTAATTAGGATACTAAATATCTAATGGAATAGGATTTTTCAAAGCATGTAGAAAGTTTGAGGTTTCATTTGAATCACCTAGAGAATTTATGAAAAATGTGAGTTTCTATGACATAGTATAGTTATGTTAGTTATAGTTCTGGGTTGTAACATAAGCAAATTTAGGCTACCATGGGCAAAGAAGAATCTCACTGGAAGGACATCAAGAATTCACAAAATTGACCAGAAATTGGAACTAAGGAACCTTTAGAAGGACCACAACAAAAATCAGACTGCTGGAATGATGGTCTGCATGCTGACAGTCACTATCCCAAGTTCTAACCTTGTCATTGCATCACTGCTATAGAGAAAATTCTGAAAAATTGCCTTCAAATGATCAAACCTAAAGCCATACTCAAGTACCTCTGCCTAAGACTGTGCACAAAGGGAGAGAGAGATTCCTCAAAGGGGAGATTCTGGTGATTTTCATATCATTTTCATTTTCATTTTTTTAAAGATTTATTTATTTACTTGAAAGTCAGAATTACACAGAGAGAGGAGAGGTAGAGAGAGAGAGAGAGAAGTCTTCTATCTGATGGTTCACTCCCCAATTGGCCACAACTGCTGGAGCTGTGCTGATCCAAAGCCAGGAGCCAGGAGCTTCTTCC